>NW_006921627.1:4216746-4243000 GCF_000298275.1 Orycteropus afer afer | reverse complement strand
GTATCACCCCCACCTGGGTCCCTGTGGCTGACTGTACCTCTGTCTGGCTTCCTGGCTTTTAATCCCCTTTCTCCTGCTCTTCTGGCCTGCTGCTTTGGGCGTCCCTGAGTTGTCCCTGGGGCTGAGGGCTCCTCTGTCTGGGTTCCTGGCTTTTATCCCCTTTCTCCTACTCTTCTGGCCTGCTTTCTTTCCTAGAGATACCACCTCAGAAACCCAAAGAGGAATCGCTATGCGCTATGCGTTGGAATTGAGTCTACAGCAGTGAGTTTGAGTTTATATATATATGTATATGTATATATATTTATATATACACTGGGGAACACAAAAGGGTGTTTTAAATTTGACCTTGTGGTAAAGGAGTCTAAAGAAGTTTTAGATGCCTTATCTTGCAAGATCAATGAAAGTTTATTAGGTAGGTAGGTAAGAGTGAGGCAGTGTCAATAAAAACATGGTGTTATTTTCCTGATTGTTTTGCCATGGAATTCGACTTTTGTTATTCAAACATTTTAAAATGTGCATTCTTAATTATCTCTGGTAGAGCTCTGCCTATGAGGTGTTTTCTTTCTTACTATGATCTCTGAAATTCTCTGGTATCTTGGCAGTGCTCATTTCTTAAGTAGAATGATTTCAGTTTATGTAGTCATTTAAACATTGAACTTTTTTTTTTTTTTAAATCTCAGTCCTTGAAGTTTTTCATTGGAAAACCTTAGGAATTTATCTGAAATGTAGATATAAATGTATAATCTTTCAAGTGAAAGTAGCTATCTCTGGAGATGCCTTAATACTGCACAGCATTTAATCTAGTTTTGCTTCTTCATTCAGACAATTATTCCCTAGGGCAGAGGGATATATTAACTCTACTTTCATCCTTTTCTCATTTTCAGCATTTTTATTCTCTAACCATTTCATTTATATGTATTATGTACAGTAAGAATATCAGTATGATATTTAAAGAGAAATACTGAGAACACTGTGTTTCTTTGGCATGCATCTCAGTATGCACTTAAAAATATTTTTTCTGAGCACTGTGGCAGCTGTGATAATGGCTGGATTGTGAGTCACATACCCTGGACTGTTTTTGGTTCTGTTTGGGCCACCACTGCCCACTCATAGTCTCCATTTCTAGGTAGTGTATGTATTTGCACGCACTGGCATAACCCTGTGCTCAGAGAATGAAATGGGACAATAGCAGATGGCTAAGCATGCCATACAATGGGATTAGTATTGGGCTCCTCCTTCCCAGGGTTCTCCCCTATGGTTTGAAGTAGTTATGTGTTACAGTAAATTTCTTATCTTTATAATAAATCACTGACCTGGAAAATGTAATTGAGCATTTGAATCTGAGCTGCATTCAGACTCTGTGTTAGAATTGTACAGCTTCTTGCTTGATTGATTATAAATGATAATGTAGCCTGGAGTTTAATTTGCTTACGCAGATGCTATCAACATTCCCTTCTATGGTTTGTAACTTCTGTTTATTTCACTTTGCTTCTTGCTTCCCCAGTCTCTGGTTTTTGGTATTTAGAGTTTTAGATTTAATAGTAGCATAAAGCTGATTTATGTCTATACAGAATTAGAAGAGGTTCTTTGTCCTAGGTTAGTTCTGGTTTCCCTTGTTACTTGTTTTGGGCAGGAAGTCAGAATGACTAGATTCTCTATGTATTTTGTTTGTTTACTGTGGATTCTTGGGCAATACAGTTGTTAGTTTCTTTACCTTTTCCATATTACTAAAGGAAAGGAGAATATATTTTATCATTAAAAAATCATAAAAATTTTTCTGATTTATTTAGAGAAAATTAATATATATTTTTTAAAATGTTGCCATTTTATTTTTAGCAAGGGTTCATTCTGGTATTTTCTGATTGTTATTATTTTTAAGTCATATCCTAGCTATTGACCAGTGTTGGGTAAGAGAAGACCAGGTCAGGACCTAATCAAATTTTGAGTGTGAAATTTATTTAGGCATTAGAACTTTTTCTTTCTTTCATTTATACTTGTTTGGTAGAACTTAGCTTATACTTTTGTATAATATGTATTGAGTATGTTTATATTGAAAAAACAATGCATACTAAATGATGTTTGACTGATGGTCATGACATTTTTATTGGTAAGAGAAAGTACTCCCTATGTGAATTTGAATTTACTTTGCTTCATACACCTTTCTCCCCTCCTATCCAGTAAATCTTTAGGAAATAGAGAATTAAACTTGTGAAGTTTGATTTACCTTCTATTATGTCAGCATTTAACTATTTTAAAGTGATGTAGCTTTTATACAAAATGACATTTTATAGTGATTAAAGAATTTTCTTAAAAAAAAGGAGCCTTCTTAGTTTAACTTTTTAAAAAATATTTAAAAGTTTATGCTATGTACCTAGCAAACTACTTCCAGAACACCTCTCTTCAAAAAATAAAAATAATAAACAAAACACATCCCTCATTCCTACACTCTGATAATGTATAAACAATAAACTTCAGATACAAGTATTAAAATAGCAATCACAATAGCAGTGCTTTATGATAGATTAAAAAAAAAAAAAAAAAAAAACTCACACCTATTGTTGTTGAGTCAATTCCAAATCATAGTAACCCTACTGTGACCCTGTAGGGCAGAGTAGAACTGCCCCATAGGGAAGTAAACTGCCACATCTTTCTCTTGTGGAGCAGCTAGTGGATTCGAATTACTGACCATTCAGTTAGCAACTAAGCACTCAACTGCTGTGTCATCAGGGTTGTGTTATGGTATGTGTTGTTTTGGTAACTTCTGTTGACTCAGTTCTGACTCATAGAGACCCTGTGTACAACAGAATGAAACTCAGCCCAGTCTTAGGCTATCCTCACAGTCCTTGTTACAACTGACGTTCTTGTTAGAGCTACTGTGTCTGTCCATCTTATTGAAGGTCTTTCTCTTTTGCTCACCCTCTATTTACCAAGCATGATGTCTTCTCCAGGAGTTGGTCCCTCTTGATAACATATCCAAAGTACATGAGAGAAAGTCTCATCATTCTCCCTTCTAAGGAGCATTCTGGCTATACTTCTTCCAAGACAGATTTTATTTGTTCTTGCAATCCATAGTATATTCAGTACTTTTGCCAGCATCATAATTCAAAGACATCAGTTCTTCTTTGGTCTTCCTTATTCATTATCCAGCTTTCAGATGGATATGAGGTGATTGAAAGACAGTGGCTTGGGTCAGGCACACCTTGGTCCTCAAAGTGACATCTTTGCTTTTTAGTGCTTTAAAGAGGACTTCTGCAGCAGATTTGCCTAATGCAATATGCCACTTAATTTCTTGACTGCTGCTTCTGTGGGCATTGATTGTGGATCCAAGTAAAATGAAATCCTTGAAATGTCAATATTTTCTCCATTTATCATGATGTTGCATATTGCTTCAGTCATGAAGATTTTTGTTTTATGTTGAGGTGTAATCCATACTGAAGACTGTAGTGTTTGATTTTCATCAGTTAGTACTTTTAAGTTTTCTTCACTTTCAGCATGCAAAGTTGTGTCATCTGCATATTACAAGTTGTTAATGAGTCTTCCTCCAATCCTGATGCTGAGTTTTTCATATAGTCCAGCTTCTCAGATGATTTGCTCAGCATACAGATCAAATAAGTATGGTGAAAGGATATAACCTTCATACACACCTTTCCGTATTTTAAACCATGCAGTATCCCCTTGTTCTGTTCAAACAATTGCCTTTTGATCTATATACAGGTTTCTCATGAACATAATTAAGTGTTCTAAAATTCCTTCCCATTCTTCACAGTGTTATCCATAATTTGTTATGATTCACAAAATTGAATGCCTTTGCAGAGTCAATAAAACACAAGTAAACATCTTTCTGGTATCCTCTGCTTTTAGCCAAGATCCATCTGATGTTAGAATGATACTCCTCATTTGGCTTGGCTTTCTGGCAGTTTATTTTCAATATACTACTGCAAATGTTTTTGAATAATCTTCAGCAAAGTTTTACTTAATGACATAGTTCAATAATTTCTGCATTCTTTTGCATCAGCTTTCTTTGGAGGGGGCACAGATATGGTCTCTTCTGTTTGACTGGCCAGGTAGCTGTCTTCCAAATTTCTTGGAATAGGTGAGTGAGCACCTCCAATGCAGCACTGGTTTGTTGAAACATCTCAGTGGTTATTCTGTCAATTCCTGGAGCCTTGTTCTCTGCCAGTTCCTTCAGTGCAGCTTTGACTTCTTCCTTCAATTCCATTGGTTCTTGATCATATGCCACCTCCTAAAATGGATGAAGGTCGACCAGTTCTTTTTGGTACAGTGACTCTGTGTGTTCCTTCCATCCACTTTTGATGTTTCCTGCATCATTCTATATTTTGCCCATGTTGTTGTTGTTATTATGTGCCATGGAGTCAGACCTGACTCATAGCGACCCCTCCTTGAGTTTCCCAGGTGGTATCACTACGGAAGTACATTGCCCAACCTTTCTTTGTAGGAGTGGCTGGTGGGTTTGAACCACCAGCCCTCTGGTTAGCAGTCAAGTGCCTTAGGCACTGTTGTTGTTGTTATGTGCTGTTGAGTCGGACCCGACTCATAGCGACCCCTCCTTGAGTTTCCGAGGCAATATCACTACAGAAGTAGATTGCCCCATCTTCCTTCCGAGGAGTGGCTGGTGGGTTTGAACCACCAGCCTTCTGGTTAGCAGTCAAGTGCCTTAGCCCCTACGCTACCAGAGCTCCTACCTTAGGCACTGTACTACCTACCAGAACTCCTTCTATATTTTGCCCATAGAATGTTTCAGTATTAAAACTTGAGGCTTGAATTTTCTCCTCAGTTCTTTCAGCTTGAGAAATGGTGTGTTCTTCTCTTTTGGTTTGCTAACTCCAGGTCTTTGCACATTGTACTATTATAATTGACTTTGTCTTCTCCAGCTGCTATTTGAAATCTTCTGTTCAGCTCTTTTATCTTGTCATTTCTTCCACTTGCTTTAGCTACTCTCTGTTCAAACGCAAGTTTTAGAGTCTCTCCTGACATCCATTTTGGCCTTTTCTTCCTTTCCTGTCTTTTTAATGACCTTTTGCTTTCTTCATGGATGATGTTCTTGATGTCATCCCACAATCCCTCTGGTTTTCAGTTACTGGTGTTCAGTGTATCAAATCTATTCTTTAAATGGTCTCTAAAGTCAGGAGAAGGAGCTCTGGTACCATAGTCCCTAAGGCACTTGACTGCTAACCAGAAGGCTGGTTGTTCAAATGCCACTCCTACAAAGGAAGGTTGGGCAATCTACTGCCATAGTGATACCACATTGGAAACCCAAGGAGGAGTCGCTATGAGTTGGGTCTGACTTGTCAGCACATAACAGCAACAACAAAGTCAGGGGGGACATGATCAAGGTCATATTTTGGCTCTTCTGGACTTGTTTTAATTGTCTTCAGCTTCAGCTTGAACTTGACTATGAGCAAGAAGTTGATGGTCTTTTTCCACAGTCAGCTCCTTTCCTTGTTTTGGCTGAAGATACTGAACTTTTCCATCACCTCTTTCCAAAGATGGAGTTGATCTGATTCATGTGTATTCCGTCTGGTGAGGTCCATGTGTATAGTTGCCGTTTATGTTGTTGAAAAAAGGTATTTGCAATGAATAAGTTGTTGGTCTTTCAAAATTCTATCATGTGATCTCCAGCATCATTTCTGTCACCAAGGCCATATTTTCCAACTAGTGATTATTCTTTGTTTCCAACTTTGGCATTCTAGTCACGAGTGATAATCAACACATCATGATTGAATGTTTTGTCAGTTTCAGACTGCAGAAGTTTGTAAAAATCTTCAATTTCCTCTTCTTTGGCTTTGGTGGTTGGTGTGTAAATTTGAATAATAGCAGTATTAACTGGTCTTCCTTGTAGGCATTATGGATATTATCCTATCACTGACAGCATTGTACTTCAGGATAGATCTTGAAACATTTTCTGTGATGATGAATGCCACTCCATTCCTCTTCAGTTTGTCATTCCCAGCATAGTAAATCTTATGGTTGTCTGATTCAGGGTGGTCAAAACCCATTTTTGACAACTTCCAGTTTTCCTAGATTCATACTTCCTACATTCTATGTTCCAATTGTTAATGGATATCTGCAGCTGTTCTTATTTTGAGTTGCCACATCAGCAAATGGAGGTCCCAAAAGCTTTACTCCATCCACATCATTAAGGTTGAGTCTACTCTGAGGAGGCAGCTCTTCCCCAGTCATATTTTGAGCATCTTCTGACCTGAGGGGCTCATCATCTGGCACTATGTTGGACACTGTTTCAGGGCTGTTCATAACATTTTCCAGTACATCAGACAGCATTTCACTGCTATTCATAAGGTTTTCTTTCCTTATTATTGTGCTTCAGGTGCAAATTTACAGAGCAGAAGTTGTTTTACATTGTACATTTTGTGTACATTTGGTTTCACTCCCCAATTACCATCCCTAACCCTAACCCACTCTCCTCCTCTCCCTTCCCAGTAACCAGCCCCCTTGCCCTTCTTAGTTATGCACTCCTGTGTGTCCTGCTTTTCCTCGGTGTGAATGTTGCCTCTCTGGTGCTCCATGGCCGATTGCTCCAAGGGATGTATCTTCGTAGAGTAGGTGGGTGCAGCGCCCTGGGTTGAATGTTCTGCATGTAAGTCTCATTTACTATTGGGCTGAGAGCTAGCCCTTTGGAATGAGTTTTATCCCAGGCCCTGAAGTGTATTCCAGGGCCATCATCTTGGGGAGCCCATCAGACTCCATGTGACCAGTAATTCTGTTCATTATTGTGTTTTTGGGCTTTGTTTCACATTTTTCCTCCCACTGTATCCAAGATCTCTAGTTTTGATCCCTTCGTGAGTAGTTGGCATTGGTAGCCAGGCACCATCTAATTCTTCTGATCTCACGGTCCATCATGTCCTGGGGCTGATTATTTCCAAGTGCCCTTTTTTTTTTTTTTTCCACTCTTCTTCATTCTGATGATAAGAGACCATTTGCTGCATCTTAGATGGCCACTTGAAAAGTTTTAAGACCCAAGTCAGTAGTCACCAAAGTAAGTTGTGGAACAAGATTTTTATGTATTTTGTTGTGCCCATTGAGTCTGGTGTCCCCCAGTACTATGGTCCTGAGTCAGCAGATCTGGTAGATCTCTCTCCCACAGTGTCTGACTATCTATGAGGGATTGCTGTATGTCTGTCTTCTACTGATTCTGTAAGGATTGCAGGTATTTTGTATCACTGGTATCTGTGCGAGATTAGCTTCAGCTGAATCTATCTTTGGTCTCGAGTATAATCCTGTTCATTGACCCCTATCTGATCTTCTCAGTTGTCTGTTTATCTGTAGCCTAGTGTTTGGTGTTAATGGTAATGCAATATTGTGGATATACTGGTATTAGCCTCTGTTGTCTCTATCTTATGTGTACAATTTGGTGTTCTCCTTTTCCCCAGTGTTATCATGCTAGTCATAGACTCTTTCTATACCATCCCTCTACTTACCCAACTCAGCATGTGGCCCCCAACTAGTCCTAAATTATCCCCTCTCCTTCCCTCCCATCTACAGTAACCTACAAAGTGAGTTCCCTTCCCTAAGCAAACCCATCCTTGACTTTTTACAGTAATGGGCTCATGCTGTATTTGTCCTTCTGAGATTGACTTACTTTACTCAGCATAATGTCCTCTGGGTTCATCCACATTGTAAGATGATTCACATATCCTTCATTGTTCCTTAATGTAGCATAATATATTCATATATATATTCATAAGGTTTTCACTGGCCAATTCTTTGAGAAGTAGATGGCTCCTTCCTTTTTCCAAGTCTGTCTTAGTCTGGAGGCTTCACTGAAACCTGTCTCCATGGGTGAGCCTGTTGATATTTGAAATACCGGTGGCATAGCTGCCATCATCACGGGGACATACAAGTTACCGTAGTATGACAAATGACATATAAATGGTGGTCGTGGTAGATGGTGAAGAAAAATGTATTGCTGCATAACAAATTAGTCCTTACTGGGTGCAACAACCATTTTATTTTGCTCACTTATTTTTGGCTCAGGAATGCAGGAAGACTTTGGCTGGGTAGTTTGTCCCTGATTCATATAGTATCAGCTGTGAGTGTTTGCACTTAGATTATGCAGTACCAAGATGGCTTCTTCATGTGTCTGCACTTAGATTATGCAGTACCAAGACGGATTCTTCATGTGCATGGTTTCTGCCTTAGTGGTCCTTGACTTCTGTCTACATGGCATCTCTTCCCCAAGGGTTTCTGCACATTCTCAGGGCTTCTCAAAGTATGGTTGTCTTTGGTAGTCATAGTTTTTCTATGGCATCTGGCCTTCCAGAGTGAGGATGTGGAAACTGTATGGCCAGTTAAAGGTTATGCTAGGAAGTGGCATAATGCCATTTCTGTATTTTATTGGTCGTAGTAGTCACAGGATTCTTTGTGATTCAAAGAGATCAAGAAATGGACTCTATCTTTTAATGGGGAAGTGGCAAAGAGCATATGAGATGGGAGATATTGTTGTGGCCATCTTTGGGAAAAATTTGCTCCAATAGAAGAAAGGATAAGAGAAAGAATATGGACACAGAAATATAGAGCATATGAAGAGGGGGTGAGCTTTTTGTGTGGTGATGAAGCTCTTATTCCCTTTTCTGTTCTCTTATAACTTTGCTACCTTATGAGCAAAATGTAAAAGGGATTTTTCTGTTTCTGTGCTCTATTCATTGCTCCCAACAGAAGCCACTCTAACCAGAAGGAATTCTAAACAGTTTAAAATTGTTTTGTTTAATTCGGGAATTACCACAGAATATGAAAATAATTCATATGAAAAAAATACAGAGGAATAAATGTGTGTGAGAAGGAAGGAAGGAGAATTTACAGCAGAAGGTGACTTAATACTAGATTTTATTTTGGAGAGTCACCTTAGGCAAAAAGCACAACAGTCTAGATGAAACCTAGCATGGAAGGGTCTTCCTTCCAGAAACTGAGTCCTTTAGGAGATAACCAGACTAAGTATGTATATAGATGGTGTACAGAATGCAACCAATTATAGGCCCATTAAGAATAGGTAGACTTGGCTAAGTTATTTTGGGCTATTAGGAGGATAAAGAAGGATATATCTCAGGCTTAGAATGGTGTCGCATTTCATTAATGGATATTGTAGAATTTGGGCCTTTAAATTAGCATTAAGGATCATTTCTTTTTTAAATTGTGATATAATTCTCATGCCATAAACCCCACCATTACAAAGTATGTAATTCAGTGGTTTTTAGTATAGTCACAAGTTATGCCATTATCATGTCTGTCTAATTTCTGAACATTTTCATCAACCCAGAAAGAAACCATATACCTCTTAGTAGTGACTCTCCATTCCCCCACTTCTCTCATTCCTTGGCAAACACTAATCTACTTTCTTTTCTGTGGATTTGCTAAAGGGCATCATATGTGGCTTTTTGTGCTGGCTTGTTTAATTTAACATTGTTTTTAAGATTCATCCATATTGTGGCATGTATCATTGTGTCATGGGCCTTGATGGTGCAGTGGGTAAATGCTCAGTTACTAAACAAAAGGTCAGCATTTGAATCCACCACCCACTCCATGGGAGAAAGATTTGGTAGTATACTTCTGTTTCAGTTATTTTGTGCTGCTCTTACAGAAAATAGCACAAATGGGTGACGTTAACAAACAGGAGTTTATTCTCTTACAGTTTTAGAGGCTAGAAGTACAAGTTCAAAGTGCCAGGCTCTAGGGATTGGGTGAAAGCCCCTCTACCTTGGACTTCAGCTCGCTTCTTCCTCCTGGCCCAGTGGAGCTGGAGGCTTTTTTCACTGCTGCTGCTGAGGCTGACAAACCCAAGTTGACAAGTAAATAGGCACAGCCCTGATATTACCAAACCATACGACAGGCCACTGATTCAAGTCCAGAAAAAGTCCCAAGACTGGCAGACAACATGGCAGGCCATTGACATAAAGGCTTGGCCAAATGGAGGGTCCAAGCATGCCAAAAGCTGCAGACCATTCCTAACGCTTCTCCTTATATACTGGGAGCAGACCACATCCCTAAGGCAATAGATTCCACCATGGAGTTGATTGCTAGTCTCATCATGGGGAATACTACATCCAGGTGCCCAGCCATGCAAACCCAGGCCCAGCCAAGTTGGCACACAACCTTAACTACCACTGCTTCCATAAAGATTGGGCAGTCTGCTTCCATAAAGATTTACAACCTTGGAAACACTATGGGACACTTCTCCTTTGTACTGTAAGGTCACTATGAGTCAGAATCAAGTTGACAGCAAAAGGAATTTTTTTTTTTTCATTTTTTGCAAAATCTGTACTTATTTCTTTTAGTGACTGAATAATATCCCATTGTATGGGTATATCACATTTTCTTTATCTATTCATCAGTTAATGGACATTTGGATTTTTTCTTCTTTTTGGCTATTAGAATAATGCTGCATGAATGTTCATGTACAAGTTTCCTGTGTTTCAGTTTTCTTGGGTATATACCTACAAATGGAATTGCTTGATCATATGGTAACTGTATATTTAACTTTTTGAGAAACTACCAGACTGTTTTCCAAAGGACTACACCAGTTTACATTCCCACTAGTAATATACAAAGGTTCCAATCTCTCTACATCCTTACCAACCCTTGCTATTGTCTGTTTTAGTTCCTACAGCACTTGACTGCTAATCAGAAGGCTGGTAGTTCAAACCCACCAGCCACTCTTGGAAGGAAGGTTGGGGAATCTACTTCCATAGTGATACTGCCTCGGAAACCCAAAGAAGGGGTCACTATAAGTCAAGACTGACTTGCGGGCACATAACAACAACAATAACAACAATGGGTGTGAAGTGGTATATCATTGTGGTGTTGTCGTCCTCTAATAACTAATTACGTTGAGCATCTTTTCATATAGTTTTCGGCCATTTGTATATCTTCTTAGAAAATATAGAAATAGAAAAATGTCTACTTGCTTTCCCCATATTTTAGTTGGGTTGTTTTTTGTTGTTGTTTTGTTATAGGAGTTCTTTATATATTCTGGATACTACGGTTGCTATGAGTTGGAATCGACACGATGACACACATCTGACCCTTACCTACATATGTGATTTGCAGATATTTTCTCGTGTTCTGTAAAAAAGAAAGCTTTTGCAGAAAAGTTTTTTTTTAACTTTGATGAAGTCTAATTTTTCTTTGTTGCTTACACTTTTGGTGTTTTATCTGATTCCATTGCTAAATACAAGATCTTGAAACTCATTTCTTTTGTTTTTGTCTTAAAGTTTTATGGTTTTAGTTCTTATATTTAGATTGTTGATCCATTCTGAGTTAATTTTTGTATATGATGTGGGTTAAGGGTTCAACTTCATTTGTTTGCATGTGAAAATCCAACTGGTTCCAGTACCAGTTGTCCTGGCAACCATTTGTTGAAAAGGCTGTTCTTTTCTAACTAGATAGACTTGATATCCTGTTGAAAATCATTTGAGTGGAGATGTGTGCTTTTTTTCTGGATTCTCAATTCTGTTTGATTGGTTTGTATGTTTATGTTTCTGTCAGTGCTACACTACTTTAATTACTTCAGCTTTGTAGTAAGTTTAAACTGGGAAGTATGAGCTCTCCAATTTTGTTCTTTTTTTCTTTCCAAGGTTGTTCTGGCTGTTTTGTGCTCCTTATAATTTCAAATGCTTTTGAGGATGGGCTTTTCAATTTCTGTTTTTTTTTTTTTAACAGAAAAAAAGTAGTTGAAATTCAGTGCATCACAATTGAATTCTGTATTGAATCTGTAGATCACTCTGGGTGGCATTTCATTTTAACAATAAATCTTTCAATCCAGGAACTGGGGTATCTTTCTATTTTTTATGTCTCCTTAAATATATTTGAGGAATGTTTTATAATTTCCAGAGGACAAATATTTTACCTCCTTGGTTAAATTTATTCCTAGGTATGTTATTCTTTTAGATGCTATTTAAAATGGAATTGCTTTTTTAACTTTATTTTCAAATTGTTCATTGCTGTTATATAAAAGCAGGAATAATTTTTATTTGTTATCCCTGTACCCCTGCAACTTTGTTAAATTTATTAGCCATAGAAGCTTTCTTGTAGAATCTTTGGGATTTTCGATATATAGGATCTTGTTGTCTGCAAATAGAGCTTTACTTCTTCCTTGCCAGTCTGACTACCTTGCGGTTCAAACCCACCAGCTGCTCCGCAGAAGAAGGATGGGGTGATCTACTTCCGTAAACATTTACAGCTTTGGAAACCCAGTGGGGGTCTCTATGAGTCGGAAACAACTTGATAGCAGTGAGTTTTGGGTTTTTTTGGTTTTGTTTTTAATTACCCTGTTTAGAATCTCCAGTATAGTGATGAATAGAAATGGCAAAAGAGGATATTTTGTCTTGTTCCACATCTTAGGAGGAAGTCTTTCAGTTATTTTACCTTTAGTATGATGTTAGTTACAAGCTTTTCATTAGATGACTTTTTATCCATTTGAGTAAGGTCCCTTCTGTTTCTAGTTTGTTGAGTGTTTTTATCATGAAAGGGTGTTCAGTTTTGTCAACAGGTTTTTTCTGCATCTGTTGGGATGATCATATGCTTCCCACCCCATCTTATCCCATTAGTGTAGTACATTAGATATTGAACCAGCCTTGCATTCATGGGATAATGATGGATTTTTGTTTTGTTAAATAGCCTTGTGTTTGTCTCCTGGAAAAATTAAGGGACTTGGTCTAACAACATTACCATAGATGTAAAAGGAATGGAGAGGGGTATACCTGAGAGAATGTAGCCTTTGGATAAATGCTTTATTTTCAAATGCTAAAGTGTCATATAGACCAGGAGGCACTCATTTGGTGGCGTAGTGCCGAAGGCATTTGGCTGCTAACCAGAAGCCTGGCAGTTCAAACCCACCAGCCATTCTTTGGAAGGAATACTCGGCAATCTACTTCTGTAGAGATACCACCTTGGAAACCCAAGGAGAGGTCGCTATGAGTTGGAAATGACTCGATGGCGGTGAGTTTTGTTTTTTTTTTCGGGGGAGATTAGGGTGTACTGCATGATTTAAAATCAGGAAAGGTATGAGTCAGGGTTGTATGCTTTTACCATACTTATTCAGTTTGTATGGTGAGCAAATAATTCAGAAAGTTGGACTACATGAAGAACATGACATCAGGATTGGCACAAGGCTCATTAACACCCTACGATATGCAGATGATACAACCTTGCTTGCTGAAAGTGAAGAAGACTTGAAGTACTACTGATGAAGATCAGACTACAACTTTCAATATGGATTACACTTTAACATATAGAAGACAAAAGTCTTCACAACTGGACCACTAAACAACAACATGGTAAATGAAGAAAATAGTGAAGTTGTCAAGGATTTCATTCTACTTGAATCCACAATCAATACCCTTGGAAGCAGCAGTCAGAAAATCAAACAACTTATTGCATTGGGCAGATCTTCTGCAAAAGACCTCTCTAAAGTGTTAAAAAGTGAAGCTGTCACTTTGAGGACTAAGGTATGCCTCACCCAAGCCATTGTCTTTTTAGTAGCCTCAAATGCATGTGAAGGCTGGACAATGACCAAGACAGACTACAGAAGAATTAATGCATTTGAGTTATGGTGTTGCTGAAGAATATAGAATATACATGGATGTCCAGAAGAACAAACAAATCTGTTTTGGTAGAAGTATAGCCAGAATGCTCCTTAGAAGCAAAAATGGCCAGACTTTGTCTCTCATACTTTGGTAATGTTGTCAGAAGGGACCATACCCTGGAAAAGGATGTCCTACTTGGTAAAATAGAGGGTCAGTGAAAAAGGGAAAGACCCTCAATGAGATGGATTGACACAGTGACTGCAACAGTGGGCTCAAATGTAGCAACAATTTTGAGGCTGTAGGACCAGGTAGTGTTTTGTTCTTTTGTACATTGGGTCAGCATGAGTCAGAACTCAGTGGCTCCTAACTACAAAGCAAATAATGACTATTAAAGGGCTTATATTGTAATGCTTCTTAGAACAGGAAAATAGTTTTTGACTCTTACTAAAACTTAATATCTGCACTTTTAAGCGATTTAGTGAAAATTTTGAGGATTTATGTTTGTTGTTTTCATTCTTTTTTAATCTTTTGTTTGACTCTTACAGATACTCTCAGTCTTGCAAGTTCTATCTAGTCCAGATTGCTCTGACTTCTGTATTGAGTGAGCACACGTTTTCAGCTTGAACAGTGATAATTAACAAGTTAATGTGGAAGGGTCAAATATCTAGTAGCTGAGTACAGGTTTTAAGGTTGAACAATGGTAATAAACAAGATAATATGGAAGGATCATTTTCCTGTTGTGGCAACGGTTGTTCTTAGTGGTCTCAGAGGAGACCTCTAGCAGTAAAAAATAAATTGAAGAGTATCTGGGAAGGGACAAAGGATATGTAAAAAATGTGCTTGATGAAATACAGCTTTGAACTGGTCTTTCCCTGTCCAGTCATGGCTTACAAAGTGAAACCAGAATGAACTTGAATTTATAAACTGTAGGTATACTGGAATGGGAAAAATTGTGGGTCGATGCCCTGCCAGAAAGTTAAATTTCCATCTTAGAAAATAAGGGCAGCATGCATGTTGCATAGCTGCCAAATCTCTTAACTGGCAAAAGTGGAAACAGCAGTCCCCAGCTCAAAGACGGCAGTGACCGTGCCTCTTTGAATGCGTGTCCCTCTCTACCTGGGCAGTAATCTAATCTCCCACATCATAGGTCTGAAAGGGCTCCCTGCACCTCTTCTGAGTCTCCCATTCCAAGACTTCAACTCAGCTTTTCCCATTTGGTTATCATTCTGGTGTACCCACATTTTACAATTTCAAGTCTGTTCAGATTTCATTGGGCTGACCGTGACTGGACAGGTTCGAACCAGTTTGAAGTCTTGAATCAAAGTTTTGCAGCACAGTCAGTATGTCTGTCTGCTTTAAAAGTGTATATTATTTGACATGAATTGACTTGCCTTACATTCTCACCTGTTGTAATTGCTGTTTGGATAGATATCCATGTACCAGTCATCTGTAGTTGAGAGAAGTTGAAGTAATTAACCGTCTGAAGAAGTTATTAAATCAGTCTTTGATAAAGCAGCTTCTTGTGCTTTTCCTTCTTTCTGCCCACACCCATATGTATGCCCTGATCAGAAAATAGCTTCAAGCATTATTCATGTATTTTGTTCTTTATTTTTTATCTTCCTGTAATTGCCAAGACTTCCTTACTTTTTTCTCTAGAGAAGATATTTTCAGGTAGAAAAATCATCCAAATTTACTGATAAAAATTTACCAAATCTTATAAGCTATTTGGTTTCTTATATGCATTGTGTATAGGTAAGGAACTGACTTTAGGGGCTGTGGCATTAGGAGCTGTTCTTCCTGCATCCCACCCATTGCTAATCTCTGATTATATAAACAGCAAGTGCATACAGTATTTTTATGTAGTGGTTAAGCACAAAACTTTCAGCGAAGTGGTTGGGGACTTGATTCTGGGTACTTGAAAAGAATGCCACTAATCAATGATTTTTTAAGTTTTACCCTTTGACAATCTGATGAAAGCTATGGCCTATGTGTAAAAATGCACACAGTTTATTTATATGAACTGTGACATCATACATGAACTCCCAGTTCAAAACTCTCACCATCTACAAGTTGAGAGATAAGTGTTTCTAGGTTTTACAAAGCTGTAAAATCATGTATATATTTCAAATACAACATAATTGAGGCCAACTAAAATTTCATGTTCACTACAATTTGAGAAGTTTGAGGATGCTGTGACAGATGGCCCAGATCCCCCTTTAAAAAGGTTAAAGAACTTACTCTTCCTGGTACTAGAATTGTTGCTGGCAGAAAGTCCTCAGTTGTTAGCCCCTATGGACATTTCCTTGTCTGAAGAGAGTTGCCTGGCCCATGTTAGCATATTTCATGCCATAAAAGTAAGACTGGATAAAAAGACAATTCATTGAGATGAACATGAATTTAAATTTAAAATAGGGGAACCATCCCATAACCACTCCCTTCAGACCTTATATTCAGTAAGTTTTGCAGGTCTTGTTTTCTTTGGACACATTTGATGACTCCAAGTCTTTCTTTGGCATTGCAGAAATTCCTCAAAGTCTATGACAATAGACTTGTTTTGTCACATAGTATGGACCTATGAAAGATGTGGGTAAAATAGGCTCTTGCATATCCTACAGAAACCTCTAGAGATTTCCCCTGTTGATAGTGCATTTGATAAGAGGATTCCTGCATAGCGTTTAAGGAACTCTGGTGGTATAGTGGTTAAGACAGTTGGCTGCTAACCAAAAGTTCAGTTGTTTGAACCCACCAGCCACACTGCAGAAGAAAAATGAAGCAGTCTGCTTCTGTAAAGCCTCATAGCCTTGGAAACCCGGTGAGGGTTGCTATGAGTCAGAATCAACTCAATGGCAGTGAGTTTTTTGGATAGCATTTAGAAGCGTAAGGATTTTGTCATTATTCAGGGCTGGATTAAGGCATATGAGGGTCCTAAATACTGATAATCTGTGATACCCCCTCCTCTCTTATTCATGAATTTGAACAGTTCTATTACCATGAATTAGAGACCTGTTATCTATTCATATAATCCATCCTTGGGCAGTAACTGCTCATGTTGGGTCCAGTTACATATAGCATAACAATATGCAAGAGTTAGAATCGACAGCCCACCCCCACCTCTTGTTTATTAGAAAGAAATAGTATATAGCCAAAAGACCTACTGAGATAAGGAGTTTCAGTTGCACAGGAGGGGAACCTAGGAGACAGATGTCAATAAAATGTTGAAGGGGTAAGGATCTCATAGCTTAAACAGCCTTGTGTGTGTGGGTCCCCTTATTACCCTGCATGAACTTTATTACCAGCCAGCACATCCTCACACACTGGAGCTGGTACCAGTTTCATTTAGTGCCCTGCCACTTCTTTTCCACTGAAGTGTTCACTTTTCCTTGTGTCCTATCTGTTTGGCATCTATGGCTTCTTAGCTTTTGGTGACTAATGCCACTGTTTTGTTGATGCCCTAAGCACATGCTTACCTTGCTCATTGGTTAATCCATCCCTCTTATCATTTAAATAATGGATATCCATTCCTAGTATTTGAAAAATATGGAGAAAATATAAAGAAGAAAAATCTATATAAATATAAACTTACTTCAGATTAGGATAATTTTATGTATACTTTTGGTAACTTTTCTTTTTCATGTAATAGTATCTAATAAGCAGGTTTCATATCCTTAATTATTCCTCAAGAATATGAATTGCAATGGTTCTATAATATTTTTTTCAGTAGATACCCCAAAACCCACTGCTTTTGAGTCACTTCTGACTCACAGAGACTTCCATTGAGTCTCCAAGACTGTAGATCTTTACAGAAGTTGATCGTTTTCATGTTTCCCATGGAGCATTTGGTGGTGGGTTTGAACCACTGACCTTCTGGTTAGCAGCCATTTGCCTTCCCCATTATGCCGCCAGAGCTCCTTATCTTGTAGATGGATCATATTTAATTTAAACAGCTTCCTATTACCCTCTATTTAATTTTTTTCCAACTTTACGGTTATTTTTTTAAAAAAAGATAATATTTGAAACTAAGCCTTATGTGTCTGCTTCAATAAAATTTTTTAAAATATCGGATTCTCTTATCACTAAAAAATAATGAAAGGTTAGATCTGAGGCTGCTCTGAATATCTAGGTGGCTGTTGTTAGAGTATAGGAGCTCTGGTAGCATAGTGGCTAAGGCACTTGACTGCTAACCAGAAGGCTGGCAGTTCAAACCTACCAGCCACTCCTCAGAAGGAAGATGGGGCAATCCACTTCCATAGTGATTCTGCCCTGGAGGGCACATAACAACAACATTGTTATAGTATAGCTTCAGGCAATGACATTCACAAGTGAATTGAATCCCTAAGTGCAGTCTCACCATTGACACTGCCTCAGAAGGATTGCCATGGATTTATGTACCCTCTTTGTCTTTTGAGCAGTTTTAGCACAGGAAGGTATATTGGGATTTTATATTTGCCTCCCAGATATAAAGAGAAAGATTTGAGCTATTTCTGTAATGGTCTCAAATTCACTGCTATAGAGTTGGATCCCATTCACAACAACCCTCCTTGGGTTTCCAAGGCAGGTCACTACAGAAGTAGATCACCCCATCTTCCTTCTGAGGAATGGCTGGTGGGTTTGAACTGCCAACCTTCTGGTTAGCGGTCAAGTGCCTTAGGCACTATGCTACCAGAGCTCCTATAATGGCCTAGCAAACTTATTTATACTGGTAGTGATGTTTGGTCCTACCAGCTTTTGCTTCATTTTATACAGTTTTTTTTTTTATTTTTTAAACTACAAAAGACCCCTAGTTCCATAATCTGCCCTGTGAGAAAGTCCATCAGGGAACTTACTTCATTTTCCAGCAATTAATAAAGTCTGTCTGGAGAACTGTACTTGAACTCATACCTATACTTCCTGTATAGCTCATTTGGAATAGTTGTTAAGATAAAATATGGTAGTATACTAATGATTATTACTTTTTAAATATGCTCATCTTTTATATCATAAGAATATAGTTCTGCTGTTATAGTAGAAAGAGATACTGGTATTTTATTTAATAGATAAAGTAACTAGAGAGATTTAGTAACTTGCCTAGCACCACATAAGCAGCTATTCACTCATTACAGTAATAAACACCATAATTTATACTACTAGAGACTAGCACAATTGAGGGGGAAAAATCCAAATTTGGTTGTCAATAAACAGTTTTTCTTGAGCCATCAAAAGAAATATAGAATACTGATGTAGAAACTCTTAAAAACCAACAACAAATGAAGTAAAAAGCATTGTTTAGAGTTTCTAATTACTTTGTTACTCTTGTGCCTTCTGGAAATGTATAACTGGACTAATAAAATTTAGAGGCTGTATAAATGGGGCAAAATCTGTTCTTTCTGGTTAACTGTATTTGTGTCTTGGAAGTACATGGCATTGGAATGTAGGGTGATAGACAGTTGACTAGAAACAGTATATTTAGTGAATTTTTCCTTCATAGATGTTATTAGTTACTGTAGATCCTTCTTAGCTAACTGATTATGACCAATTCTTATAGACTGTACTTCTGCCATTGATACTGAAAGGTATTATTAATCAAGAAGATAAAGACTAGAGCCTTTCTGAATAGCTTGATACACATAATAAATTTGATATTGATATCTGCTTGGAACAACTTCAGAGGCATCATCAAAAAAATTTCTTTGCTTTAAGTGATGTTTAAAATGAGCCAGGTGATTGCAAGAAGTGTTTTGGCATGGCTGTTTATTAGCACTGTATCCTAGAGGAGGTCTCTTCTACTTTTACTTCAGTGATTAGAGACTCAAAGGCAGAACAATTTGTTCCACTTGACTAGGAGTAAATCACCCATATTGAAACATGATAGCTTGGGACAACTGGCAATGTTGATAAAATCCAGACAAAAGATGTCAATAAATCTATGCCAATGTGGAATTGGTATGCAGATCTCAGTAATTTAGCATCTAGTGTTGCCTTTAGTATTAGCCTTCCTCTGATTTCATCAGTTTTTCTCTCTCTTGTAAATTAAAAAAATTGAAACAGGAAAAAGAAGTCTTTAAGTAGGCTATTGCTACTTTCTTTCTAACCCAGAAAACAGAACTTTCCCATGATTAGAGAGGTCATTTTAAGAAAGTTACCTTATTTCTGTAAATAGTTATTTAAAAAATATTTCCTTCCTAAATTCTTCATTGTTAAATCTTACCTATGATAATAAACTATATGTATACACCCAGTTGATATCTGCCCCTGCCGTATTTATCTTTGAGGACATAGATATATAGAAGTATGTCATTTTATGTAGCAATTATTTTATTAATTTTCGATATTAAGAATAAGTTGCTTAAGTAAAAGAATGAAGGTTTTTAGGTATTTTATTAGGTGTGCCTTAGTCCACATGTCTTAATAAATAAACTAGCTTCCTTATATCCCTTGAAAAGCAGACTAAACAGACTATTTAAGTAAAACCATGCTGTTGAAATCTTGGTGTCCAGTGTCTTTGGCTCCCACCCATCAGCTTTAGTGTATTGTGATTGGGCTTATGTTTATCCCAAGAAAGATATCCTTTATTTAAACTGACCAAGGGTGCAGCCATTTTGAATCTTTACAAGTGGCAACTATTTTGGTTTTAAAGTGATAGCATTCTCATTTGGATTCAGGGGACCTAAGAATAGGCTCTGTTTGCCAAGGTTGGCAGGGACATATAAGAGGCTGACAACAGGAAAGGAAACAGGTGGTGCGTGTATAAGTGCTGCCAACTGGGAACAGAGGAGCACAGCACAATACCTTACTTATGTAGATAACATACAAACAAAACGAAAATCATGGGTAAGTCACTCCAACAATACAATCACCAATTAAATACAAACACAATAATGTCACAATGCCTTGGAGAAAACAGAGCATCACAGTACACACAAAGAAGCAAGATAAAGCAAGAGAAACAAGGGACCAGGATATAGACCCAAAACACATCCCTGAGGAAGATGCAGCATTGGAAGTCCCTGATAAGGAATTCAAAAGAATTATGTTTAGGTATCTTCAGCAAATTGAGAGACAGATCAAGGAAAACACAGAGAAAAGCCTGGGACAATTTCAAAAGATGATAAAGAACAAAATGACAAAATAAATGAAAAATCAGAAATGATACAAAATCTACACACAGAAATCCAGAAGAATAATACTAAATTTTCAGAAATAGATAAGACATTGAATGGGCAAAGAACTGAATCTAAACTTGGGAAGAAAAGTATAAATCACAGGGTAACCTCAAAGAAAAATGAGAAATCTTCATATCAAAATAAAAAAGAGGACCAGCACAAATATCCAGCAAATACTAAAACAATAGCAACAAAGGAAGTGATAACATGATTCATAAACAAAATGAGCTCAGTATAGAAAATTATATGGAACAAAGAAATCGACACCACGAAAATTACAGAACAAAAATGACAGCAACAAATTCTTATTTGCCAGTGATTACATATCTGGCAAGGGACTTATGTCTAAAATTTATAGAAAACTCCAAAGCCTCAACACAAAAGGAATTAACAATCCAATTGAAAAATGGGCAGAAGACATGAATAGACACTTCACCAAGGAGGATATTCAGGTGGCAACTAATACATGAACAGATGCTCACAATCATTGGCCATCAGAGAGATGCAAATCAAAACAACAATGAGATACCATCTCACCCCAGAACTGATGGCAACGTTCAACAAGATAGAAAATAACGAATGCTGGTGGGGATGTGGAGAGATTGGGACTCTCATACACTGCTGGTGGGACTGTGAAGTAATACAGGTACTGTGGAAAGCAATATGGCAATTCCTTAGAAAGCTGGAATTGGGGATACCATTTGACCCAGCAATCCCATTGCTAGGTATATATCCTAGAGGGGTGAGAGCCAGGACAGGAACAGATACATGCATATTCATGTTCATCGCAGCACTATTTACAATAGCAAAAAGATGGAAACGACCTACTTGCCCTTCAGCAGAAAAGTAGATGACCAAACTATGGTACATACACACAATGGAATGCTGTGCAGCACTAAGGAATAATGTATAGTCTGCGAAACACTGCAAAATATGGATGAACTTGGAGGACATTATGCTGAGTGAAATAAGTCAATCACAGAAGGACAAATACTGTATTAGTTCATTGTTGTGGAGGGTCAAGGAAAGGTTTATATATGGAGGGAAACTTTGTTGCCAGGGATGGAAGGGGAGGTGAGGTAGCACTGCAAAAAAAAAAAAAAATGCATTGACCCATGTCACTTTAGTTTTGTGTATTTCACTGTACATAAATTATATTTCAATAATATGCATTAAAAAATAAATCCTTTTGCATATTCAGTGGTTTGGTGTCTCCATCCTGCCTTCTTTGTTGCAAACCAAAACCAAACTCACTGCCATTGAGTAGATTCCAACTCATGGCAACCTCCATTGGGTTTAAAGGCTGTAAAGCTTTATGGAAGGAGATTGTCCCATCTTCCTTCTATGGAGCAGCTGGTGGGTTTGAACCACTGACCTTCTGGTTAGCAGGCAAGTGCCTTACTCACTCTGCCACCAGAGCTCCTACTCTTTGTTTCAGTAGGGGATAAATTTAACATAAATGATCATTGTAATAATATACTTTATTAATAAACAGTATATTTAATAATAAAGACTGGTGGAGCAGTGGTTAGGTGCTTGACTTCCACCAGAAAGGTTGATAGTTTGAATCTGCCAGCTGCTCTGCGGGAGAAAGATGTGGCAGTCTGCTTCTATATAGTATAGCCTTGCAAACTCTATGGGGCAGGTCTACTTTGTCCTGTAGAATTGCTATGAGTCGGAATTGATGGCAATATTTTCTTTTCTTTACTTTTCTTTATTTTCAACATAATGAGTAATAGTTTATAGAAAGAGCTTTGTGTCAACTTTATATGATTCTTTCTTCATCATAAAAAAACCATACTACACCATAACTCTTGGGCAAGCATTTAACCACTGTGCCAATAGCGCTCCTTTCGTCCCCATCATATATTATTTCTAGGATAATGATTAAGGTAAGATTCTGGAGTAGGAATGCCTAGGCTTGAATCCTGGCTCTGTTACTTATTTATGTCTCACTTCATCTATGAAATGTGAAAATAATAGTAACTACCTTACAGTCTTTTTGTGACCTTGAATAAATTATTGTGTATGTCCTTATACAATAATAATGGATGAGCATCATCCATGAAGAAAGCAAGAGGTCATTAAAAATATAAGAAAGAAAGACCAAAATGGATGTCAGAAGAGACTCTGAAACTTGCCCTTGAGCAAATAGTAGCTAAAGCAAATAGAAAAAATGACAAAATACAAGAGCTGAACAAAAGATTTCAAAGAGCAGCTCGAGCAGACAAACCCAATTACTATAATGAAATGTGCAAAGACCTGCACCCAAAAGGGAAGAACATCCTCAGCATTCCTCAAGCTGAAAGAACTGAGGAAAAAATTTAAGCCTCAAGTTGCAATATTGAAAGATTCTAGGGGCAAAATATTTAATGATGTAGGAAGCATCCAAAGAAGATGGAAGGAGTATACAGAGTCACTGTACCAAAAAGAACTGGTAGATCTTCATCCATTCCAGGAGGTGGCATAAGTTCAAGAACCAATGGTATTGAAGGAAGAAGTCGAAGCTGCACTGAAGGAATTGGCAGAGAACAAGGCTCCAGGGATTGATGGAATACACGTTGAGATGTTTGAACAAACAGATGCCGTGCTGAAGGCACTCACTTGGCTATGCCAATAGATTTGAAAGACAGCTACCTGGCCAACTGATTGGAAGAGATCCATATTTGTACCCATTCCAAAGAAAGGTGATCCCACAGTATGTGGAAATTATCGAACAATATCATTAATACCGCATGCAAGTAAAATCTTACTGAAGATAATTCAAAACCGGTTGCAGCAGTATATTGACAGAGAACTTCCAGAAATGCAAACTGGATTCAGAAGAGGATGTGGAACGAGGGATATCCTTGCTGATGTCAGATGGATCTTGACTCAAAGCAAAGAATACCAGAAAGATGTTTACTTTGTTTTATTGACTGTGCAAAAGCATTTCATTGTGTGGATCATAACAAATTGTGGATGACCTTGAGAAGAATGGGAATTTCAGAACACTTAATTGTTCTCATGAGGAACCTGTACATAGACTAGACCAGGAGGCTGTCGTTCAAACAGAAAAAGGGGACACTGCATGGTTTAAAATCAAGAAGGGACTACGTCAGGGTTGTATCCTTTCACAATACTTACTCAGTCTGTATGCTGAGCAAATAATCCAAGAAGCTGGACTACATGAAGAAGAATGTGGCATTGGGATTGGAGGAAGAATCATTAACAACCTGTGATATGCTGATGGCACAACTTTGCTTGCTGAAAGTGAGGATGACTTGAAGCACTTGCTGATGAATATTGAAGACTACAGTCTGCAGTATGGATTATATTTCAATATAAAGAAAACAAAAATCCTCACAACGGGACCTTATAAACAGCATCACGATAAGTGGAAAAAAGATTGAAATTGTCAAAGACTTCACATTGCTTGGTTGTACAATCAACGCCAGCGGAAGCAGCAGTCAGGACATCAGATGACATTTAGCACTGGGCAAATCAGCTGCAAAGGACCTCTTTCAAGTGCTGAAGAGCAAAGATGTTTCCTTTAGGATTAAGGTGAGCCTGACACAAGCTATGGTATTTTCAATCACCTTATATGCATGTGAGAGCTGGAGAATGAATAAGGAAGGCTAAAGAATCGATGCTTTTGAGCTGTGGGTTGGCAAAAAATGCTGAAAGTACCATGGACTGCTAGAAGAACTAACAGGTCTGTTTTGGAGGAAGTGCAGCCAGAATGCTCCTTGGAGGCGAGAATGGCCAGACTTTGTCTTACATACTTTGGTCATGTTTTCAGAAGGGACCATTCCCTGGAGAAGGATGTCATGCTTGGTAAGGTGGAAGGTCGACGAAAGGGGAAGGCCCTCAATGAGATGGATTGACATGGTGGCAGGGGTGATGGGTTCAAGTATAGCAGTGATCATGGAGCTGGCACAGGACTGGGTGGTGTTTTGTTCTGCTGTGCATAGGGTTGCTGAGTCGGAAATGACTCGACGGCAGCTAATGACAACAACATATATCCTTAGAACTCTGTCTGGCATATGCATGATATTTTCTTTTAAGTGTTGACTACTTTTGTTATCATCATACTTCTTCCTAACCATTCTAACCACTACCACCTTTATTATTGTTGTTGTTATTGTTTTATTATTTTAGGGAATCTGTGATTTCTGCTTCTATAAAATGGAATTTATTTTTAACGTAGATGTTCTCAGCATATTTAAAGAAATATTTTTCCACTTAAAATAATTCTAAACCATAACCATTAATTTGAATATAATTTATTTCTTTTCTTTTTTTTCTTGGTGGTTTGTTGTATTCAAAGCTTTTTGTGAGTCATCTGTTTCAGATCCTGTGGATAATTGAGCCTAGTATAAAATAGGATCTCCACTATATGTTTGGTTGAAGTTACATAAGAAGTACTGAAATGATATGATATGCGACTTTCAGAGTGAACAACTCAACATTAGATTAGTGAAAAAGAAGAGAATAATGACAAGCCTTGTCAGAATTGACTAAACAGTAGTGAGTTTTATGCGGTACTTTTATCATTAGTATTTGCAAGTAATGAGGCTGAATATTATATGCACCAGCTGGTTAGTAATTCATGTACAGAGGTTCTTGATCAAAAAATCCCCACAATTTTGAATCGCAACCAGGAGAGGAGGATGTATTGCAGAAGAACCTGCAGTACGGCAGGTTCTGTTATCCATGAAGATACTTGACAAATGAAAAGAGAAATACCTTTATCCTGTGCCAAGCATCTCTTGGGTTTGTTCAAAGCTTAGAGCAGCTGGTTTACACATATCTGTTTCTAGTTCACGTCCTCCCCACTGATGGCAGCTTGCCTAAAGGAGGCAGTCTAGTACCCACTGTCCATTCTTCATTTTGTGAGATCCTTTCATTATGGAATGTTTTTTCCTCCTTTTTAGAAGTAAATAGGAGTCCTAGAATAGCCATCCTTTTTCTCCTCTCCCACGCAACAGTCTGTCTGTCTAGACACCTGGGTAATTGAAGAAGAAGAAGAAGGGAGAGAATAGCTTAGGGAGAATTTACAGATCAGGTTTTTTACCTAATTTAGCAGCTTCTACATCTTAGTATTTCTGCAAAAGATTTTACCGGCAAAGAATAATGGATTTCTTTAATAATTTGATTATATATAAGTTACAAAAGTGAAATTGTTAACATTTCAATTTCTTAATTTCTTCCTTAGATGCTGATGATGGAGGAAACACATATAAGGATTGTTTGTCTATAGGAAGATCGATAAAACAAATCTGTTTTCTTTTATATAAAACTCACTTGGGTTCTCTGAAACTTTGTTTTAAATAATCGTTCTTTTACTGCTCTTTCTTGATAAGTCTGATCAACAGCATGGTCATATCTTTTTCTCTGTGTAGGGTCTGTATGTTAGCAACTTGGAATGATATGCATAGCTGTATTTAAATGGAGTACTAGATTTTTGAGTGACAAGAATGTCTTTAGTGATTGTGAGTTACCTAAGTATTGATCCATATGAGATTTCAGTTGTTGTTGTTAAGTGCCATCGAGTCATTTCCGACTCATAGCGACCCC
>NW_006921627.1:4211171-4213807 GCF_000298275.1 Orycteropus afer afer | reverse complement strand
ACAAGTTTGTCCTGCTGTTGGAGACCTCTCGTATCCCCCCCACCTGGGTCCCTGTGGCTGACTGTTCCTCTGTCTGGCTTCCTGTCTTTTAATCTCCTTTCTCCTGCTCTTCTGGCCTACTTCTTTGGGCGTCCCTGAGTTTCCCCTCCTCACCTAATCCCTTTGGCTGATTTCTCTTCTCTTTGGCTTCCTGGGTTTTATCCCCTTTCTCCTGCTCTTCTGGCCTGCTACTCTGGTCAGAGCTGAGTTTCCCCTCCTCACCTAATCCCTTTGGCTGATTGCTCTTCTCTTTGGTTTCCTGTGATTTACCCCTTTCTCCTGCTTTTCCGGCCTGCTACTCTGTGCTACGCCCGTGCTTACCTTGCTCCCTGAGACCCGGTCCCTCTCGGGAGGGTAACAAGGGAAAGTTTTCAGTGCAGATCAGTGAGTAAGTATAAGCCCGCCCGTGCTTACCTCGCTTCTGGTTACTAAGCACAAGCCTGCCCTTGCTTACCTCGCTCCCGGGGACTAAGCACAAGCCCGCCCATGCTTACCTTGCTCCCGGAGACCCGGTGCTTCTCGGTAGCATTGCAAAGATTGGAACCCATTTCAGTGGCTCACCTGTCTGATTATTTCTTTGTTAAAGAATGAAAAAGACTACAGTCTTCAGCATGGATTGTACCTCAACATAAATAAAATAAAAATCCTTACTAAGAACCAATAAGCAACATCAGGACAAAAGAAAAAAATATTGACATTGTCAGAGATTTTGTTTTGTTTGGATCCATAATCTGCACCCATGGAAGCAGCAGTCAGGAAATCAGATGATGTATTGCATTGGGCACATCTGCTGCAGAAGACCTCTTTAAAAGTTAAAACGTAAAGCTGTCACTGAGGACTAAGATGTGCCTGACTAAAACCATGGTATTTTCAGTTGCCTCATGTCCATGTGAAAGCTGGATAATGAATAAGGAAGGCTGGAGAAGAATTGATGTATTTGAATTATGGAATTTGCAAAGAATATTGAACATACCATGTAGTGCCAGAAAAACATACAAATCTATCTTGAAAGAAGTGCAGTCAGAATGTTCTTTAGAAGGGAGGGTGGTGAGACTTTGTCTCGTGTACTTTGGACATGTTATCAGGAAGACATCACGCTTGGTAAAGTAAAGGGTGAGTGAAAGAGAGGAAGATCCTCAATGAGATGGATTGACAGAGTGTCTGCAATAATGGGCTCACACATAGCAAGGATTGTGAGGATGGTGCAGGACCATACAGTATTTCGTTCTGTTGTGTGTAGGCTTGCTATGAATCGGAACCAACTTGATGGAATCTGACAACAACGCAAAGAATGAAAATCCAAGCTTTGCTATCCATGGTACTGTGTTCAGAATTTACCGAGTCTCTTTATGTAGCTTATTCTGCCTGTGACGTTCTCATTGACTCTAGAGAGGGACTTTATAAAAGAAAATTTCTTCCCTAGTGGAATAAAATTGGCCTTAAAGAGTTTGTACTAAATTGATTAATGCAGGAAATGACTTAAAGGTTGGATCCAGGATGTTTTGTGTTTTTTTTTTTTTTGGTAGATATTTTCTTGGCAGTAGTATTTACGTATGCCTAAATATAGTTAATGATGGATATTACTTAAGTCCAAACTTATATTCATTTACTGATTAATGAACCAGTATTT
This sequence comes from Orycteropus afer afer, assembly GCF_000298275.1. Taxonomy (NCBI): domain Eukaryota; kingdom Metazoa; phylum Chordata; class Mammalia; order Tubulidentata; family Orycteropodidae; genus Orycteropus; species Orycteropus afer. Next base: position 4,212,138 of record NW_006921627.1, on the reverse strand, counting down.
ATTTTATTCATTTTGTGCCAGATATGAAAATATAAAACTGGGGTAGGTGTGCAGGATCCATGTCGACTTGTGGAGACATGTATAAGACAAATAATTCAGTTAGACTAGGGATTAGTGCTTTGTATAAATGGAGATAAGTGTGTGTATGTATGTGTATAGTTAGATGTTGTTGTTAGGTGCTGTTGAATCAGTTGGGACTCGTTAGGGACCCTATGTATAGCAGAACAAAATACGGCCTAGTCCTGTGCTGCTGTTGTTGTTGTTATGTGCCGTCAAGTTGGACCCAACTCATAGCGACCCCTCCTTGGGTTTCCGCGGCAGTATCACTACGGAAGTAGATTGCCCAACCTTCCTTCCGAGGAGTGGCTGGTGGATTTGAACTGCCAGGCTTCTGGTTAGCAGTCAAGTGCCTTAGGCACTATGCCACCAGAGCTCCCAGTCCTGTGCTAGTCTCACTCTATTGTTGTTATGGTTCAGTCCAGTGTTGCAGCCACTGTGTCAGTCCATCTCATAAAGGTCTTCTTCTTTTTTGCTAACATTATACCAAGCATACTATCTTTGGTATAGTTATATATTTTATGTAATATATACATATGAGCACTGGTGGTATAATGGTTAAGAGCTCAGTTGCTAATTGAAAGGTTGGAGGTTCAAACCCACCAGCAGCTCCACCGGGAAAAAAGACTTGGCAATTTGCTTGCCTAAAGATGACATCCTAGAAAACCCTATGAGGCAGTTCTGCTCTTTCCTGTAGGGTCACTATGAGTCAAAATAGACTTGATGGCACACAACAACAATATATACATATATATGTGCTAGTGAAATACAAAGTTCACACTATTCCTGTGAGAGTGAGAATAAGAAAGTCTTCCTAAAGGAGATGATATTTACTTTTCATTTCAAAAGCCATGTGGAATACACTACCTAGTTCTGGTATTTTGGGAGCTCTGGTAACATAGTGGCTAAG
>NW_006921627.1:4195648-4211071 GCF_000298275.1 Orycteropus afer afer | reverse complement strand
ATCCTACTTCCGTAGTGATACTGCCTCGGAAACCCAAGGAGGGGTCGCTATGAGTCGGGTTTGACTCGACGGCACATAACAATAACAACAACAACAGTTCTGGTATTAGCTCAAAAGGAGACTGTGATTGTATTGTTCTACATCATGTTTCTCTGTAGAGGTTACTGCATACTATGTATACTTAGTTATTAGTTTGTGTAATCTGTCTACCACACTAGAATGTACACTCCATTAGGCCAGAGATTTTTCTCTGTTTTGATTAATTCTATATCTCTTAATACCTGGATGCCTGGCGAATAACAGGAATTCACATATTTGTTAAATGAATGAATGAACTATGTAAAGTCTAGAATAATTGATTTAGTTATAATTTTCTCCCTAGAATTTAAATTCCTCATATTTTTGCTCAGTATTTTTCATAATGTATACTTGAGCTCTGGTGGTGTAGTGCCTAAGGGATTTGACTGCTAACCAAAAGGATGGTGGTTCAAATTCACCAGCCACTCTGCAGAAGGAAGACTGGGCAATCTACTTCTGTAAAGAAGACCCAAAGGGGGGTCACTATGAGTCAGAATCGACTCGATGGCAGTGAGTTTGGTTGTTAGGTTTTATACTTGAATCAGGGAGCCCTGCTGGACCAGTGGTTAAACAGTTCACTACTAAACTGAAAGTTTGGCAGTTCAAACCAACACAAGTGGTTCCATGGTTGAAAGATGTGGCAGTCTGCTTCCATAAAGATTTACAGCCTTGGAAACCCATAAGGAAGTTCTACTGTGTCTTATAGGGTTGCTCTGAGTCAGAATTGACTCGATGGCAACAAGTTTGGTTTCTGTTTTCTCCCCAGTGTTAACATCTATTTCTACACTGTGTTTAAAATCCATCCTCTCTTTTCCATCTCTTTTAGGCCCCTATCATCTTTTGCCTGACTTCATAGACCTCTTTAAATTTCTCCTCCACATCCATCAGAATTCTCTTTAAAAATATGAAACTGATGAGACCATTTCTTTACTTAAAACTCGGTAAAGTTTGCCATCTTTCTTGAAATTTTGCTCCTTAGGATGACAAACAAGGCCATCCATAGCTTGACTTCAGCTTCAGAATGGGAAAATCTCTTACTATGTCATAGTATATATAATAAGAATGAGTCTATTCAGTTTTCTTTGTAACAGCAGCGCCTGGCCTATAATTGAGAATTCAGTAAATCATTTTTGAGTAAACGAATGCATGTAAGTGTATATAAAGGAATAAATGACTACAATAAGAAATTTCATTGAAATGCTTGCCATTTAGATAAGAGTTTATATAAAACTAGTATTTGTAAACAATTTTCCTTTATATCATTGGCTTGCCTTTTTCACTGTCTAGTTCTATTCTCTGTCCTCCCTTGATTTTTTATGCAGAAATCCCCCTTGACATTTACTGTGTCATTTAGAAAAACAAACAAACATGGATCTCATAACTTTCCTCTCTGTAGTCTGCCTTTCTTCCCCCATTGCTGTATTGGATCTTTTCTTCCTAGATACTTTCTTTATTTCTTTAGGGCTTTTTGCATATATGTATGTGTTCATATTCATGTTTATACACTGTTCCTTAGTTGCTTTACACATGAATTTAAGGTTTTGTATGAAATTCTGAAACTTTTAGGATTAAATTACTTCTACAGAAACACACACACATAACCTTGATCTACCTGTTTCCAAGTTAAAATGTGGCTGTTTGATCATTTCCTATTTCTTATCATTTTCTTCTTTTTGTTTTTTTTCCCCCTTAAATATACATTCACACTCAGATTGAAAATCTTCAAGAGCAGCTTAGAGATAAAGAAAAGCAGATGAGCAGCTTGAAAGAACGAGTCAAGTCATTACAGGCTGACACCACCAACACTGACACCGCCTTGACAACTTTGGAGGAGGCCCTTGCAGAAAAAGTGAGTGACTGGCCCAGACTTCTCAGAGGTGTACCTCTTCTGCTTTCTCATTAATCTGAAAGTTTCTCTAGTGATGAGAGTTGGATATAGAATACAGAAGAAACCCCTTTGGGCAAAAACAGAAAAGAGCTCTTTTAAGCTATTGCTGACAAATGTGTTGTGTAAGGGGAAAGAAAATCCATTTAACTATTGCCAGTTTAGGCATCAATTGCTAGGCAAGATGGATTCTACACTAGAGGGCAGTGGCAGAATTTTCTAAACAATCAGCTTATGTTCGCCAATTGAATTGCTTTTGAAGAAAAAGAAAAAAAAATCACATGGATGTGGGAATATCAGACATTGACCATTAGGAAGATACATATGTGTGTGTGTGTGTGTGTGTGTATATATATATCTTTCCAATTATTACTAAGATCTATAAATATATTAGGTATATACTTAAGATTTTATATGTATATATAATTTGTTGTTGTTGTTGTTGTTATGTGCCGTCGAGTCAGCCCTGACTCATAGCGACCCCTCCTTGGGTTTCCGAGGCAGTATCACTACGGAAGTAGGATTGCCCAACCTTCCTTCCGAGGAGTGGCTGGTGGGTTTGAACCGCCAGCCTTCTGGTTAGCAGTCAAATGCCTTAGCCACTATGCTACCAGAGCTCCCATATATAATTTATAAATATATAAATAATAATATATAAAAATATACATATAATTTTAAGCATATATCTAATATATTTATGGATTTTAGTTAATATCATGTATTTGCTGTGCTTCTAGTCCTGGCCTTGTTACTTCATTTTGCCTTTATGAACAAGCCTAATTTTTCTTGAATTACTGGCTAAAGAAGTGGCCCAACATGACTAGTACTAATGTCTTAGAAGAAAGAAAGTTTAGGGAATCCATTTTAATTGGTCATATATGTTTTTTTAAATTTAGGCACAGAGTTACTGTTTCTTAATTCTTGGCCCAGAATACTTTAGGCTGCCTGCCATGGATCAAGGCTTGATCCCTGTATATACTCAGAAATTAAACTCAGAAATATACTCAAATTGCTTCAACTTTTCAATTTCCTGAGTATATGTTTAAAGAAGTTTAAACTGTTTCTCTTTTCATTACCCTTCCTTATATTTTAAGCCTAACATCATAATCTCTCTCTCTCTCTTTTTTTTTTTTTTTTGGTGAATTTTGAAGTGTTTCTATTGGCATCTAGGCAACATGTAAGTGATATATAAAGAAGAAATCATTGTTACTTATTGTCATTAGGGGATATATATAAAGTTTTGGTTACTTGAGAGTTAAATATATAGGACTATTCCAAAAGGATAGTTTAGAGATACCTAATACTAGTTGGAATTATAGGAAAATCCCCAGTAACTTGGGGATTCGAAAGAACAAAGCTAGATCTTTGTATGGCAAATTAGGGAAGATGAGTGCTTGGAAAAGTTGATTACTGAAAACTTATCACTGTCTTTCTAATGGAGGAGGGAATTGTGAAATTTTATAAGCTGAATGCAGTATTTGCAGTCTCATGATACCAGTACCAAAAGAACTTTCTTCATGTACTGATGTGCTGTCTCATCAGGAGCGGACAATTGAACGCTTAAAGGAGCAGCGGGACAGAGATGAACGAGAAAAGCAAGAGGAAATTGATAACTACAAAAAAGATCTTAAAGACTTGAAAGAAAAAGTCAGCTTATTGCAAGGCGACCTCTCAGAGAAAGAGGTTGGGATCACCAAAATGGAATTATTTGGTTTGCTTGGTTGTTACATTGTGTTTATCTGTTGTTGGTGTTCACATAATGCATATAATATAAAACACATCTGAGAGATTTTCTTAAGATTAAAGTAGGCTTTTTGTGAAAACCTAAAGCATATTGCAGAAACATTCAGCGTCGTAATAAGAATTATTCACTTCGTAAGTTTTATCTCTTTCACTTTATTATGAGTTCATATCTTACTTGTTAGCATTTTTATAGATCCTGAAATACAGGAAGCCCAGTTAAATTTGGGGAAACATTGTGCTAATGGTAAGAAAAGGTAACAGACAAAAGCAGTGTACAAAAGGAGGAAAATTTATTACAACAGCTTTTAAAATGCTCCTGGCCATTGGCAGAGAGATCATAAATGGCTTAGGTGACCTAATAGACTTTGTTCTTGCTTTTGGAGAACGCTATGAATGTGACCTAAGTAGCAAAGAAGCCTAATACCATGTGATCATGCAAGAGTGCATGAACTTCTAGAATTTTTCTTCAAATTTTCTTTCTAATATTTTTAGGAATTTTAGGTTCTTAATAGAATTTTTCCTTCTAAAAAAGTATATATATATATGTTTGAAAGAAAAGTATAGCTTCTAAGATAGAGTACTTAACATTTACAAAGTTTGAATTACTTTATTTTATTGGAATAGATATGTATTGATGGAACTCTTTGAATCACTACCGTAATCCATCTTATTTTAGTTAGGACTTGATACTCATTTTAAACAGGGATAAAGCTACTCTTTCTTAAGAAAATTTCCATTGCTTGGTATTTTATGAATGTTTTTGATACGATAAAGGAAGGAAATTACAATCCACCAAGATAACCCGTTTAGAAATGTAAATCTTCGCTTTATTTATAGTTAGTATTTATTCTATGTGTGTATTACTTCTTTTAGGCTTCACTCTTGGATCTGAAGGAACATGCTTCTTCCCTGGCTTCTTCAGGACTGAAAAAGGACTCACGGTTGAAGACACTAGAGATTGCGTTGGAGCAGAAGAAGGAGGAGTGTTTGAAAATAGAGTCACAGTTGAAAAAGGTTAAAGAAAATTTCCCATGTTCTTGCTTTGTTTTAAATAAGAACATAGTAGAATACTCTAGTATGTTTAAGTATAAAAACTTAATTATAGAATAATAATCCCCCAGAATTTAGAACACCATTTATACTTTGATTCATACTTTCAGCATTCTTACCCTACTTTGTTTTATTCATGAGAATCCCCCAATGCTTAGAATTGGCAGTTTAGAGGAAGATTAAAATATACAGCTCCCTTATGGTTTAAATATGGCATCACAGTATAGAAATGTCAGTTATCTGATATTTTTCTTTCATTAGAATCATATTTTCTAGGAGGAGATAAAGTAACAGTGATAGCCACACAAACTGGGAACATGGTACAACTATTTTGGAGCCAGGATTTGATGTCCAGCCTCTCATATTTTAAAGTTTTTGCCTTACTGTGCTAGCATGCTGCTGCTTTAACAGCTATAGTTGGGGAGATATAAAATTAGAGTTAAATAGCAAACAAAAATTAATTGCAGGTTTGTGTAGCTTATGTGCAGATAACATTTTGAGGTAGATCATGACCTCTAAGATAATATTCCCATTACTGGTGGCATGCTGTCTTGAGTGGTAGCATGGTGCCTAAGGCATTTGACTGCTCACCAGAAGGCTGGCGGTTCAAACCCACCAGCCACTCCTCGGAAGGAAGGTTGGGCAATCCTACTTCCGTAGTGATACTGCCTCGGAAACCCAAGGAGGGGTCACTATGAGTCGGGGCCAACTCGATGGCAAACAACAACAATATTATATAATTTAATTTGTAAATTGATTAATTACAATATAGAATGCATTTTCCTGTAAGACCACTGTACTACTGGTGGTTTGTGCTCCAGGCCACCCATACATAAAATGGTATAAACTCAGGTCCATGCAGCAAAGAACTGGACCAAAAAGAAGCACAAATTTGCCATACATATGAAGGAACCACCTTAGAGTTATATCCTGTAGCCTCCAGATGTCTGTAGTCCTGGTGGCTAGTATCTTGACTGCAACACCTCAGTGTCATGAGAAGCTCTGAAGCAGAATTGCTCAGCTAAGCCCCGCATAGATCACAGCTCACAGGACCTAAGTCTGACAAGTTGGTGACCAGATAGAGAACCACCATGACACCCAAGACAGACCTCTGTGGCAAATTGTATTCATAGACAAAGAAACATTGATTGATGAAAGTGGTCAAAAAGAAAAATACACAGGAAAACAATTTGGAGGACAGATCTGTTTCGACAAGAGAAAATCTTCTTAAAAATTACTCCTGGAGAAGGTGCTGGAAGCATAATTAAAAATGGAAACTACGCAAGAAAGAAAGATAATGGATGTAATGAGTAAAGGAAATTATTCTTTTATCTTAATTGTGATAAAGCTCACCCAGGAGTGAAATAAGTAAACTAATAAATGTAGGAAAGTTCTCCAACATAAGAAAACCCTTACCAAAATCAGAGACTGCAAACTGAGAAGAAACTTCGTGACTGTAGCACATATGGAAAATGTTTATGCAAAAACAAACCTTGTTGTGCAACAGAGAACTCATAATGGAGAGAAACTTTGTTGTAACTGTGCCAAAGACTTCACCCACAAGTCAGCTGTCCTTGTACACCAGAGAACTCATGTAGAAGAGCAGACTTATCAATGCTGTGATTATGGGAGAACCTTTATCCAGAAGGAACCCCTAATTAAACATGAGAGAATTCACACAGGGGAGACATTCTTCAAATACAGGAATGTAGGAAAGCCTGCAGAGGGAAGACATCTCTCATTAAACATCAGAAGGATCATTCAGGAGATAAACTTGAAAGCAAGATAACTTCATCTGAATTTAGACCTCATTGGCCTGTCAAAGAGTTCATCCTTGTCAATCTAATAAATACCAGAAAGTCTTCTGATAAAAAGCAATAGATGTGATAAATTCACTCAGGAGTCAAAATACAATGTATATCAAATAATTCATAAAGAGATTAAACTATGAATAAGTGAATGTGAGAAATTTACGCTAAAGATAAACCATCAATTTAATGAGTTTGAAATCCATAATTCCATAGAAATATATTATGAGAAAAATGTTCCATGTGTAGTGGGCATTTTTAGCAAAGACTATAGAAGTAACAAATGCTCGATTATGAATTATATACATATTCCCTGTGGAATAGAGTATAAAGCTTTGGAAAGTTATAACTACAGAGAATAATCTGGAAAGCAGAGTAATAAACATCATATTTACCCTTTTTCTGGGACAAAACCCAGGCTCATTCTTGTACAGTTTGCTTCCTAAATAGATGGGGTTGAAACAGGATGAACTCATAAGATCCCTGTAGAAAAGGAGCTCAAGCAGGAGGCCTTACACATGCTATTCATCCATCTTTAGTACAGAAATGCAAATTCGGTAAAGAAAAGAGTGTAGTAATTTCTGGCCTAACTGGCACGATTTTCTACTATTTCTCTTAAGGATTAAGGGCCATGTGGCAGGGCCGTAGGAAGTTCAGGATTTGCAAAAAATTTCCCAAAAGAGCAATGTTGATTAAAATAATGAAAAGTAAAATTACATTTTTATATTGTGCTTAAGAATACTGGGAAATATTCTGGGTAAGTTAAGTGAAAAAACTTATTATCAAATTATGCTATATGACCTGTGTAATAAAATCTATATGAAGAATCTGCATCATTATGGTATCAGTATCTTTGCATGGAGGGACTATTTTGTATTAGTAAAATACATATACAGATTTTATATTAGTAAAGTATATATACACATATCTTCATACATTTTCATATATTTGCTTTAGAACTATATATCTTTATCTCATATATTTGGGGAGAGAGACAGAAATATACAGAAAAAAGCCAAGAAGGACATATACCTCAAAGAGTTAGTAGTAGTTATATTTGGGTATTGGAATTATTAGTGAAATTTTAATTCATCTTTGATTAATCTCAGAAATCAATAAAAATCTCTCATTATAGACTATCATTTGTTCAATTTAAAATCATTAATAAAGTGCCACTTCTTTTTTCATTTTGATCATTTTTTATATGGAATTATGTAGATATTCTCTGGATAATGAAGTATTACTGTGAAATAAGATATTATTTTACAAATATAACAAAAAAAATAATACATAACAACAAATAGAGAAAGTATAACTAAAACAGCTTAACATGCCAAGGTATTTATGTACAGATAAATATTATACCCTTCAAGGACATCTTAGATGGACCTACGTGTACTCTAGAAGCTCTTAATAATAAAAATGATAATATGTTTTATCTGCTAAATTATTTTTTAATCCTTTTAGTTTCAACATTCATATTTATAATAGTTAAAATTCATTCAGTAGGTAAGGTGAAATAATCTGAAGTTTTACACTGTTGTTCAAAGTAGATATTTGATAATTCTCAGTTTAAACTGAAGTATAAACCAGTTCCTTGGGACATGGCTTGCTCACTGTCACTGTGTGTGTGTCTAATAGACTTTTTGAACACTTTTCTTTATAGGCACATGAGGCAACACTTGAAGCTAGAGCCAGTCCAGAGATGACTGACCGAATACAGCAGTTGGAGAGAGAGATTACCAGGTACAAAGATGAATCCAGCAAGGCGCAGGCAGAAGTTGACCGTCTCTTGGAAATCTTGAAGGAGGTGGAAAATGAGAAGAATGATAAAGATAAGAAGATAGCTGAATTAGAAAGGTAAGGAAAGGGAAGCTAAAGGTGGACTCACTAGTTTAGAAACGTTAAATTATGATTTTAAAACTGTGTACTCTGAGGGCATGCCTTTTCAATGTTTGCCTCTGAATTTAGATTCTTGAGGGCTTGCTTATTACTTTATTATTTACTTTTTATTCTAAGGCAGTGCAAATTCTTTTGTTGTAATCTCTAAAACCACACTAGAATGGGAGTAAATTGGGGAACCCTGGACTTTAATATTATTGATTGCCTGAAGAGAAAGTGTTCAGTGATTAAGAAGCTTAAAACGTAGCCAATCCAGAGAACCCAAATACTTCATCTATCTATCTGTCTATTGAACAAATGAACCTCAGGTTGGAGGAGTTAATATTTCATCCTTGGTTCAGACCTTGCTTGTTGAGCTGATGCTCCTTTAGGCTGTGAATATTCAGGCTTTTCAGAATTTGTATGGTAAAGAGACAGGCTATTACATCAGTAGATAAATCAAAATTAGAAGAAGAAACAACATTTTTGAGGTCAATTTAGGAAACCTGATGTGATTTTTATGGAGCTCTGACTTTTGAGTTCTTCATAATCAGGTATGTTTGAGCAAATTCAACCAGACACTTTCAGAATTTTCTTTGTCTTTTTTTTTTTTAAGAATATTTTATGCTAAAGATCAGGCATATGCCTCTTGACCTCTCACACTATATATTTAATATAAATTCTCAAGTGCATAGAAGCACTCTTCTAGTGGAACTTCATGAAATAGAGACTAGTCACTGACATTCTTCTGAACACTCAGATGGTAACAGATTGAAGTCACTATTCTATATGGCTCCTTGGAGCAAGATTCTTAGGAATCATTTATATTCATGTTCTTGAAAGTTGAAATGTTAGGCTATACCTTCCATAAATTGTTCACTACATTATTAATTTTGAAGATTACTGGTAGCCCTCTGTATTTTCCTCTAGAAGTTATTATTTTCTTCTATTCCTGACCCATAGAATTCTGATTTTCAAGAAAGCAACAAAATCTAACCCTCAGAATTCTCCTTCTCTGAATAGCATGGGTTGATTACCTTCTCGCTTATTTCTTCTTCTTCGGTTATTAACTCTGTTTATTTTCCTCAATTCTGTATGATACATTGAGCAATACCTTTAAATTAGAATTAACCAATTACGGGGATCCTGCGATGATGTGCATTTTTGTATCCCTTCTTCCACCTTTGTGCCCTCCCCACCCCCCACACACATGCAAGCACGCTCACATGAACACATACTTCTCTTTTGTATGGGCCTGGTATTTTAAAATAGGAACTTATGATAGATTAGTGACCTCTCATTTAGTGCAATTCAGAGAAGAAATTTCTTGAGAAGGTTCATTTTTGGGTTTGATGTTTTAGATGAGACATCTATTTTGAAATTTTCGTTTGGTATTCAAGACAGATTAACTGAAAACATATTTGCTTGATTTTTGACCCAAGTATTGATTTTGTGAGAAGGACATGAAGAATAAGAAACAGGACCAGTAAAATATTTGATACCCAAATCACACCAAATGTGTCAGCTTTTTTAGCTACTGTGTTTCCTCACACTTCAAGAAAGAATTGTAAATAAGCTACTCTTTCCATAGACTGTAAGGTTGGAAAAGCACGACACAGATCTGCCTTCTGGTTATGCAAGGCTATAATTTTGTTTTAGGATTTGACCCAAAGTTTCTTGGCTACTAAATACAATAACAGCAAAAAAAGTTTTCCATACTCAGTTTTTGCTACTAGCTTTGTAATTTGTTATTAATATGGTTTTAGATACAAATAAATGGTAGAATCATAGAATTTTACTTGTGAAAGAGATCTACTATGGCATTTTATGCAAGAGGAAACCCAGAGCTAGAGATGTTACCTCTGAAGTCATGTGGTGATTGGGCAGAGTTAGTAGAGTTGTTTTTTTTAATTCCTAGCTCAATATTCTTTCTGTTCTGGCAAACTTAATTATGTTCGCCTAGGGTTGACTGGCAAACTAGTATTTGAAGCTTCCCTACCCATATGGGATTTATCTTTTTGCCCCATCTTGTCTTAAGCAAAAGTGCCTGTAGTTAGTATTATGGCTTACTTAGAAACGAAGATTTTTGTTTCCTTTTTGCCTTTGAATGCCATTTTTATAAACAGAGCTTTGCTTATTCCAGGCTATAACTAGTACTTTCTATGTCAAAGAACAGTTAGGATTATATTATACCTTTTGCTCCCAGGTTTAGTATTTGAGGTGCATGTGTGTGGCTGCTGTGTTTCTTACTAACCATTTGCTTCTTGTGTTGCCATTCCACTGTTACCTTTGTGTGGGTGTTCGTCTCCCTATAATTTATCGTTTTGACTTTCTTCACCTTTCTTTTCATTTGTTTTATCATGGTCCTATTCCATTGGGGTTTTTGGTCTTTGTGTGTTTATCTGTCCGTGTCCCTTTTGCCCCGGCCATGCTGTTTCTCAGAATGCCAGTCTCCCGCAAATTGTACCCTCCACGCCAGGTCTCTGTCCCTGCACCGTCAGGGGGGTTTGTTTGGGACTTCCTGGGAAAGTGAGTGTTATGTAAGGCTACAGTCTTACACTAGAGTGAATTGCTACCTCTGCTCTTGCTGTTGCTGGGGCTTGCTGGGAATTTTGCTTGATCAGAATTAAAGAACAGCCAGTTACTTGTAACCTTGAACTGTGCTTCATAGGTACACTGCTTATGGATAAAATCAGTCTGTGTTCTCTCTGTTAAGGTTGTGATATTACTAGTTATAATTATGTTAGTCTTTATATTTAGCCCATCTGTTATGTGGTGGTTGTTATGCAGGGATATTTTTTAAATAGCCACTTACATGATATACATGCTATAGTGCCACATGTAATTGGCATGTATAATCAATTTCTAAGGTTCAGCAACCTTCAGAGTGCAAAATTAAAAGGAGAATATTATGATCATGGAACTAAGGAAAATTACTAGTTTTCTTAGCATTTCAGAATATTTCTTATGTAAAGATCCCTAATATTAATTCATTTAGATTATATTTTGAACAATTTCCAAACTTTGTGATCTAGAGAAATAAATGTATAGTGTCTTCCTGTGTTGGCTCTAAAACAATACAAAACAAAGCCAACTTAGTTACTGTCGAGTCGACTCCAACTCATGCTGATCTGTAGTTCCTATTAGAAGATGATTTAGTGAGATTTTTTTATTTGAGTGAAAGGAACAGCTGTAAGGCCACAGTAAGGAGAAGAGGATGCACAAAAGTGAGGTTAAAGAGAAGTTTTTATTCTGAGTTTCCAGGTGAGGTTCACGGGTCCCTGAGAGGGGCCCGAGAAGTTGCACCGCCTGGCTGGGGAGGGTAGGGTTTATAGTCTTGTGGAGGACCTAAATGGGACACTAAGGAAATGGTGGGGTCCAATTAGCTGTTAGCATGGGTCTGTACTTAATTAGCATGAGGGGGCTTCACAAGAGGAAGTTTGTCACTGCATGGGACTTTCCAGTCTGGGTGGGTTTTGTCACTTCGGTTGTCTTATCAGGCTGTCTCATCAGGGCTTGACACCCGGAGGAAGCTGCTAACTGAAATGTTGGTGGTTTGGGTTTGCTTCAGCCTAACAACAGCAGTATAACAAAGATGTGTGATCAGCACAATGACAATAAGGAAAAGGAGGACACAGAAACGTGCACAAAAGATATAGACAACAGAGGCAAATACTAATACATGCACAATATTTCATTACCAGTGTGCAGCAAACACAAGTCTATGGGTAAATGCATAGGCAGGTGAGAGGATCAGGGGTGGATAGGCAAACAGGAATATACCCATGACCAAGGATGGATCTGGCTAAAGATAGTCTTACTTATGTATATGTGCTACAAAAATATCCATATACATTATGGAGTTAACAGAGGACAAGCTTGGTGTAGCTTCTCAGTGACAACCAAACACCTTGAAGGAGAGAGTCACTGGGCCTGTGGGCTCAAGACCACAATCTCAGGGGACATCAAGCTCAATTGGCACAACATAGTACATGAAAATATTGTTCTATATCTTACTTTGGCAAGTAGCGACTAGGGTCTTAAAAGCTTTTGAACTGCCATCTAAGATGCAACTATCAGTCTCTCCTTGTCTGGAGCAAAGAAGAGTAAAGAAAATTAAAATCATATGGAAACAATTAGTCCAAGGATGTCATAGACCAGGGAGACCTTAGCCTTCACGACCCTGACACCAGAAGAACTAGATGGTGCCCAGCTACCAACGCCAACCACTTGGAAAGGGATCAAAATTGGAGATCCTGCATAGAGTGGGAGGGAAAAAATGTAAAACAAAATTCAAAAACACAAAAATGCTAGAATTACTGGTCAGATGGAGGCTGGTAGAACCCCTGAGACTTCGGGCCTGAGTTATTCTTTGAGTCTGGAACTGAACTCACTTCTGTGGATTAGCTCTTTGGAGCCAAAGAGTAGAAAGCCTACACGCAGAACACAAATTCCAGGGGGATGCGCTCACCTAACCTAGGAAGATGTACCCCTTAGATCCGTCAACCATGAGACATCAGAAGGGCAGCATTTGCGTAGAGGGTCAAACAGGAATACCTAGATAAGAAGGGCACAGGGACGGAGTAGTCACAGGGAAGAAAATGGGAAAAGAGATTTTCATTGCTGAGATTGTAATCGGAGCTGTGAAACCAAATGTGCACGAACTGTTGTGAGTAAAACGAATCTGCTTTGTAAATTTGCATTCAAATCACAATTAAAAAATTAAAAAAAAAAAAAAAAGCTGATTTGGTGTTGTACCACTTTCTTGACCTGCTGCTTTTAAAAGATGATTATGGAAGTCGACCATACATCTGCAAATATGAACTGTTTTCCCCAATTAAATCTAAGAACTCCTACTTCTAAATTTATATTCCATCCTGTGAGGTGCTTTAGTTTGAATTCAACCAGAGAAGGAAGACCAATAGGAGATATCTATGTATAAAGTGATACTAAAAGGAATTGGCTTACCTGGTTGTGGAGGCTGGCTAAGCAAGTCTGAAATCCATAGGGCAGATTACTGTCAGGAAGGGAAGATCATGAGTAGGATGAAACTCTGCAGGCACGGGTCAAAGCTGGTCCACAGGCATGATTTCCTCTCTCACTTGGGAAAGCCTCAGCCCTGCTTTTAAAAGGGTATCTTCTAAAGGTTTCAGTCAGGCCCACTCAGATTATCTAAAACAATCTCCTTTACTGAAACTGATTAACTCAAAACCAAACTCACTGCCATAAAGTCGATTCTGATTCATAGAAACCCTGTTTGGGTTTCTCAGGCAGTAAATCTTTATGCAAGTAGATCATACAGTCTTCCTTCCGTGTAGTGGCTAGGGGGTTTGAACTGCCAGCCTTCTGGTTAGCAGTCAAATGCAATAGGCACTATGCCATTTGTAGAATACCTCCAGAGGAATACCTAGATTTGTGTTTGATTATGTAACTGGGCATTGTAGCCTCGCCAAGTTGATGCTTTAAGAAAGTCATAGTGGTTCTGGGTACTCTGTCTAGAAAGAAAAAAAAAAAAAAAAAGCAGTATGTGGAGGGGAGCTTGAAATGTCATTATGTGGGAATAGATTTAGATTAGCCTCAGGAACCCTGGATGTAATTGGAAATTTCTCTTCCAAAGTAAGCAAATAGAGTTTTTGTTTAAATTCATAATAAATAAGCTTTTCCTTGGCATAATGTCTAAAGTAGGAGCTCTGGTGGCCTAGTGCCTAAGGTATTTGACTGCTGGTGGTTCAAACCCACTAGCCACTCCTCAGAAGGAGATTGGGCAATCTACTTCTGTAGTGATACTGCCTCAGAAACCCAAGGAAGGGTAGCTATGAGTTGGATCCCACTCAACAGCAGTGAGTTTGTTTTTTTGTTTAAAATATATAGAAAGCAGAATAATGGAGGCTGATAGAATTCTGAGAGTAGTGTCTTTGTAGACTCCTGAAAGAATTGTCCACTCTCAACTCATGCTGTCCCTTTTAGCTAAATCCCCATGGAGCATTATCCACCTATGCCATATGATGTGTTTTGCTTTATAGTTTTACTTTTGTATTTGTCTTACTACCTTTTTTTCTAATATAGAAATAACAAATCCACAGAGTTTGTTTTTTTGCAGCAGATATCCTCAGTTTTACTTAATATGAGGTTCATTAGATTTAACATGCCATTCAGTAGTTTTTGTATTTATAGAGAATGGCAACCATCTTCTGATTTGCATACATGGACATACCTTGTTTTGTTATGTTTTGCATCATTGCACTTCACAGATAATGCAGTTTTTTTTTGTAATAAACTGAAGGTTTGTGGCAACCTTTTGTTGAGCAAGTCTATTGGCACCATTTTTCTAACAACATGTGCTCACTTCATGTCTCTGTATCACTTTTTGGTTATTCTCACAATATTTCAAACTTTTTCATAATGCTATTACATACTTAGTAGATTACAGTATAGTGTAAGCATAACTTTTATATGCAGTAGGAAACCAGAAAAGTTCAGTGACTTGCTTTATTGCAATATTAGCTTTATTGTAGTGGTCTGGAACTGAACCTGCAATATCTCTGAGGTATGCCTGTAATTTAGATGTGAAAAAGAAAGAAACAGGCTGCTGGTAGGTTGCCTTTGGTTGTTCAATGTTAGGAGTTTTCAATGATGCACAGAATACTAGAATCTGTTATTTTATGGTGTAAAAAGTTAATAGAAATGTGCATTTTTTTATTGTATTTCCTGGTTTATAAGTACTGGAATTTTAATGGATATAGATTTTACTTTGGGATGTGTTTTGAAATTTAACAGAGGGATTAACAGATAAGGAAAGAAGTACTCTATTCAGACCTTTATTCTTTGAAAGCACTAAAATTTTTTGTTTTCCCTTATTTCCTTTGCTTGGTTAATGTTCTTTTAAATATGTTGTTGTTGTTGTTATGTGCCGTCGAGTCGGCCCCGACTCATAGCGACCCCTCCTTGGGTTTCCGAGGCAGTATCACTACGGAAGTA
>NW_006921627.1:4186786-4195548 GCF_000298275.1 Orycteropus afer afer | reverse complement strand
TTTAGCCACTATGCTACCAGAGCTCCTTTTAAATATGCATCCCTAAAAATCCCATTCTTAGTAAGAGTTATATTTATCAGGCTTTTGAAAGTAATTAATACTGAATCTTTACTTTTGGTCTTTCTGCCTTCCCTGCCATAACACATCCTCTTTTCATTAATGAATTTCTCTATTTTATGGAGGCTTATATCTGCCAGACAGTGTTCTAGATCCTGGGGATATAACAGGGAACAAAATAGACAAATCTTTGCCTTCATGGGGCCTATATTTTCATTGTGGGGAATTGGGTGAAAGAAGCTAGAAATGTAAATGTCAAGTGGTGATAATACCATGGAGAATGTAGAGTTGAGTAAGGAGGTATCATGGATTGAATTGTGTCCTCCAAAGTATGTTTCAACTTGACTAGGCCTTGATTATCAGTGATTTGGACTTATGACGCATCATACCCCATGATATGATCTGATGTCATCACCCAATCATTTGTGTGAGGGGATTAGAGTGGGTTGAAACACCCTTAATCAGCTGACAGCTCTGATCCAGTCAGTGTAAGGGGAGTTTCCCTGGGGTATGGCCTACATCACCTTTTATCTTGAAATAAAAGGAGAGAGAAGCGAGGAGAGAAAGAAAGACTTAAGTATTTTGGGTGGAAATTTGCTGAAGGAATTCTGTTAAGTCTCATATGTCTCATTTTTTACCAGGTAGATTTTATCTTTTTAAGAAAGATACACAAAATTTTTAATGGGTTTTTTTTTTTTTTTTTTTTTTTTAATTGTTCTTGTTGAGAATATACACAGCAAACCATACACCAATTCCTGTTTTCTACATGTACAATTCAGTGACATTGATTACATTCTTTGAGTATTTATAATATTGTTTTCATGGGAACTGTAGGAGCTCTGGTATCATAGTGGTTAAGGCATTTGACTACTAACGAGCAGGTTGGTGGTTCAAACCCACTAGCCACTCTTTGGAAGGAAGGTTGGGCATCTGCTTCCGTAGTGATGCCACCTCAGAAACCCAAGGAGGGGTCGCTATGAGTCAGGTCCTACTCGACAACAGTGAGTTTTTGGGAACTATATTCTGAATTATAAACAGTTGGATTAATTTTAAAAGTGGGAATAATATAGTCATAAGATTTGGAGTTACTTTAGTTGATTTCTTTTTTTGAAGCAAGAGTGTTCCCAGTTTGCTCAGAATTTAGGCCCAAAGTAGGTTAACCCCTTAGTTAACTATCTGAACTGCTAAAGCAGTAACTTTTAATGTTACCTTGGTGAGTAAGAGTTATCTGTACCTTTGTAGCTCAAGATTAACATACTGAACTGAGCTTAAACACAAAGAGTAGGGTCAGATTCTTATTATGCCAGGAATGATTTTAAATCTGGGGGTGTTATCATTTGTATATATGTGAGCAAAAGAGAACTTCCTGGTGGTTTTAAAGAAATTATGGAATTCTGTTGCTAGGCTTAAACTTATTAGCTCAAGGTTATAACCTTTTGAGCTTTTGATTTGCTTTTAAAGATTTTTCTAGTTTCTGAAATGTTACTTAATGAAAATGAAGAAACATTTTTTTCATAAATCTTCTAAAATATCTTGACCAAAAGACTTGAAAGCAAAGCTTGAAGCCAGTGTTCATTCAGCATTATACACAATAGCCAAAAGGTAGAAGCAACACAAGTGTCCATCAGTAGATGAAAGGATAAACAAATAGTGGTTGTTCCATGCAATGGAGTATTATGTAGCCATAAACAGAAAGGAAGTTCTGATACATGCTATGACATGGTTGAACCTTGAAAGCATTATGATGACTGAACTAAGTCAGACACAAAAGGACAAATACTGTATGATCTCACTTACATGGAGTATCTAGAAAAGGCAAATACATAGAGGTAAAGGTTTATTAGTGGTTAGAAGGAATGAGGCTGTAAGAAGCTATTGTTGAAGTTACTGCTGAGTTTTTGTTTGAGTGATGAAAAACTTTTGGAAGTGAATAGTGGTGACAGTTGTACAGCATGGAGAATGTAATGTCATTGAATTGTACACTTAAAAATGTTTACAGTGATAAAATTTTTGTTATATATATTTTACCACAATAAAAAAAATGTGTGGATGAACTTGAACTAGGTTACAGGATTTGTATTTCCAATATTTTGTTGACATTCTTAGATCTGTTAGCTCTCTGTTTTCCTGCAAGATGCAAGTCAAATTAGAAGGTGAATGCTTTTTTTCTTACCTGCTTTTTATTATTCTTTTCTCTTTGATTAAAATTTTCTCTTCCCTTACTGGTTTGTGAGAATCTGGCTTCTTTAACTGTTACCTTTCAAAGAAGGAAAGTCTCCTGACATCCCTTTAGTAGTAATCTCTCCTTTGTGCTTTTCCTGTAGTGCCTGTCACATTCTGCCCTGGGACTATACATTTTGAAGACCCAATAATACAAATATTAAAAGATAGATGAATACCTCTTTTCTCTGTACCTTCTCTCATCATCCACATTTCCTCCCCTATACCTTTCTTGGTCCATAATGTTTAGACTTTTCAAATATCAAACAGATGGAGATTTGGTAGTCCCTTATTCACTTGTTAATTATATGTAAAATAATATTATTTTTATATATTCAGAATGTGTCTCAACATGGCATATTTTTACTTTTCCTTCTGTAAAAGTGCCAGTAAATTCATATGCATAAATTACTCTTATCTAGTTTAATTAAGTTGGGCATTTAGATCTGTAGGTTAAACAAAAGTATACCTCTTCTCCTCGTTTTGTCCCAATGAAATGTTTTTAGCCCTTTTCACATTTTAATATCTCTGAAATTACAATTCATGTACAAGTAATGACATGACATAATTGGTATAATTTTTCTTTGTTAGTGGTACATAAAGCAATAGTGTATCTTCTGTGCTTGGTGAATTGATGTTAAAGATACATGTGAAGAGGGTTAATACAATTATTTCATTGAATGTGAGTAGAAGAAATTGTTATTTGTAAATTAACATTATTTTGTAAAATATTCCATTTTAAATGTATATGTAACCAAATGAATATACTGACTATTACAATTAGACATTTGCCAGTTTTACCTATATCCTGAAAGTAAATATGTTAGGCAAAGTGGGCCTAATGCTTGGAATTACTTTATGTTTGGGATCCTATTATATTTAGGTATTGATAGTTGAGTATAACCTGAATATATAAGCTTAACTATTTAGTCTGTATTTGTAAATATTTTTCTTTAAAGAAATTCTAAATTAGTATTCAGTTTAATTTCTTCAAAGGTCTGTCTGTAGAAATTAATATTTAGCTGTATAAGCTTTGGCAAAACTGTACTACAACACTCGGTGAAAATGGGTTCTTTGAGAATTTCTTTTCTTTTAAATTTGTGGCTATCCATTTTTGATTCATGAAGTATAGTATCAGAGAATAAGCTCTTAATATTATTGGAATCCAAGAGGAATGACTGCAGGTGGTCATGGTTGTGAAGAGTCATGTAATGTGTATTCCTAATCAAGTGAGAATGAGCCATGTTAAAAAAAGAAAAAGAAAAAAAGAAAGATGCTGAAGTGTTGTATCCATGAAGATGACTGGTTCTTTATCTGATCCTGCTTGCTTCAGCTTACTTTCTGGGGAAGCTGCTTGTTTCTTTCTGCTTCTCCTTTGATCAGTTTCACTGATTTCATTTAAAAGACAAAGTGACACAACTTCACATGGCCAATTCTATTAGGTCATTTTCCCTAACTTTCTTGTGGGCACAGTACCTTACAATTAATTACTATAGTCGGATAGCAATATAAATGAAACCAAACCAAACTCACTGCTGTCAAGTTGGATTCAACTCATAGTGACCTCTCCTTGGGTTTCCAAGGCAGTATCACTACGGAAGTAGATTGACCAACCTTTCTTCCAAGGAGTGGCTGGTGGGTTTGAAACACCGTCCTTCTGCTTAGCAGTCAAATGGCTTAAGCACTACACCACCAGAGCTCCAGATAGGGATATAGTCTGATAGTAATATAGTCCTGATAAGACCATAGTAGTGAAATAGTGGCTACCTTAAGTTTTTACTAAGAAAGTGTGAACATTAGAACCACAATCAGTTAGATATTTTTTTCTCCTGAATTTATTCCCCGGGACTATATTTTGATACTAAAGTGGAACATTACATGAACAATAAAATGAATGAAAAGAGAAATAAAGTTGCTGTCTGCTAGCAGGAAGAAGCTTCATTTTTTTTTTCATGTATTTATCCATGTTTAAAGCCTTGCATCTATAGGAGCTTTCAGTGAGTGCCATTGTTGCCCTAGAATTATTCTAACTTGTTGAATCATAACCAAGAAAAATAAAAATGATCATGGGGAACAATCTTTTAGAGATTGGCTTCTTTTTGCCTCTGAACATTGTCAGCATTTTATGCTGTACTACATCTGCTAAAGATCCCTGGATTATAGCTTCCTAAGAAGTATTATGGAGTATGTTAAGTGTGCCCAGGTGAGATGATAGCAGATCTGCATTCTTATCCTGAATCTGCCACTTAATCACTGTGTGATTGGGAGCAAATCGTTTTGTTTCTCTGTTCTTTTTCATCTCTTTATCTTATATAACGGGAATAATAAATCTTGTCCTCCCTTATTCTCACAATGCCTTTTGAAAACTCTGGTTTTGAGTACTGAATTGACTTTTGCAACAAGTCACTAAGTTTTAGAAAACATTAAAGTACAAATTGAAGTGGTACTTGCATTCAAGAAACAAATGTTTAGCTTTAGATTCTGAAAGTAAGATTTAGATAATGAGGACAATCTGGATGTCACTGGCCATCACAAGTCTAACTTTTTAGAAGATAATACACATTTCAGTGAAACTGATTAATTTTTACAAAGAGAAAACTGCCTGCTATTATAAGAGGCAATAATGAATGAACTACAGGAACTTCACGCTATATAAGAATATTAAGCATGGCTACTTTGCATCTCCTACTGCTGAGCAGCACTGAGAATGAATTGATGTTTACAGAGCCATATGTTCTTGTTCATTATTCCTTTTAGATTACACCATTTGAGGTGGATTTTAGTAGATCTGCAGTGAGCAAAATTGATTGTGATAAGGAAAAAAAATAAAATTAATATTTTTTTCACATTTGAGAAAATTATTTTAAATTCTTCCAAATGAATTCGAGTTCTATATAATAACTGTATTATATAGTTCTGTATAATAACTGAAGCTAACAATGTTTTTCGCCTTTTGCTCTCAGTTAGCTTGGGTACTCTAAGTGGAGTAGGGTGTTATGTATAAAATTAAGTTAGCTAAAGATATGAAATCAATGCCAGTTCTAGTTACTTAGATGACAAGGGGAGTGGCTAACTGCCTCTTCTTTTCCTTTGTGTTTAAGAAATGGGTTTTCTCTCTGTTCCAGGAAGTGGTAAATTCTAGAGAAAAAAATTTCCTTTAGAAACTTACATTGAAATATAATGGTGTAATCTAATGAGAAAATATATTTAAAAGTTGAAAATCTGAAGTTACTAATTTTCAGTATCTGTGCAGAATCTGTATGACCCCCACCCCTTCTCAGTTCTGTGATTTATGTTTTGTCTGTGTCTGTGAGTAATAATATTTCTGTATATTGTCCTCATTAATTCTTTCTAACTTTCTCTTTCCCATTTTCTTCCTGGATTTGCTGTTTTCTTCAGTCTCACCTCAAGGTCAGTATGCTTGTACTAAACAAAGATATGTAACAAAGCATTGTGTACTCATCTTATCTTGAACTCTTATAAAGGAAAAAAAAATTGCTACTTAGGTAAGAAGAGGAGTAGCTAACCATTTTCTACCTTTGTGTTTTAGAAATGGGTGTTCTCCCTGTTGCAGGAAATGATAAATTATAGACAAAAATGATGGAACTTATTCCAGGAAGGAGACTTCTAGAAATCCAGTTATGAATGCATAAGATTTCAGGAGTATTACCTTTGTCAGAAGAGTAGACACAAGTTTGTGTACTTTATAAGATAGTGCTGAAGGAGTGAAAATCAGTCTGACAGAGATTGTGATAATGAGAGAAATGGAGATGAAAGGAGCCATCAGGGGAATGAGGAGAAAAAAAAAATACTGTTTTAATTTAACTAACATTTCATCGGGGTTATTCTGGCTATTCAGTAGGGTAAAGTACAGCATGAATGATGGAGGGAGAGTTCTGCATTCTGTGGATTTGCATAAGAACCTTTAAATAATTTCATTTAGACATCACTCCTTCCTCTCCTCTTTTCATTTTGTTTTGTGATTCTGCTGAATGGTAGAACTAGTGATAGCAAAAACAGCAACACTGCTGCTATTTATAGATGCCAGATGTACTGTGGTAGAAGCTTCACATATTTTGTTTTTGTTAATCTTTTCAGCTGTTATATACAGAGATTCATTATTTGCATTTTTTAGGTGAAAAATACAAATCCAGGGCACATTAACTAACTTGCTGACTTTCATCAGTAGGTAAATTAGTCAGAGAAGCTAACACAAAATAATCAGAAAACCTGAATTTTTAAAGTAATTTCTTTTCCACGTGACCTATGAAAGTATAAATTAAAGTGTGAGAATTTTGGATAGGATTCAGAAAATGAGCTTGCCAATAACATGCATTTACCTAGCAGCTCTCTTCTGACCACAGTGATATCATACATATTTGGTGTTTATAAATCACCTATCTCTTTGATTCTCACAGCTAGCATATAAATTATACTGGGGAATTATTATTCTGATGAGGAGCTAAGATGAGGGAAATGTTTTTCTTCCAGGCCAGTCAACCTCAATGAAACCTGTGAGAGCTGATACTCCATGGACTGCCTTGTTTTACCTGGCCTAGCAAGTTTTCTGCCTTTGACAGGGTGCAGTCTTACCACTTTTCTGTCACTCATTTTAGTAGAAAACATTTGAATTTTCTTTCACTAACAGGTTTCTGTCTTACCCAGATTCCGGCTTTTGCAGGTTTTACTGTAGTAAGTGATTTTCTCATTTTAACCTCAGAACCTTAGGCATTCCCACCTAGGAATTAGACTAGGAGCTACAGAGTTCCAGATTGGAAGGTTTCTTTCTTATTGGTAGTTTTCTTACCTGTAAAATTGGGATAGGTTTTTAATATAAAGTGTTACTCTGAAGACTGAATGAATTAATACACCTACCCTGAGAACAATGTCTGGCACAAATAAGCAATAAATAGAGCTATTATGATGATTACCATACAAATTATATGAAGACTCTTTTCTCTTTTCCGTGGAGTCCTATTTGACTCAAGGAAACCATGCGGTTCTTATTGATCCATAACCATATTAATACAAAGTGCAAAGTAGATTTCCATTGTAAAGTTGTATATGTGTAGAAAATGAAGAAAAGAGAGACTTCTTTCTTCTGAGATGACATTTTAAGACCCTCTTTATCTTTTTATTTTTTTTTTTAATTGTGCTTTGGGTGAAAATTTACAGAGCAAATTCACTTTCCCTACAGCAGTTCACATACACTTTGCCTCATGGCATTGACTACAATTTACCACAATGCAACAGGTCCCCTCCCACTTCCTCCTGATAGTTACCTCTTCCCTGTGCCCATCCCTCCATGCACTCCTGCCCCCTGAGCTGTCTCCCTGTGCATAAACAGCCCTTCTTTCTCCCATGATTGTTCTCTCCAAGGAGTGTATCTACCTCAGGTAAATGTTCAACTCCTATGCCTAACTTTTGTTTGGCTGGAAGCCACAGGTGTGGGTTCATTTCCAGACCTGAAGGGCAGCTAGGGGCCATAGTCCCAGTCGTTCCACCAGGCTCTATAAGACCAGCAAACCTGGTCCCCCTTCCTTCTTTTATTTTTTTTCCAAATGATTTTGAGTTTTGTTCCACATTGTTCTCCCTCTCTATCCAGGATCTCCTACACAGATCCCCATCCAGGTTGTTGACAGTGGTAGCTGGGCACCATCTAGTTCTTCTGGTCTCATAGTCATATAGGTTGCAGATCGCATGGTGTACCAGTCGTTAGGGCTAATTGTTTCCATGAATCTTTGGTTTTCTTCATTCTTCTTTGCTCTGGATGAGGAGCGACCCATCGTTGCATCTAGATGGCTGCTTGCAAGCTTTTAAGATCCCAGTCACTACTCACCAAAGTAGGAGGTGGAACAATGTTTTATGTAGTATGTTATGCCAGTTGAGCTTGATGTCCCCTGTGA
The DNA here is from genome assembly GCF_000298275.1 of Orycteropus afer afer. NCBI lineage: Eukaryota > Metazoa > Chordata > Mammalia > Tubulidentata > Orycteropodidae > Orycteropus > Orycteropus afer. The sequence goes on along the minus strand of NW_006921627.1, from coordinate 4,187,365 downwards.
CTATGGTCCCGAGCCCACTGGTTCAAGTACTTGGTCCCTCTAGGTTGCTGGCTGTGACCAAGAAGTAGCTACAACCTTGTCCCTTGTAAGCTCTACTATACACCTGGGAATTCAAATCATACAAATACACTTATAGGACCATTGTCTGCCAACCCTGTTCATGATCTTGAGTACACTCCCTGCTTCATAGACATACCTAATAGTTCAGCCTGTCCACCCATCTATCCACCCGTATACCCATGTTTGCCTTCACAGATAATGCAGTACTGTATGTACAGAAGGGTTCATCTTTGTTGTTTGTACCTCCCACGTACCTATTTAGGTCTTCCTCTTCCTCAGTGGCACCATGTTGATCACTCACATTTGGTACATTGCCCTTCTCTTCACCCAAATCAGTGCTTATCTCTACCTGTCTAACAGTGTTCCCTTCCCTCCCCCCGCCACCTCTGGTAACGAACAAAGAAAGTTTCCTTCCATAGATAAACCTTTCCTTGACTTTTACAATAACGGACTACTACAATATTTGTCCTTCTGTGATTGACTTATTTCACTCAGCATAATGTCCTCCAAGTTCATCCA
>NW_006921627.1:4175067-4183805 GCF_000298275.1 Orycteropus afer afer | reverse complement strand
CTTCTGGTTAGCAGTCAAGTGCCGTAGCCACTGTGCTACCAAAGCTGCCCTCAGTCCTTTAAGATACCTAAATATTATTCTTTGAATTCCTTATCAAAGAGTTCCAATGCTGCTTTTTACTCAGGCATGTGTTCTAGATCTGTATCCTGTTCCCTTGTTTCTAGCACTTTATCTTGCTTCTTTGTGTGTTCTGTGATGGTCTGTTGTCTCTAAGACATTGTGGCATTGTTGTATTAAGATCTCTGTTAACTGTTTGTGAAGAGCAGCCAAGGGTAATTCAGGCTCTTCTTGGTGGTTTTTATCATTGGCTTGTTGATGGAGATGGAGGTGCTGGCTCTTAGTCAGTAAGTGAAATTGCAGGAGGTGTGGGTGTAGTTGTGTTTTATGGGGACTGTTGCTGTCTCCCACTCAATTAGACAAAAGTTACAACTGAATAACCATAAAAAAACTAAAAGCACATGGACAAAAAAATACACCATGAAATCACACAGGAACAGTAACCAAAAAGGGAAAAAGAAGAAGAAAAAATAAGAAAACCTGCAATATCTGGGGGTAGGGCAATAAAAGAAAAAAGGTAGAGAAGGAGAATAATGAAGAAAAAAATGGGAAAAATGCAAAAAAGAAAAACAAGGAACAATGTTAACCATGAAAAAGAAAAAGAATTTTGCAACCATGAACAGGGAAAAGAAAAAGAGCTGAAAACTAGGATCTGGGAGGGGAAGAATAAAGAATAATAGTAAAATGGACAAATGTATTAATAATATTAGTTTTAAAACAGGCAAAATAAGCAAAGTGAAAACTAGAAAAAAGAAAAAGAAAAAAATCAGGGGAGGGGAGGGCAGGGCACCCAGGCTCTGCCTGAGCACACAGACTGAGATGGAGTTCCTGTGGGCCCAGAAGGCGGGTGGGAGTGGGGATGGCTGCACCTCCATTCACCAAGGGGTGGGTATAAGAGTAACAAGGGGAATGTCACACCTTTTCAGTCATCCAGGTCTGGAGTGTCCTTGGGGTTACTGGCAAGCAGAACCTGTTCTTAAGCCCCTGGAATCTCAGAGAGCGCTGTCTCTTTAAATATCCAAAATGGTCAAACTGCTTGTAAACATTCAAAATGGCAGCCCCCTCTGGACAGGCAAAAATCCACAGCCCAGCCTGCCTTTTTCTTTGCTGGTGCTTTGCATTTTATTCCCCAGACACCAGAGCAGTCCCCGTGCAGTCCCTGGCTAGCAGGGCTGATTTTTAAGTTAGTTCTTAGGCCCTACCACCACTTGGCACTCTGCAAGCCGTCTGTGCCGTGCTGTCAGGCTTGCTCAGGATCGCTGCCAGACCGCAGCTCCGGATGTCTCCTCCTTTTTTGGTATTTTCATGCAAATTCTTCTGTAGCATAATGCCTGAGGTACTTGACTGCTAACCAGAAGGCTGGCGGTTCAAACTCACCATCCACTCCTCGGAAGGAAGATGGAGCAATCTACTTCCGTAGTGATACTGCCTCGGAAACCCAAGGAGGGGTCGCTATGAGTCGGGTCCAACTTGAGGGCACATAACAACAACAATAGCTAATTATCATGATCATTTCTTCATATGTTTGTTGGATGCCTGAATATCCTTGGTGAAGTGTCTGCTCGTGTCCTCTGCCCATTTTTTAATTGGATTATTTGTCTTTTTGGTTTTGAGATGTTGGTGTTTTCTATAAATTCTAGAGATAAGTCCCTTGTCAGATATGTCATTGACAAATATTTTTTCCCAATCTGTAGGTTCTCTTTAGACTCTTTTGGAGAAATCTTTGGAAGCACATGAAAATTTGATTTTTAGAAGCTCCCATTTACCTAGTTTCTCTTCTGTTGTTTGTGCATTTTGGGTTATGCTTGATAGTCAATTTATGCCATATATTAGGGCCCCTAAATTGGCCCCTCATTTTTCCTTGAGGAACTCTATAGTTTTAGGTTTCACATTTAAGTCTTTGATCCATCTGGAGTTAGTTTTTATGTATGGTGTGAGGTACAGATCTTGTTTCATTTTTCTGCAACTGGATATCCAGTTTTGCCAACACCATTTATTTAACAAACATTCTCTTTCCCATTTAATGGATTTTGGCCCTTCTCTTTATCTTTTTAGGTGCTAAAATTTATATGATAGGAAGATGAGATAGGCTTTGTCAGTCAATAATGACAAAGTGTCTTTATTTCCACTCTCTGAAATTTCTTCTCATTTTCTCTAAGTTACAAGGATTGTTTAAATTGAAGCTGTAACATTATTTCTGAAAAGTGCTCTTACCATTGACTCATTTAAAAATGAGGGATTTCTGTGAGGTGTAAGTATGTTAAAAGAAAAGATAAACCCTCTTTTATGACTTACTATTGGTAATATAATTCATAAGGGGGGGGTTTCTCTTCATCGTTACCACCAAAGATTTCTTAGTTTTATTTTGTTTAAGTTTTTAAGGAACCTCTATTTCAAATAAGTAGTACTTATTGTATAAAAAGTCTTATATTGTTTGCAGTTAGAATACAAGCATGGATACTGAATTTTTTAAGTTTTTTTTTTTTTTTTAATTTTCCTCTCTAAACATCTTCTCCACATACTATAGTAAAATATCACAGGTACCACTTACACAGTTTGAAGCAGGGGAAATCTGTAAACAATTCAGCTTTAGCCAAAAAAATCATAAGATCTTTTCCCTTGTGTTTGGAGAACTTTGATCTGTAACTTAAGTTGCAAGCTAGTTCATATTTTTGATGGAAATTTTTATCACTTTGTCCTATACTTTGTCCTTTGCATGACTGATTGTGAGCTCAGTCTCTCTAAATGAAAGCCCACAATGAGCTCTAGAAGAATTTGTTCATGGAAGTCATTGATGTATAATTCATTGATACATAATTCTTAGGAGCTCTGGTAGCATAGTGCCTAAGGCACTTGACTGCTAACCAGAAGGCTGGCAGTTCAAACCCACCAGCCACTTCTTGGAAGGAAGATTGGGCAATCCTACTTCCATAGTGATACTGCCTCAGAAACCCAAGGAGGGGTTGTTATGAGTCGGTTCCGACTCTACGGCACATAGCAACAACAACAACAACATATTTCTTTGTGTTACAAGTTATGTTAGTTATAATATTGTTAGCTGGTACAGTTAGTACCTTTTATTATAGTAGTAGTAAATGCCTTAAACGATTATTTCCAAATATATTTGCTTTCCAGGGAATACAAAATCAAACCGGTTTTGTTTTTTTCCAGCAATGATCATCATCTTGGCTATAGCATGTAAAAAAATCTAGGAAGCTTCTCTTCATTCCAAATTGGAATTTAGTGCAGTATAGTATTATTACGTATTACATTGCTTAAATTATGGTTTTGCCAAGTCCAATTCAATAGGTCATTGAGAGAATATAATTTATTGATGATTTGTGATAGGATTGGATGTTTGGGTGACTTCATTATATGATCTTCGGGAAGACACATAACTCTTCAGTATTTGTTGTAACTATCTGTTTTGTGGTAATAGTGGTACTTAACTACAGAATTTATATTTTAATAAGTCTATCCACTAAGCATATCCATTTGGGATAGATTTATTTTTGTGCTCTTCTTCCTCTCTTGGTCCCCTTGTCCATTAGTACACAACAAAGAGATTTTATTTAGAGTGGTGCTGACTAAAAATTTGCATTCTCCATCTTCAAACTTATGCATCATTTCATATTCTGTTCAATGACATGAGCCCCAGAGAATAAATATAAAGAAACAATTCCATGTATCCATGAAAATATGTGGTGTGGTTCAGAATTCATCCTTTTTATTATATAATACATTTATCTAAAGGCAAGGCATTCAGGAGGTGAAGCTTATAAAAGTCCATGTTTTTCCTCCGTTTAACACTAAGGTCTAAATAATCAAGCTCAGTATTATTATTCAGAAAAACAACACAAAACCCACTGGCCTGTGTTTTAATTAGCAATGACTGTTGCAGACTTGTGTTCAAAACAATTGTTTGTAATCTAAAGTATACTTCCTAACAACTGCATTCAGACCAGAGTCTTTATATTGTTGTAGAGTGAAAGTTAAACACTTTATATTTTGCTCAAATGCATTCTCATTCTGTAGTCTCTTTAATCTAGCTTGATGAAAGATTTCTGCATTGATTTCTAAAATCTAGCTTGGTCAGATAGCCATTTCTCCGATTGTACATTTTAGAAATATTTTGTACATTATTGACCTATTAAGAAAAGACACTAGCTACTAAACCCTCATAAAATATTATTCACAGAGAGGTGGGAAGATGGCATTGTACAGACAGCCTACACACTTGTTCCTTCTACCAACGAATCCCTGAATAACTAGGTAAAGCAGATAGAAGTAATGATGCTGAAGTTATGAGCAACTAAGGAGAAGATTAAAAAAAAGAAAAACCCTCACTGCCATTGAGTTGTATCCGATTCATAGCAACCCCTCCTTGGGTTTCTGAGACAGTATCTCTATGGAAGTAGATTGCCCAGTCTTCCTTCTGGAACCCAGGACAGCTGAGTGTATAACCAAAAAAGTACACCTACTCCACACTTTCAGATATACTAAAACATAAAATCAGGGTGAAACAAATCAATACATATCTAACAATTAAAAGCAATAACTTCAAAATGTCTAGGAAACGATAGACAACCTCAAATCAAATTAAAAAAAAAAAAAGAAAAAGACAATGGAATTAAAAAGTCCATACTACAAATTATCTATCAAGGAAAAAGAACAAGCAATAGAACTATCTGAGAAGGAATTCAGAAGGTTTATATGTGTGTGTGTGTGTGTGTGTGTGTGTGTTTGTATGTATATATGACTCTCCAAGAGCTCAAGGAAACCACAAACAGAGTCAATGAGAAGACAGACAGTATCCTGGAATCATTGAAGAAACCCATTCAAGAACAAAGTAACAAAATAAGTACACAATTAGAACTCATACAAAAACAGCAATTAGAAATTCAGAAGACGAACACCAAAATTAGAGAGAGAGAAAACACAGTGAAAGGACAAAAGAGTAGACTAGAACTGTCTGAAGAATACATTTCCCAACTGGAAGACAAATCCTTTAACACCAGTCTGTATGAAGAAAAATTGGAACAAAGATTTCAGAGAATTGAGGAGAACCTAAGAGTTATGTGGGATGACATGAAAAGAAATACCATATGCCTCATTGGAATTTCAGAACAGAAGGAAAAAAAAAAAAACACTGAGAAAATTGTGGAAGACTTGCTAAGAGGAAAATTCCCCGATATCATGAAGGTAGAAAAGATTCTTGTCCAAGAAGCTCAATGGACCCCATACAGGATAGATCCCAGAAGAAAGTCACTAAGACATATCATAATCAAACTCTCTAAAATCAAAGACACAGAATCTTGGGAGCAGTTTGAAAAAAACAAAATGTCACTTACAATAGACAACCAATAAGAAAAAAGTTCTATTTCTCAGTAGAAACCAAGCAGACAAGAAGGCAATGGCACAGCATAAATAAAACACTGAAGGAAAAAACTTCCAACCAAGAATCATATATCCACCCAAATTGGCCCTCAAATGTGAGGGTGAAATCAAGACATTCTCAGACAAGCAGAAATTAAAGGATTTATGAAATACAGACAAATGCTAAAGGGAGTCTTTCCAATAGAGAACCAAAAACAGAGAACAATGAATTGAAATCAGGACACTTGACATCATTACTTAGAAACCAAACCAGAAATAGATGCTCAAAATAGACTTATAAAATAATACAGAGAAATAAGGGAGTCAGTTTGTGCATGGCACCAGCAGCAAAGCAAATAAAAGGAATAAAAGTTCTAATTACAAAACTTCCAAATGGAGAAGAAGACAGGACAATGTCCTTAAAGAACTGACTGTTCCAGACTTAAAGAACTTACTTCAAGTTTACCACAAAGAAAATGAACAATCCCCCTAAGCAATCTCATATAGAAGAAGAACACATGGGCTTAGTAAGCACAAAATGAACAATAATGAAGAAAAGAGAAGAACCACTTGATAACAAAATGAGCTCAGCACAGAAAAATATTTGGAACAAGGAAATCACTGACAACACAACAAAAAGCACAATTGAATGACAACAGTAAATTCATTCCTCTCACTAATTACACTCATTGTGAATGTACTAATTGCACCAGTCAAGAGAGTGGCAGATTTAATAAGAAAATAAGACCATACTGTACTGCCTATAAAAGACCTACCTGATACACAGAGACAAAAACAAATTAAAAATTAAGGTGGAAATAAATATATCAAGCTAATGGCAACCAAAAAAGAACAGGAGTGGCAATATTAATTTCTGATAAAATAGACTTCAAGGTGAAAAACAGCATAAGAGACAAAGTAGGACATTATATGATGCAAACAGGATCAATTGACCGAGAAGACATAACCATAATTAATATCTGTGCACCTAATGAAAGTGCTTCAAAACACATAAAGCAAACATTAACTGAACTGAAAGGAAAAATAGACACTCTACAATAGTAGTGGGAGACTTTAACACACCACTTTCAAAGAGGGACAGAACAACTAGAAAAAAACTCAGCAAAGATACAGAAGAACTCAACATCACAACCAACCAACTCAACCTCATAGACATATACAGAGCACTCCACCCAACTAAAGCACAATACACATTCTTCTCCAGTGCACATCGATCCAAAATAGACCGTATGTTGGGACAAAGAACAAGCCCCAATAAATCAAAAAACACTGAAATGCTACAAAGCATCTTCTGAGATCACAATACTATAAAATTAGAAATCAGTAATAAAAAGATCAAGGAAAATATATCAAATATGTGGAAACTGGATAATACAGTGCTCAAAACTACTGGGTAACAGAAGAAATAAAGTGTAAAATAAAAAAATTACTAGAAACAAATGAGAATGAAGATACAACTTACCAAAATCTTTGGGACATAGCAAAACCAGTTCTCAGAGATCAATTTATAGCAATAAATGCACACATCAAAAAAGACAGAAACAAAAATTAACACTCTAACTCAACAACTCCAACCATTAGAAAAAGAGCAACAAAAGAAACTTACAGTTTCCAGAAGTAAGGAAATACTAAACATCATCAGAGCAGAAATAAATGGAACAGAAAACAAAACAACAACAACAACAACAACAAAAAATAGAGAAAATCAACAAGAAGCTGGTTCTTCAAAAAGATTAACAAAACTGACAAACCACTGGCAAATTTAACAAAGGAAAAGAAAGAGAAGATGGCAAATAACATGACTAATAAATGAAAAAGGTGACATCTGAACAGAACCAAGTGAAATATCATGAAGAACTGTACTCCAACAGATTTGAGAACCTAAAACAGATGAGCAAGTTTCTGGAAACACAACCTGTCTAAGCTATCACAGTTGGAGGTAGAATACTTACAGTCCCATTACAAAGGAAGAAATTGCACAGATCTTAAAAAAAACTTCCCACAAGAAAATTCCTGGCCCAGATGGCTTCGCTGGGGAATTTTACCAAACATTGAAGGAAGAGTTGACACCTATCCTACTCAAACTATTCCAGAACATAGAAAAAATGGGGTACTCCCAAATTCATTTTATGAAGCAAGCGTAACTGTGATACCAAAACCAGGGAATGACACCACTGAAAAGGAAAACTATAGACCAATATCCCTCATGAATATAGGCACAGAAATCTTCAAGAAAATCCAAAAACATATAAAAAAAATAATACATCATGACCAAGTAGGATTCATACCAGGTATGCAAGGATGGTGCAACAGCAGAAAAGCAATCCATATAATCCACCACATAAACAAAAGAACCATATCATATCAATCGACAAAGAAAAGGCTTTCAATAAAATCCACACCCATTACTATTCAGAACTCTCAGCAAAATAGGGATAGAAGGGAAGATCATCAATATAATAAAGGGCATATATGTAAAGCCAACAGCCAACATTATTGTTAGCACAGAAAGACTCAAAGCATTCCCGTTGCGAATGGGAACCAGACAAGGATGCCCTCTGTCACCACATCTATTTAACATGATATTGGAAAATCCTAGCCAGAGCAGTAAGGCAAGAAAGAGAAAGAAAAGGCATCCAAATTGGCAAAGAGGAAGTAAAACTATTCTCTGTCTGCAGATGATAATGATCTTATACATAGAAAACCCAAGAGACTCAGCACAAAAGTGACTGGGCTTAATAGAAAGGTTCAGCAAAGTGGCAGGATACAAGTTCAACATATAAAACTCAGTTGGATTCCACTATATCAACAGAGAGGCTTCTCAAAAGGAAATAAGGAAAACATTACCATTTACAATAGCTACCAAAAAGATGAGAGCTCTGGTGGCATAGTGCCTAAGGCACTTGACTGCTAACCATAAGGCTGGCAGTTCAAACCCACCAGCCACTCCTCGGAAAGAAGATTTGGCAGTCATCTTCCATAGAGTTACTGCCTTGGAAACCCAAGGAGGGGTCACTAGGAGTCGCATTTGACTCAACGGCAGTGAGGTTTTTTTGGCCAAAAAGATAAAATATTTAGTTATAAATCTTACCAGAGACACAGAAGACTATGCAAAGAAAACTACAACACACTATTACAAGAATCTACAAGGGAAAAAACTACTTCAAGAAACCATAAGAGATCTATATAAATGGAAGAACATACCATGCTCGTGGATATGAAGATTGAACATTGTGAAAATGTCAGTTCTACCCAAAGCAATCTATACATTCAATGCAATCCCA
>NW_006921627.1:4173222-4173752 GCF_000298275.1 Orycteropus afer afer | reverse complement strand
AAGAATAACGTAGAATCTGCAAAACACCGCATAATGTGGATGAACTTGGAGGACATTATGCTGAGTGAAATAAGTCAATCACAGAAGGACAAATACTGTATTAACCCATTATTGTAAAATCAAGGAAAGGTTTACCTATGGAAGGAAATTTTCTTTGTTGGTTACCATGGGTAGGAGGGGAGGGGAGGGAACACTGTTAGATAGGTAGAGACAAATATTGATTTAGGTAAAGAGAAGGGCAATGTACCAAGTGTGAGTGATCAACATGGTGGCCTTGAGGAAGAGGAAGACATAGATAGGTACATGGGAGGTGTGGACAACAAAGATGAACCTTTTTGCACATATAGTATTGTGTTGTCAATGAAGGCAAACATGGATATATGGGTCAATTGATGGGTGGACAGGCTGAGCTATTAAGTCTGTCTATGCAGCAGGAGTGTACCCAAGACCATGTATAGGGTTGGCAGACAAGGGTTCTACAAGTTTATTTGTATGTTCTGTAAGAATTCCCAGGTACATAGTAGAGCTGA
>NW_006921627.1:4147093-4168683 GCF_000298275.1 Orycteropus afer afer | reverse complement strand
ATTTTTAGTCTGTTTTTGTCATTATCTCTAAGGTGTGTCTCTTGTAGGCAGCATATGGATGGGTTGTGTTTTCTTACCCAATCTGCAACTCTCCGAGTGACTTGGATTTTAAAACTTGCAAGCTGCCATCTAGATGCAACGATGGGTCTCTCCAGAGCAAAGAAAAATGAAGAATACCAAAGATTCATGGAAATAATTAGTCCAGGCGGCTGGTACACCATGCAATCCTCAGCGTATAAAACTATGAGACCAGAAGAACTAGATGGTGCCCAGGTACCACCGTCAGCCACTCGGAGGGGGATCTATGTAGGAGATCCTGGCTAGAGAGGGAGAACTATGTGGTACAAAACTCAAAATAATTTGGAGCAGTAAAAAAGGGAGCAGGTTTCCTGGTCTGATAGAGCTTGGTGGAACCACTGAGAGTATGGCCCTTAGCTGCCCTTCAGGTCTGGAATTGAACCTACACTTGTGGCTTCCAAGCAAACAAAAGACAGGCATATGAGTTGAACATTTACCTGAGGTCAATACACTCCTTGGAGAGAACAATCATGGGAGAAAGAAGGGCTGTTTATGTACAGGGAGACAGCTCAAGTGGGCAGAAGTGCATGGAGGGATGGACACAGGGAAGAAGTAACTCTTGGAAGGAAATGAGAGGGGAGCAAAAAAAAAAAGAAAGAAAAAAGTGAGCTACATAAATGGCAGGATTTGCCTTGTTCATGGATTTTTTTTTGTTGATATGTACCGTCAAGTCAGACCGACTCATAGCGACCCCTCCTTGGGTTTCCGAGGTGGTATCACTATGGAAGTAGATTGCCCAACCTTCCTTTCCCAGGAGTGGCTGGTGGGTTTGAACTGCCAGCCTTCTGGTTAGCAGTCAAATGCCTTAGGCACTCCTCTACCAGAACTCCCTAGGAAGACTGAATATTGTGAAAATGTCAATATTACCCAAATCAATGTACACATTCAATGCAATCTTTATCCAGATACCATCAACATTTTTTTAAGGATATGGAAAAAACAGTTATTAATTTCATATGGAAAGGAAAGAGACCTCAGATAAGCAAAGCACTGCTGAAGAAGATAAGCAAAGGAGGAGCTCTCACTCTGTCGGATCTCAAAACCTACTATACAGCCAAAGTAGTTAAAACAGCATGGTATCGGTTCAGTGATAGAATGGAACAGAATCTAAAACCCAGAAATAGATTCATCCAGCTGATCTTTGACAAAGGACCAAAACCCTTTAAATAGGGAGAAAGATAGCCTGTTTAACAAATGGTGCTGGCAAAATTGGATATCCACTTGCAGAATAATGAAACAAACCCATACCTCACTCTGTACACAAAAACAAACTCAAATTGGATAAAAGACTTAAATGTATAACCCAAAACTGTAAATCCCATGGAAGAAAGATAGCAGCAAATCTAGGGGTCCTTATTTATGGCATAAATAAACTATCAAGCATAATTCAAAATGCACAGGCAGTGGGAGAGAAGCTAGATGACGGGACCTTTCAAAAATTAAATTCTTAATGCACATCGAAAGACTTCTCCAAAGGGTAGAAAAAGAATGTACAGAGTGGGAAAAAGTATTTGGCTATGACATACCTGACAAAGGACTAATCTCCAAAATGGATAGAAAATTTCAACACCTCAACACCAAAAAGACAAACAATCCAGTTCAAAAATGGGCAAGGGACATGAACAGACACTTCACTAAAGGTGATATACTGGCAGCCAACAAATACATGAGGAAATGCTCATGAACATTAGCCATTAGAGAGATGCAAATCAAAACAACAGTGAGATACCATCTTGCCCCAGCACTAGGAGCAAAGTTCAAGACAGAAAATAACAAGTGCTGATGAGACTGTGGAGAGATTGGAACTCTCATGCACTGCTGGTGGGACTGCAAAATGGTCCAACCATTGTGGGAAATGGTATGGTGTTTCCTTAAAGAACTGAAAATAGAAATACCATTTGATCCAGCAGTTCCATTACTAGGAATATATCCTAAAGAGGTGAGAGACAGGACATGAACAGACATATGTACACCCTTGTTCATCACAGCACAGTTCTCTATAGCAAAGAGGTGGAAACCTAAATGCCCATCAACAGATGAATGAATAGATAACCCAGTTAGGGTACATTCACAAAATGGAATACTATGCTACTTTAAAGAATAATGAAAAATACGTGAATCATCTCATAACGTGGATGAATTTGGAGGACATTTTGCTGAGTAAAATAAATCAGTTACAGAAGGACACACATTGTAATAGTCCATTATTGTAAGAAGTCAAGGAAAGGTTTGCTTAGGGAAGGAAATTAACTTTGTTGGTTACCAGGGATGGGAGGGAAGGGTAGGGAAAATTTCGGATAGTTGGAGGGTGCACATTGATTTGGGTGATAGGTGGGGTGGTATGGAAAGAGTCTGTGAGCATCATAGTGATAATGGGGAGAGGGAAAACACAGAAATGTGCACAAAGTTACAGACAACAGAGGCGATTACTATTACATGCACAATTCTGCATTAACAATAACACTAAACACCACGCTATAGATAAATGCATAGACAAGTGAGAAGATCAGGTGGGGGTGGGTGAATAGGAATATACCCTAGGCCAAGGATAGATTTAGCTGAAGATAACTGTACATATGCACTTGTGCTACAAAATTAGCCACACACATTACAGAAGCAACAGAAGACAGAGCTGGAGAGTAACCTCTCAGAGACAACCAGATACCTTGAGAGAGAGAATCACTGGGCCTGCTGACTCAGGACCATAGTCTTGGGGGACACCAAGCTCATTTGGCACAACATAGTACGTAAAAATCTTGTTCCACAATCTACTTTGGTGAGTAGTAACTGGGGTCTTAAAAGCTTTCGAGTGGCCATCTAAGATGCACCTGTTGGTCTCCTCTCATCTGAAGCAAAGAAGAGTGAAGAAAATCAAAGGCTTCTGGATATGGTGGACCCCAAGACCAGAAGACCTAGATGGTGCCAGGCTACCAATGCCAACCACTTGGGAAGGGATCAAAACTGGAGATCATAGATAGAGTGGAAGGAAATATGTGGAACAAAATTCCAAACCACAAAAATGACCAGAATTACTGGTCAGATGGAGTGTGGTGGGACTCCCAAGACCATGGCTCCGGGTTACCCTTCGGGCCTTTTGTTGGACTCACTCCCAAGGATTGGCTCTCAGCTCAACAGTTGTTGTTGTTGTTATGTGCCGTCGAATCCTACCCGACTCATAGTGACCCCTCCTTAGGTTTCCGAGGCAGTATCTCTACAGAAGTAGATTGCCCAATCTTCCTTCTGAGGAGTGGCTGGTGGGTTTGAACCACCAGCCTTCTGGTTAGCAGTCAAGTGCCTTAGGGACTACGCCCCCAGAGCTCCTTCAGCGGAACAGTAGAAAGACCTATATGCAGAACACCTATCCTAGGGCAGTACCCCTACCTACTTCAGAGAGATACACCCCTTAGAGTGTTTGGCCATGGGGCACCATTCACATAGAGGTAAAGCTGGACAGGCGGTACCTAGTTAAGACGGGCACAGGAGGGGGGCAACCACAGGGAAGGGAGGGGAGGGGAACTTGTTATGGTCAAGGATGGTAATCTCGGTGTGAAATCAAATGCACATGAACTGATGGATGTAAAACAAATTTTGCTCTGTAAATTTGTACCCAATGCACAATAAAATTAAAAAGAAAGAAGAGGAAAACAGTATCATTCACCAAAAAATTTAATTGTATTTTTAAAGGGTATAGTTATTTTCTTTGTTTTTAGCCATAGTGTTTAGGACTTTATAGGCCCTTGAGGATTTCTGACCCTTTAGATCCATTTTACAAGGAATTTTGCTCATGTGCAAGAGTTTATGGCCTTGGAGAATGAGCTGTTATTAATAGCATTTTTTGCTCCTCCTTTCATTAATTTGGCTTTTTAAACAACTTTATTGTTCAAGAGTGCATTTCCTCTCAAGTAACAATACTGCGTAGTGTTTTTTATAATAGCCCGCAAAAAGACAGATGATATCTAAGAAAAACATTGTGCATAGTTTCATATGATTATTATATTGTCCACATTATCAGTATTTATTAAATTCATGCACTTAAAAAAATTTGTGGTTCAGTGTAGCAAAATTGGGGATATTTTTGCCCTTTCATCTTTATTGTTAGGTGATAATTGCCACCGCCCTACCACTTACAGCCTGTTGAATGGGATTTTCATCCAGTATTGAATGGATTATTATGCATGTTGCCCTGTTGATTCATTGAGCCTTGCTCAAGGAAAGCTCTTCAACACAACTTGTATTTTAGGTATTGGATAATGTGATTTATTTGACAATGTACTTTAGAGCATTGCTTTTCAAACTTTAATGTCATACGAATCAAATGGAACTTGAAAAGTTCCCAGGTGGAAATGGTGTTGCTTTCCTGCACAGCATGACTGGCAAAGCTATAGAACACTGGTTATGGATTTTTTGAAATTGTTTTCTTCTCCCTTCACCCCCCCTTTTTTTTTTTAGTGTATAAACATTGAACATTACCCCTATTGATTTCACTATATCAGCTCCTATGTGAACTTACAAAAATCTGTTTCTCCTTAGTTTCAGGACACCAGGGCCACCCTTTGCCTCAGTTAAAGCCCTTATAAGTTTTCATATTGGCGCAGGTTCAAGAGGCAAGTTAAATTTTTTAGGATGTTAGAACAAAACACATTGTTGTCATTGGCACCTGTTATCAGGTCACTTCAGTATATAAAAACGTTGAGCAGTATAACAAGGTGACAAGCAATTGAATTGGGGCAAAGAAGGACAAGTGAATCACCGATTTGAAAACAATTGAAACTTAATTTAGCTGCTTGAATTTGGTATTATACTTTCACAGAAACTTTCCCTTCATACCTCCAGTTTATATTATCATATATGTGGTTTTAAGCTTTCTGAATTTGAGATTGCAGACTACGAGGAAATCAGTGGTTTTTCTCTGGCAGCTAGGCGATCTTTTAGGTGGATTGATTTATTTGCATATAAATATTGTTCTCTTTGAAAAAAAAAATGTTGTAAGTTAAAGTGTATCCACTATTAGTGTTTTCTTTAGCCATCTGGCTCTTGTCCGCAATGTCAGACATTAAAATATGGTAGCAAAGATCCCAGTAGTAGTTTATTCCTTTTTGCAAGCAGATTTCTTACTTAATGTACAAAACCAAACCCACTGCCATCGAGCCGATTCCGACTCACAGGGACCCTCATTTACAGTGTTGGGTTTCTAAAGGCTATAAATCTTTACAGATGTGGATTGCCCCATCTTCCTCCTGCGAAACAGATAGTACGTTTGAACTTCTGACTTTGTGGTTAGCAGCCAATATCTTACGCACTATACCACCAGAACACCTTACTTAAGGTACAAGTATAAGGGAATTCAGGAAGTTGCCTGTGTCATAGACGGGAAGAAATGTATCTGTTTAATTTTTCTTCATTTTCTTTTCCCTCACTAAGATCAGGTTATTTTGTTTGTTTCTGTTCTGCTTGGGATATTTGCTACCAAAAGCCACCAAAGACATATTTTAGATGATATCACTAGCTATTTATTAGGTCTGGGTATTTACAAACTTAATTGCTTGTATTTATGATTGTCTAACTTCAGAAATCACTTGAGAAACATGTTTAACTTATTTTGAAAGTGGTGACAAAAACTGATCACCTTCACATGTGATTTTAAAATTAAGATGTTAAAATGAAGGTTCTTTGCAGACTTTTCAAGAGAATCTAGAAGCAAAGATTAGTGGATATGGGAAAGTGGTCATGATAGTGTAGCTTCAGTATAATCAAAGCAGCTTTTACAGAACATATTGTAAGATGAACACTCACCACAGGCTATCTTTACCTGATTTGAAGGAGGTTAAATAAATATAAACCATATTGGCTTTCTGTTCTCCATGATTAGTTTGTTTATTGCTGAAACGAGGGACAAGTCAATTAATTGTTTCATACATTTTTGTTTTTCCTGCGTTGTTGCACTATTCTGACAGCTATCTAATTCTCTCCTCCCCCGCTCTCCACAGTTATGATCAAGACTGTTTTCCACATTTTTGGAAATCGAATTATATCACCTTCCTACATGAAGTCTTACACACTTAGGATAAACTACAAATTACTTGCTTAACCTGATAGATTTATCTTGCTTTTTCTTACCTTTAGTTTTCTTTCTTTCTACTCTGCTTCTCCAGCTCTTAAATGCTAGTCATACTGTGCTGTGCACTTTTTCCCCAACATAATACTCTCTCCTTTGCTCATATGTTCCCTCTGCCTAATAACCCAGACAAATCCCTTAGGAAAGTTTAGATGTTACTTTCCAAGAAGCCTTTTATGATCATCACCAGCATCCCTAGCATCAGAGTAGGTTAGGGTACCTTTCCTGTCCACTGTCACATAGCATTTAGCATATACTGTATCTGCTTACTTGCTTGGGACATACTTGAGAGCAGGAAGTGTTTATTATTTATTTATTTAATTAATTTTTATTGTGATTTGGGTGAAAGTTTATAAAAAAATTCATTTCTCATACAGCATTTCATACACATTTTGTTTCATGACACTGACTGCAATTCCCTGCAATGTAACAGCTCTTTTCATATTTCCTCCCCATAGTTACCTCTTCCCTGTGACTTTCCCTCCCATGCACTCCTGCCACCTCCCCCCCCCCCAGCTGTCTTCCTGTGTAAACACTGCCCTTCTGTTCTCCCATGGATTGATCACTCCAAGGAGTGTATCTACCAGATGTAAGAGTTTACCCCATATGCCTGTCTTTTGTTTGGTTGGAAGCCCCAGGAGTGAGTTCACTTCCACACTGGAAGGGTGGCTAGGGGCCATGGTTGCTGGGGTCTCAGAAGGCTCTATCACACCAGCAAACCTGGTCTTTTTTTTTTTTTTAATGATTTTGAGTTTTGTTTTACATTGTCTTCCCACTCTATCAAGGATCTCCAAGATCAGGAAGTGTTTTCAATCATGAGTTTTATCCCTACTGTTTGATGTTTAATAAAAAAACAAACCAGATTAGTTGCCATCGAGTTGCATTATTTCTGACTCGTGGTGACCCTATTTGTTTGAGTAGAGCTGTGCTCCATAGGGTTTTCAGTAGCTGATTTTCGGAAGTAAATCACCACGCCTTTCATCTGAAGTGCCTCTAAATGGACCTAAATCTTCAACCTTTGGGTTAGCAGCTAAGCTTATTAACAGTTTGCCCTGTTACATGATAGTGGTGCTTAACCAAATATTTATATATTTAATGATTAGTGAATATGCATAGAACTTGCATACTGTCAATGCTTAGACAAATGTAGATTTTCCTATATTTCAGAGCTCACTTTCTCCTGTGCAAAGCCTTAAGCATATTTTTTAGTTGGTTGGCGAAGTTAGTCATCTTGACCTGTAGTCCAGCATTTGGTCACTTTTCTGGCAACTGTATAACCCTGAGGTAATTTGGTAATTTTCTCTAGATGTTAAATTGTTCGTTGGTAGAACTCTCATTTTCCATGCAGGAGACCTGAATTCAGTTTCCAGCCAGTGTATTTCATGTGCTACCACCAGCTGGGAAGCTCCCAGACTAAGACAGATGAGGAGAAAATCAGCCGGTGAAAACCCTGTGGCTATAATAGTCCAATCCCCAACTTAGCATGGGCATGGCACACACTGTGCAGTTGACATCCATTGTGCACATGGTGACCATGGATTGAGGCCAACTCAATGGCAGCTCACAACAACATCTTCCTGACTCAACAGCTTCTTGCTTTGACTTTGTTTTGGGTTGCCCAAATGAAGTGAAAAATAATGATCATGCATTACATGTATGTAGCATCTAATAGCTTACAATACACTTGCACATTCTCTGTCTAATGTAAATAAAGAGCTCAGTTTGATAGAAGAGCTAAAGTCTCATTTTGTTGTACTCTTCATTTTAAGTACAGAAAATAGTAGGTTTTTTAAGGCAAAACGTATAGAAATGCTGGTAACCTTAGAACTGAAACCTGCTTTTAGAAGAGTTCTATTGAAAAACATAAAATTAATGAATATAAGAATGCTGAGAAGCTTACACAATTGGATGTGCTGCCCTTTTGGAAAGAGAAAAAACACTGAAGAATTGAAATTTTTTAAGAACAAAGGAAACTGTGCAGTTAGCCATGTCAGTGAAATCCTAGTAAAGGTTACAGCTCTGTAGATCATTGGGTTTCCAGCCTTCTAGTTTGTTTTTTATGTGTTATGTAAGCCATCCTCATTCAATATTTAGTGTCAAAGAATTTACCGAATAAGCCATTTTTGCGGTAATTAGTGTACCAGAGAGGCTAAGGGTATGGCAGTTGCAGTCAGACAGAACTGGGTTTGAGTACCAGCTTTGTGATTTGAGGCTAATTAGTGAATTTTCTTGAAGGTTTGATCTTTTCATTTATAAAGTATAGTTAATAAAACCTTATAAAAATGTTTTGAGTAACTTGATAAATAAAACAATGAGATAATAAACATTAAGGTGCTTGGTATATAGTGAGGACTCGTAAGGGTTATTACAATAATACCCATCTAACATAATGTTGGACTTAGATTTAAACATATAATACATAACATTCAATGCCCTACTTCACCAACAAAAAAAGAGGAGGATATTCTATGATTCTCTGGAGCTTAATTTATGGGGGTTTTAGATATTTAATTTTATGTATTAAAATATGATAAAGTGAATGTGTGTGCGTGTACATTTGTGTATGGACAGGGAGAATTTTGCTAACCTCTTGCTATGTGCCTAACTTTGTGGAAAGCATTTTCCATACATCACTTCATTTACTCCTTTACAAGTAGCTATGTGATAGATAGGCATTAGTCCCGTTTAAAAAAATTAGAAAACAGAAAGCAAAACCTTGATATGTACAGAGTCTAAGAACCCCATAGCTAATGAATGGGGAGCCAATGTTTAACCTGGCACTCTCCAGCCCTTGAAACCATGAACATATTCTGGGATGTACAAGTTCACTATGCAGATTTTATGATTTTTATTTTTCTTTCAATGACAATCGAAAACAAAATTAATATCACAATTCAGGATCCTATGTGTGAATATCTTACAATGAAAGATCATATGCAATTTGATCATCTACATTTATGCTTATGATCTGTTGCTCTTGGTATTACTAGTGTAATTGTCAGGCACCAATGAAAAGTGAACAGATGTGGGCCTAATACATAACGATGCTTTTATACCAAGCAAATGAAGTTACAGGGCATTGTATAAAGAAGTGTTCAGGAATGTGACAAAGAAAAGTACTGGGATAATTGAATCTTCTTTTGGCCTAAAAGAACTTGGACCATAGTATTAAAGTACTATGATTACATTGTGAGCAATGATTTAACTGCATATTACGTTAATGTAGATAATTTGAATTTCATTGTGTGTTTCAGTTTTCCTTGTTTTTAATTTGTAAAGACTGGATTTAATATTTTGAAGTTTTAAAACTTATGAATGGAGTACATAGAAAATGATTTTCTGTACAGTTATACTATTTTATAATTCAGATATAGACCCTTCAGCTCATGGAGATGAAGCAGTTAATTCTGCTTATCTGATGCTTTTCTGAGCGCTGCACAGCTTTGCCAAGTTATTACCATTTAAACTTCATCTTGAAGGATGAGTAGATGTATACTAGGCAAAGGCAGAGGGCAAAGGAAAGGATTAAGGACATTATGACATCTGAAAGGGCAAAAAAAAAAGTTGATTGCATGAGGAAGTGCTGGAAATGATATGAATTTTAGTATGTAGCCACTATGAATCTAATGAAAGCAAAAAGTGGGGAAATGTAAATTAAATCCTGTTTTACACAAAATTCAGAACACTATCTGTAAAAGACTCCTTGGAAGTGGAAATGTACATAAATGTTTCTGTAATGACAGTAAATTGCCCCATAAACTTTCAGAATTATTTATCATTTTCACTTTTTGCCTCCCTCCCTCCCTTCCTTCCTGGAGGCCCATCTTTTATTATTGACATTAGAAGCCTGTAACTATTTTCTCCTTTCATCTCAGTGGGATGCTTTAGAGATTATTAGTCTTCTACTCAATTGATTTAGCAAACAGCTTACGAAGTTTTCTGATCACTAGGAGCTCTGGTAGCATAGTGGCAAAGACACTTGCCTGCTAACCAGACGGCTGGCGGTTCAAACCCACCAGCCACTCCTCAGAAGGAAGGTTGGGCAATCCTACTTCCGTAGTGATACTGCCTCGGAAACCCAAGGAGGGGTCGCTATGAGTCGGGGCCGACTCGACGGCACATAACAACAACAACAACAACTTTATTTGCTCCAGATTTATTTAATATATTTGCTTTATTAACCCAACCATTACCTCTTCATCATCCACATTATAGTGAAATCACCACTTTAAATTAGTTTTTAAACTGAGCCCTGTGAGATCACTCTTTGAAAAGACATGGATGGTATACTATTTCTGCATGTGTACATTTTAATTTATTATTGTGTAATATGATTAAAGTGTAGCATTTACAGCAGTCATCATTGCCATAGTTTGTGGGGAAGAAAGTAAACGGTATAATACTTACAAAAGCACTTTTCAGTTGGGAAGGAGTACACAGGTAGCAGGAAGTAATAAGCCATATTACATGTTCCATTGTCTTGTTCATACTAGTATAATACTTTCCCCAGCAACATCATAAATCTGACTTCCACCAACAAAATTTGGATCTCTGATTCTGTGAGGCCTGAGGCATATCAACAGCAAGAAATGAAAGGGAGTAGACAATTAAATGAAGTAGCAGTATAAGGGAAGAAGAAGAAAATAAGAGGTGAGGCAAGAGGTTAAATATATTTATTTCCCTTAGTACCAAAATTTTACTCAAAAGTCTGAGATTGTTTGTCTTGTTTTAGATAATGATAGAAATTAAGATTATACTTAATGGGTACTTTTCCATAAGAAGACTCGATGCTTTTCTCTGTCCCTATGAATAAATCAGACAAATTCAGAAGGGAGCAACATAGAGTAGGCCTCCTTCTCTTTATTTCTTAAGAAATTTTTTTTAAATGACAAAATTATTCAGTCATAGAGCCAAGAAGCTAAGTCAATGTTTTAAGATAGGAATTTTCTTTGGCTCTCTGTTTCTCTACCACACCTTCAAATTTGTCAGCACAGTATAGTCCTGTCATTGTCACATCTTTGGTCTTTTTTTTTTTCCCTTCCGATTTTATAAATTCATTTTGTATACACCGGGAGTGCTAGATTCTTACCTTTTAATTATTGGGAAAGCAAGCAAAGAATGTTTTAGAAAAGCAACTCTACAAATTATGTTAGGCCATTTGAGAAAAGATTCTATGTTTTTTTCCACCTGGTCTGCTGCCCTTCATAGGCAGTGTCATTTCTGTGACTTTGGGAATTGTGCAGCTGTTCTGGCTAGAGTAAAATCTGCCTCTTTCCTATGTATTTAAGTATTTGGAGTATATTGTCATCTGTCAGAAATTCTCCACTTGGTTTGGTAATGCTGGAAAATATTGTGCAGCCCTGACCACCACCTCCTATCCTTCCAGTTCATTACTCTAGTTGTTTCCCACTCCAACAATTCTTTGATTTTATTAGAACTCTTAATAACCAACCTGTATTCCTTTTTTTTTTTTTTTTTACAATTTCTGTCCCACTTCCTTCCTTACCTGGCTCCCTTTCTTGCTCCCAACACTGTAATCAACTCTCTTTTAAATACCTTAACTTACTTGCTTCTTTCTCTTTTCTCTCAAACTTGCCTTGCAAAACTCCAGTCCTGATTAAAAAAACAACTACCCATGCTGCCTCTGCACTGAGCAGTTGCATATTACTAGGAAAAAAAAAAATCACACAACTATACTGATTGGCCTCACTTTAAATTTATGGCCACAGAGTTCAAATGTGCTCCAAATATACAGGCAAGCCTAATACAAATGCCTATGAAATTTGATTTCTTATCCAGAAGGCTGGCGGTTCAAACCCACCCACCAGCCACTCTTCAGAAGGAAGATTGAGTGATCTACTTCTGTAGTGACACCGCTTTGGAAACCCAAGGAGGGGTTGCTGTGAGTCGGATCTGACTCTAGGGCAGTGTGGTTTTTTTTTTTTTTTTATCCTCAGAGATGATTATTTCATATTTTTCCTTTTCTTTTCAAATCTGCAAAATCCCTCCCTTCCTACTCATAGCTGCTGACTTTACATCATACTCCATTGTGAAAATGAAAGTAATCAAATGCCACCCACCACATCTTCGTACCATTAAATCTGCCACTTACTTGCATGTGTACCCATGCACTTTGCCTTTTCTTTTACGAAAGTGTTCCATTCCCCTTCAAATTTCACCTCTACCACTTCTCTCGTAATCCTATCCTAACTCCTCAACTCCAAGATGTTGTGCCCTCAATTATTTGTTTGCTTTTATTTTCCAAATTTTGCTCCCACCTGGTTCATTATCACTAGCATAATAACATGTCTTAATAGTGCCCTCTGCCATTTTTAAAAATCCTTCCCTTGACCTTATGTCCCTTCTAGCTGCCACCTCATCCCTCTTTTACCCCTTCTCTGGAAAACTTGTTAAAGAATCTACTCTAATTGCTATTGCATTTCCTCTCCTTCCTTCCACTTTTTGTAATCAGACTTCTGTTTTTATCACTCACCTGAAATGGCTCTTGTCACAGTTATCCTTAACATGTGCACTGCTGGA
Source organism: Orycteropus afer afer (assembly GCF_000298275.1). Lineage (NCBI taxonomy): Eukaryota > Metazoa > Chordata > Mammalia > Tubulidentata > Orycteropodidae > Orycteropus > Orycteropus afer. Next base: position 4,155,950 of record NW_006921627.1, on the reverse strand, counting down.
TCCAAAAGTCACTTCTCTATCCCCTTCTTGCTTTACCTTTCACCATTATGCTATGTACTCCCTTGGAACACTATTTTCTTTTTGCATCTCTGATACCAGATTCTTCTTACTTTTTCCTCTTCAATTGTTATTCCCTCTTTACTGTTATTTCTAGGAGCTCTGGTAGCCTAGTGCCTAAGGCACTTGACTGCTAACCAGAAGGCTCGTGGTTCAAACTCACCAGCCACTCCTTGGAGGGAAGGTTGGGCAATCTACTTCTGTAGTGATGCTTACTCGGAAAGGGGTCATTATGAGTTGGGTCCGACTCGATGGCAAATAACAACTACTACTACTACTATTATTTCTGATTCCATGTTCTCCTAGACCCTGATGGCTCCATTCTCAGTCCTATTTTTTTTTTTTTTTTTAGATATACTATTAATCTCATCTCCAAATAGCTAGATTGAGCTCTTAAAATTTAAAGTAGATGTTGTCTCTCCTTGCTTAAAAACCCTACTATGCTCTCCCAGCATACTCAGAATAAAACCCAGACTCTTGACCATGATTTGTAAGGCTCTGCATCATTTGGCCTCTTGCCACCTCTGTGATCCTACACCTACTAGTTTCCCTTCCCCATACTCCACCCATATTGTTGTTATGTGCCCTTGATACTCCACCCATATTGTTGTTATGTGCACTTGAGTGGTCTCTGACTCATAGTGACCCCTCCTCGGGTCTCTGAGGTGGTATCACTACGGAAGTAGATTGCCCAACCTTCCTTCCCCAACCTTCCTTCCGAGGAGTGGCTGATGGGTTTGAACCACCAATCTAATGGTTAGTAGTCAAGTGCCTTAGACACTATGCCACTAGAGCTCCCTCCACCCATATTAAATGATTTCTATCCTCAGAGGCTTTGTACTGTGGTTCTCTCTGCCTCTTCTCCCAGGATGTCACATGACTCACTTTTTCACATCCTCATGGCAGTTCCTCAGCAACGTCTTCCTTGACCATTGTAGCTAAAATATACCGTCCCTGTCACACCCAGTACCTCCAATCCGTTGCCTGTTTTATTTTTTCAAATCACTGTCTGAAGGACCCCTGGTGGTGTAGTGGTTAAGCGATCAGTTGCTAACCGAACCCACAGGAGAAAGATGTGGCAGCCTTGGAAACTCTAGTTCTACTCTGTCCTCCAGGGTAGTTGTGAGTCAGAGTCAACTCCATGGCAGTAGGTTTAGTTTTGATTTAATCACTGTCTGAGATGCTTGCCTGTTACTGTTATGTTGTCTACCTCCCCCTTTAAAAAATAACTTCTGTGAGGGCCAGGACCTTGTTTGTCTTACTCAGTATTCTACTCTCTCCCATAGAATTCTTGATAGGCATTTAGTAAATTCTTGCTGAATGGATCAGTGAATGCCAGCTCTTTCTGAAGGTTTAGTAATTGTGTTGAAAATGCACACTGCTTTCTAATTTTATTATGGACAAATAAATAGCTTTACCATAGTTAATAGAAAGTGGAATTTTTATTAGGTTACCATTATTTTTATTAGTTTTTATGAAGTATGCTTTGAACTTTGTAATACCACGAAATTGCTTCCTAAAGCAAAAGATTTTTCCTGCAGCAGGGATTAGCAAACTGCAGCCTGTGTGGCCTGTTTTTGTATGGCCTGGAAGCCAAGAATGGTTTTTACATTTTTAAAGGGTTTGGGGGAAGGGGAGAAAAATATGGGCAAAGAGGGCATATGGCTAGGAAATGTAAAATATTTATTATCTGGCCCTTTACAGAAAAAGTTTGCTGACCCTTTCTATAGCGTTTGGCCCTTCATTGCCTTTCTGGCCTTTGCCAGTACACTATTGCTCCGTCTGCCACAGACACCCTTGCCTCCTGTCTGCTCCTTAAGTGCATCAGGCACACTCTTAATTCAGGATCTTTACATTTGGTATTTCCTCTCTCTGGAATACTCTTTCCTCAATGTGTATATGGCTGTGGTTTACTCCAAGGAGCTCTGGTGGTTAAAGCATTCCACTGCTAACCAAAAGGTCTGTGGTTGAAACCTACCAGCCTTGCCATGGGAGAAGGGTAAGGCAATCTGCTTCCATAAAGATGCACAGGCTTGGAAAACCGTTCTGAGCAGTTCTGTACTGTCCTGTGGGGTCACTGTGAGTCAGAATCAACTCAATGGCAGTGAGTTGGTTAGGTTGGTGGCTTACTCCCCAAGTTCTTTCACATCTTTGCTTAAATGTTACCTTCTTGGTGTGTCTTTTCCTGGTCACATTATTTAAAATTGTAACCCCATTGCCCAGTAGCACATGCTCTGTGTCCTTTCTTTTCCTGTTTATTTTCACTGAACTTATCACCATCTGACGTACTGTGTACTTTACTTATATTCTCTGTATTCCCAGTAGACTATAAGCTTAATGAGGGCTGACAGTTGTTTTTTTTTTTACAGTGCTTCCTCCCCTTTCCTCCCACCCCTGGTAACCAACAAAGAAAGTTTCTTTCCATATATAAACCTTTCCTTGATTTTTTACAATAATACACTAATACAATATTTGTCCTTGATGTTGTTGTTATGTGCTGTTGAGTCAGACCCGACTCAAAGTGACCCCTCCTTGGGTTTCCGAGGCAGTATCACTACGGAAGTAGATTGTCCCATCTTCCTTCCGAGGAGTGGCTGGTGGGCTTGATCCGCCAGCCTTCTGGTTAGCAGTCAAATGCCTTGGGCACTAAGCTACTAGAGCTCCTTTTCTGCCTCTAGGAGGGCTCATTTTAAACTTAGTGGCATGGCAAATCTGACTAATCCCCACGTTATGGTTCCATGTACCTTAGTTCCATGGTCCCATCTCCACAAAGGTGCCATGTAGCTTCTTTATATTGTTAACAAGCTATCCAGTCCCCTTGGTGGACCACAAGCACCTCACATTTACGTAGTTCCACCCAGTCATCTGGTGGAAGTCATAAGGAGCATGGCTAGAAGAGCCATATTATATAATTCATTGCACCACCTAATTGCAGTCAGGTGGTGTCATGAAACAAAATGTGTATGAATTATTGAATTCTGTTGAATAGAAAAACAATTTGCTCTGGAAAGTTTCACCCAAATCGCCATAAAAAAGTTTTAAAAAGAAACCAGTCCACGAAACTAATAACAGCTTATACATACCACAGCCCCGTCTAGCCTGAGATCAGAAGAATTAGATGATGCCTATTTACCGCTATGACCATTCAGACCAGGGACACAGTAGAAGGTCCTGGTTAGAATGGGAGAAAAATATCAAGCAATTCTCAAATTCCTAAAGAAGACTAGACTTACTGGGCTAATAGAGACTAGAGGAATCCCAAAGACTATTGCTCTAAGATACCCTTTTAACTTGGAACTGAAGCCACTCCTGGAGGTCTCCTGTCAGCCAAAAATTTGATTGGCTTATGAAATAAACAATATCACCTATGAAGAATGTGCTCCCTTAAACAGTCATATATAGGGCACCAAATGGTCAACATTTACTTAAAAGCAAAAGATGAGATGGCAAAGAGGGGAAGGGAAACTAGACAAATGAGAACAGAACAAACAGAATGGAAATAATGAGAATGCTGACACACTGTGATAATTGTAACCAATGTCAGAGAAAAGTTTGTAGAAAAAATAGTAAATGGTAACCTAATTTGCTGTTTAAACTTTTACTTGGAACACAATAAAATATTTTTTTGAAATGTTAGGGGAATATTGACTGCTAACCAAAACTTCTATGAACTTGGGATGGGAGAAGATGTTGTGGAAAAAGTCATAAAATTGCAAACCATAAGGAGAAGATTGGTACATTTGAACAATTAAAAGTTTTAAATTCTGTGGATGAAAAGATAGCATAAAGCAGTCAAAGAAATAACTACGATTGGATGAAAATATTTGCATTACATATAACGGATATAGAGTTATTCAGAAATATAAAGAATATCTAAAAGTCAACAAACAAACAAAAAAATATGTCCTCTTTGGAAAATGGGCAAAAGAGAAATATAACTCTTTCTTAGAAGTGGAAACAGGAAATGCTGTGTGAAAAGGTGTTTATCTCAGTATTGAGGGACACACAAAATGCTAAGAAGTTGTTTTTAGTTGCCCTCAAGCTGGCTCCAACTCATGACAACTCTGTTAAACAGAACCAAACATTGTTCTGTCTTGCACCCTCTTCATGGTCCCTGGTATGCTCAAGTTCATTGTTGCAGCACTGTGTTAAATGTCTTCCAACCCACGAGGCTTATCTACCAGCAGCACTGTATTGAGCTGTTCTGTTGTGATCATAGCGTTTTCTTTGATCATAGATCATAGATCAAAGATCAAAGATTGTGAAGTCTTTTTTCCTAGTCTGTTTGTTGTACGTAGTCTGGAAGCTCCACTGAAACCGTTCTACCATAGCTGACCTTGCTGGTATTTGAAATACTAGTGGTGTAGCTTCGGGCATCATAGCAACATGCAAGCCACCGTAGTACAACAAACTGACAAGATGGGTGGTGAACAGTGAGAGTATTTCATAGCGACCAGACTGGCAAACTTTAGGCAGCCTGATAATACAAGGTGTCAGTGAAGATAAAGAAAAATAACATTGTATCCTACTACTGAGAGTATAAATTAATATACCTTTTTAGAAAATAATTAGTGAAGTTTAACATGTACCTACCATATGGCCTAACAATTCAGTTTGTAAGGCTATACCTATTCTTACACAGGTATGTCAGAATGTACCTAGCAGTGTTCTTTGTAATAGGAAAAAAATGAAAACATCTCAATTGTTCATCTTCTTAGAAATGGGTTAAAACAAGTTGTATGTATTATGCTATATACCACAGTGAAAGTGGAGGGAGAAAAACTATAATGCGCTATTGATCAGTATGAGTTTCAAAACATATATTAAAAGGAAAAAATAAGTTTACTAATGAACTTTACATATAAAGTTCAAGGGAGTTCTGGTAGCGTAGTGCCTAAGGCACTTTACTGCTAACCAGAAGGCTGGTGGTTCAAACCCACCAGCCACTCCTAGGAAGGAAGACTGGGCAATATACTTCCTTAGTGATACCCACCAGCCACTCCCCAGAAGGAAGATGGGGCAATCTACTTCTGTAGTGATACTGCCTCGGAAACCCAAGGAGGGGTCCCTATGAGTCGGGTCCGACTCGATGGCACATAACAACAACAACAACTGCCTCGGAAACCCAAGGAAGGGTCGCTATGAGTCAGGTCTGACTGGATGGCACATAACAACAACAATAAAGTTCAAAGATATACAAAGCTAAATGGTAGTGGTAGGTTGCAGTAAGGAGAAGCGGATGCATGAAAGTGGGGTTAAAGAGAAGTTTTTATTCTCCGCTCCCGGGAGAGGTTTGCCTGTCCCCGAGAGAGGGGCCCAGGCGAGGTTCACGGATCCCTGAGAGGGGCCCTGAGAGGGACCAGAGCAGTTGCACCACCCAGGTGAAAGAAAGGGTTTTTTATAGTGATTTTCTTCCTAGTTCTTAGAGGACTAGATTGGGAGCAGGGTATGTGTTACAGGAACCAATAGGTAAAAGCACCTTATTAGCATGGGGGCAGGAAGCAGAGTTGAAGCACTTCATTAGCATAGTGGGCAGGAAATAGTTGAGGGTCTTCCTAAGCCAAGGTCATGTGCTGGGGTTCAGTATAGGGTGTGGTCAGCCACTCCCTTGCTTGACCGTTCCAGTAATTCTTTCAGGCTTAATCCTTTACCTGCCTGTTCCTGCCTGACAGTAGGTGCCATGGTGTGACACATGGTGACCTTATGTATAACAAAATGAAAACTCACCCAGTCCTGTGTCATAGTCATGATCTTTGGTAAATTTGAGGCCATTGTTGTGAATATTGTATCATTACATCTCCTTGAATTTCCCCTTGTTTCTGAGGATCCTCTTCTTTACCAAACAGAATGGCCTTTTCTAGCAAATGGTCTTTTCTGAATATATTTCCAAAGCAAGTGAGCCAAAGCCTAGCCATCCTCTCTTCTAAGGAACATTCTAGTTGTATTTCTTCTAAGGCTGATTTGTTTATTCTTTAGGCAGGTCACAAAATACTCAGTATTCTTCACCAACATTAGGAGCTCTGGTGGTGCAATTATTAAGGCATCTGGCTGCTAACCAGAAGGTGGGCAGTTTGAACCACCAGCTGCTCAGTGGTGGGAGGATGAGGCAGTCTGCTTATCTAAAGATTTGTAGGCTTGGAAACCCTGTAAAGCAGTTCTACTCTGTCCTGTAGGGTAACTGTGAGTCAGAATTGACTGGATAAAAGTGGGTTTGGTTTCTTTTGATTTCACCAACACTACAATTTGAATGCAACAATTCTTCTGTCTTCCTTTTTTTTGTCTGGCTTTTGCATGCAGATGAGATGATTGAAAAGACCATGGCTTGGATCCATATGTATGTAGCAAAACTATAACAAAAACAAGGGGAATTTAAATACAGCATTCCGCATAGGCCTTTCTCTCAATGAGTAGGCAATGAGATACAAGATAAGGAGAAATACATAGGGAACTTAAGAAGTAATTATAATGTTCTGTTTTTTAAATTAAGGAGCTCTGGTGGCATAGTGCCTAAGGCATTTGATTGCTAACCAGAAGGTTGGTGGTTCAAACCCACTAGCCACTCCGTGGAAGGAAGACTTGGGAAATCTACTTCTGTAAAGATTTATTGCCTCGGAAATCCATAGGGGGTCGCTATGAGTAGGAACCAACTCAGTAGCAGTGAGTTTGCTTTTTTTTTCTTTTGGTATTTCTTAAATTGGGTTCCTAGGTTTTTGTATCATTAATTATCTCCCATATCCTTCATATGTATCCTTTTGAATGCTCAAAGTATTTACTAGTAGTAAAATTAAGAATTGTGTTACAAAACCTTTCTTATTCACACATTCTAATACTTCATAGCATTACTGTTAGGAGATTGTTTTTAATGTTTTCAACATTAATCTCTGACTTGGTTTCTTTTTCTCTTTCATTTCAAAGTAACTCATGCCTTTCTTTTGTTTTATGATTTCATTAAGCTTCATCTTGGGAAGGGGCATGGAATGCATGTTCTTTAGAGGAAAACGAAAACATCACTATAAACAATTTACAACTATTGAGAGAAGGAATTTGGAAGTGGTAAAGATATTTTGCAGCAGGAATATTTTGTTGGCTTTCAACAGGTCCTTTGTGTCAGTGGTGTGAGTATATAGTATGTTTTCTATGCTTATATATAAAAAAGCTTACGTTTTTTACCCCTTATCAATAGGCAAGTGAAAGACCAGAATAAGAAGGTAGCAAATCTGAAGCACAAGGAGCAGGTGGAAAAAAAGAAGAGTGCACAGATGCTAGAGGAGGCTCGACGAAGGGAGGACAATCTCAATGACAGCTCCCAGCAACTGCAGGTTAGAACACAAGGAGAACCTGAAAGGATCTGGTGAAGAGATTTGATCCATAATTGCATGTTGTTTTTCTCTTCATCTTTACCCTTCTCTTTTTTCCCTTTCTAACCCTGCTTGCTGCCTTTCTCCCTGACCAACTGTTAAGCAGTAGAGCAATGGCTTTAAATAGAAATGGCAAGTTTTATTCCACAGCTTTATGAGGACACCTCGGCATAAGAAAGTTCATTTTGCTTCAAGTTGATCACACTTAATTGGTAAGTTTAATACCAAGTGGGTTCTTTTGACCTTTAGGGTAGTCAGTTTAACTGTTGGCCAGTTCCATTCAATAAAAGGTATTACTAATCTTTGTCTAACTTCCTTTTTCTGTTCTTCTCTTCTACTTTTCCCTCCCTACATCTCTGCTTCCTTTTCTTGTTTTAAAAATTCTACTTAGGGTAATTCATGGTGACACGGGACATATAAACTATATGTTTTTCTCTTCATAGAGACTGATAATCAATGTATAAATCTAATTATTTACAGATGAAGTTAAACCAGGCTCGGTAACAGTAGTAGCAGGTACCTTATCTTAAGTGCCAATTAGATGCCCAGTATTTGAAACTAGGCTCTGGTCGTTCATTGTTTTCACTATAATCCATTGAGGTAGTTGGTGGTCTCCTCATTTTGCAGATGAGGAAGTGCACTGGGAGACACTGGCGGCCTTTCCTAAGTCTGTAGGGCTTTCTAAGTGGCTCAGCCATGATTATCAGAGCCTTGGTGTCTTGACCATAATACTTCAGAACAAAGGCTTAGATTTTAGAAGCAAATGCCATAAACTTCCTGGAATCCTCTGAAACTCCTGGTAAGATTGTTAAGCTACTGTTAAATGGTTTTCCTCTCATTGTTGTTGTTGTTTGTTCTTACGTGCTGTCCAGTCGGACCCAACTCATAGCAAGCCCTCCTTGGGTTTCCGAGGCAGTATCACTATGGAAATCGATTGCCAAGTTTTAATTGGGTAAGACATAATGCCATGATCACATAATCATAAAATCTAAAAATTTACAAGAGATATTTGGACAACATATTATCTAGAGTGCTTTGAGGCTTTAAAACAAATTAATGAAGTTGCTACTTGGAAATTTCTTTTTTCATTCCTCTTTTACTTTACTTTGTCTGATTATGAAATTACTTACTCCTTATATAGAAACATTATATAGGTCTTCAAATGAACCAACCTATTAAAAAACATAAAATGCAAATTTTCCCTTATCCTTGCCAACAAATACTTGATAACTGGCAATTTTATCTTCCTCCTGCTACTTCTTTTTAAGTTGTTTTGTGCTTTCATTTTTATATCATTAGTTTTTTAATTCATCTAGAATTTATTTTAAATTATTCTAGGGTATTTTGTGTGGTGTAGGTTTTTTCTTTATAACTAACAAGTTTACTAGAATATTTATAGGAAATTATTTCATTGCTCATAAGTTTAAATCAGCATCTATATA
>NW_006921627.1:4145926-4146993 GCF_000298275.1 Orycteropus afer afer | reverse complement strand
ATATATATATAAATTTTCATTTTTGTTGTGTTCCCTCCCCTCCCCTCCCTTCCCTGATAACCAACAAAGAAAGTTTCCTTCCATGTATAAACCTTTCTTTGACTTTTTACAATACTGAACTAATAAAATATTTGGCCTTCTGTGATTGACTTATTTCACTCAGCGTAATGTCCTCCAAGTTCATCCACGTTATGCAGTGTTTTGCAGATTCTACATTATTCTTTAGAGCTGCATAGTTTTCCATTGTGTGTATGGTACCATAGTTTGATTATCCATTCTTCTGTTGATGGGCCTCTAGGTTGTTTCTACCTTTTTGCTATTTTAAATAGTGCTGTGATGAACATGGGTATGCATATATCTCTTCTTGTCATGGCTCTCACTTATTTTGGATATATACCTAATAATTGAACTATTGAATCAAATGGTATTTCTAATTGTAACTTTTTAAGGAATCACCATACTTCTTTCCACAGTGGTTGTATCATTTGACAGTCCCACCAGCAGTGTTTGAGAGTCCCAGCCTCTCCACATCCTCACCATGATTTGTTATTTTCTGTCTTGTTGAACTTTGCTGTTAGTGCTGGGGCTGTATAATATCTCATTGTTTTCCATCTCCCTAATGGCTAATGATCATGAATGTTTCTTCATATGTTTGTTGGCCACCTGAATATCCTCTTTGGTGAAGTGTGTCTATTCATGTCTTCACCCCATTTTTTAATTGGATTGTTTGTCTTTTTGTTGTTGAGATATTGGAGTTTTCTATAAATTTTAAAGATAAGTCCCTTGGTTGGATATGTTGTTGCCGAATATTTTTTCCCAATATACAGGTTCTCTTTTTACTCCTTTGGATAAATCGTTCAAAGCACATAAAATTTAAATTTTAGAAGTTTCCATTCATCTACTTTATCTTCTGCTGTTTGTGCATTTTGGGTTATGCTTGACGGTCTATTTATGCCATAAATTAGGGCCCCCTCAGTACAAACAACAAATATGAACCCCTTTGTAAATACAATACTGAGTTGTTAATGAAAGCAAACATGGGTATAGGGATGGATAGATGGGTGAAC
>NW_006921627.1:4139584-4145646 GCF_000298275.1 Orycteropus afer afer | reverse complement strand
CCTACAGTCCCCAGTAGCATAGTGCCTAAGGCACTTGACTACTAACCAGAAGGCTGGCGGTTCAAACCCACCAGCCACTCCTCGGAAGGAAGGTTGGGAAATCCTACTTCTGTAGTGATACTGCCTTGGAAACCCAAGGAGGGGTTGCTATGAGTCGGGGGGTGACTCAACGGCAAATAACAACAACTAACAACAACATAGTCCCCAGTATAGATTACACCTCAATATAAAGAAAACAAAAGTCCTCACAACTGGGCCAATAAACAGCTTCATGATAAATGGAGAAAAGATTGAAATTGTCAAAGACTTCATATTATTTGGTTCTATAGTCAATACCAATGGAAGCAGCAGTCAAGATATCAGACATCGTACAGCATTGGGCAAATGTGCTGCAAAATACCTCTTTCAAGTGCTGAAGAGCAGAGATATTTCCTTGAAGACTAAGGTGTGCTTGACACAGCCATGGTATTTCCAATTGCCTCACATGCATGTGAGAGCTGGATAATGAAAAAGGAAGACCAAAAAAGAGTCAATGCTTTTGATTTGTGGTGTTGGTGAAGAATGTTGAAAGTACCGTGGACTACTAAAAGAACTAACAAATCTGTCCTGGAAGAAGTACAGCTGGAGTGTTCCTTGGAAGTGAGAACAGCCAAACTTCATCTCACCTACTTTGGTACTGTTGTCAGAAGGGACCATTTCCTGGAGAAGGATATCATGCTTGGTAAAGTGGACGGTCAATGAAAAAGGGGAAGGCCTTCAAGGAGATGGATTGACACAGTGGCTGCAATGATGGTCTCAGGTATAGCGGGGATCGTGAGACTGGCACAGGACAAGGCAGTGTTTTGTTCTGTTGTACATAAGGACACTAAGAGTCGGAGACAACTTGACGGTACCTAACAACAACAATAAATTTGCCCCTAGTTTTTCCTTGAGGAACTTTATAGTTTTAGGGTTCACATTTAAGTCTTTTATCTGTCTGGAGTTAGTTTTTGTGTATGGTGTTAGGTTCGGATCTTGTTTCATTTTTCTGCAAATGGATATCCAGGTTTGCAAGCACCATTTGTTAAGGACACCATCTCTTCCTTATGTAATGAATTTCAGCCCTTTGTCAAAAATCAGCTGACCATAGGTCAGTGGATCTACTTCTGGGTTCTCAATTCTATTCCATTGGTCTATGAGTCTGTTATTGTACCAATACCAGGCAGTTTTGACTACTCGGGCTTTATTGTAGGTTTTGTGATCTGAGAGTGTGAGACCTCCTACTTTGTTCTTATTCAATAATGCTTTGCTTATCCAAGGTCTCTTTCCTTTCCGTATAAAGTTAGTAATTGGTTTTTCCATATCGTTAAAGAGTGCTAATGGGATCTGGTTTGGGATTGCATTGAATGTATAGATTGCTTTGGGTAGAATTGACATTTTCACAATGTTCAGTCTTTGTATCCAGGAGCACGGTATGTTCTTCCATTTATGTAAATCTCTTATGATTTCTTGAAGTAGAGTTTTGTAGTTTACTTTGTACAGGTCTTTTGTGTCCTTAGTGAGATTTATTCCCAAGTGTTTTATTTTGATGGTAGCTATTGTAAGTGGTATTGATTTCCTTCTTTTCCAGCAATCTCTTTCCTGGTATAGAGGAATCCAGCTGATTTTTGGATTTTGATCTTATATCCCAGCACTATGCTAAATCTCTTAATTAGTTCCAGTAGTTTTTTTGATTGAGTCTTCTGGGTTTTCTTGGTACAGGATCATATCATCAGCAAATAGGGATAGTTTGACTTCTTTGTTACCAATTTGAATGCCTTTGAGTTCCCTTACTTGCTTTATTGCCCTGGCTAGGACTTCCAATGCAGTGTTGAATAGAAGTGGTGATAGAGGGCATCCTTGTCTGGTGCCTGTTCGCAAGAGGAATGGTTTCAGTCTCTCCCCACTGAGAATAATATAGGCTGTTGGTTTTGTATATATATGCCCTTTATTGTGTTGATGAATGTCCCTTCTATTCCTATTTTGCTGAGAGTTTTGATCAGGAATCGGTGTAGGATTTTATCAAATGCATTTTCTGCATCAATTGAGATGATCATGTGGTTCTTCTCCTTTGTTTTATTTATGTGGTGGATGACATTGATTGTTTTTCTAATGTTGAACCATCCTTCCATATCTGATATGAACCCCACTTGGTCATAATGTATTATGTTTTTGATACATTGTTGGAGTCTATTGGCTAGGATTTTGTTGAAGATTTTTGCATCTATATTGATGAGGAATATTGGTCTGTAGTTCTCCTTTTTAGTGATGCCTTTGCCTGGTTTTGGTATCAAGGTTATGTTTGCTTCATAAAATAAATTTGGGAGGATTCCATATTTTTCTGTGTTCTGGAATAGTTTGAGTAGGATTGGTGTCTGTTCTTCTCTGAACGTTCAGTAGAATTCTCCAGTGAAACTGTCTGGGCCAGGGCTTTTTGTGTTGGTAATTTTTTTCTATGATGTGTTCAATTTCTTCTTTTGTTGTGGGTCTGTTCAAATTTTCTACCTCAGTCTGTGTTAATTTAGATAAGTAGTATGTTTCCAGAAATCTGTCCATTTCTTCTAGATTTTTAAAGTTGTTGGAAGATAGTTCTTCATAGTATCTTGATATTATCCTTTTAATTTATGTTGATTCTGTTGTGACACCACCCACCTTGTTTCTTATTTGTGTTACTTGTATTCTCTCCCTCTTTTCCTTTGTTAAATGTACTACTGGTTTGTCAATTTTATTAATTTTTTCAAAAAACCAACTTCTAGTCTTGTTGATTTTTTTCTGTTTCATTTATTTCTGTTCGAATCTTTATTATTTCTTTTCTTTTGGTGACTGTAGGCTTTTTTTTTTTTTTGCTGCTCTTTTTCTAACTTTTGGAGATATTGTGTTAAGGTATTGATATTTTGGCTCTTTCTTCTTTTTTGATGTGTGCATTTATTGCTATCAGTTGGCCTCTGATGACTGCTTTTGCTGTGTCCCAAAGAGCTTGGTATATTGTGTTTTCATTCTCATTGTTTCAAGGAATTTTTTAATTTCATTTTTTTCCTTCTATTACACAGTCATTTCCAAGGAGGGTGTTATTCAGTTGCCATGTATTTGCTCTTTTTCCATTCGTCTTCCTATTGTTGATTTCTAATTTTACAACATTGCCATCTGAGAAGACACTTTGCAGTATTTCAGTGTTGTTAAATTTATTAAGGCTTGCTTTTTGGCCTCACATATGATTTATCCTGGAGAATGTTCCATGTGTGCTGGAAAAGAATGTATATTGTGCTGTTGTTAAGTGAAGTGCTCTGTAGATGTCTATAAGGTCAAGTTAGTGGATTGAATTATTTAGTTCTTCGTGTCATTACTGAGTTTCTTTCCAGTTCTATCTGTGATTGAAAGTGATGTATTAAAGTCTCTTACTGTGACTGTGATGTCTTCTAGTTGTCTTTTCAATTTTATTAAAATCTGATTTATGTATTTTGGGACTCTCTCATTGGGTACATAGTTATTTATTATTGTTATGTCCTCTTGTTCAATCAGTCATTTAATCATTATATAATGTCCTTCCTTGTCTCTTATGGTGGTTTTTGTCTAAAGTCAGTTTGATCAGAAATTAATATTGCCACTCCTGCTCTTTTTCGGTTGCCATTTACTTGATTTATCTTTTTCCAACCTTTGATTTTTACTCTGCTTTTGTCTTTGTCTCTAAGGTGTGTCTCTTGGAGACAGCATATTGATGGTTTATGTTTTCTTATCAAGTCTGCAACTCTCCGTCTCTAGAGTGGTACATTTAATCCATTTATATTGAATGTAATTATTGACAAGTATGACTTTATTGTTGTCATTTTGTTACATGTTTTTAATGGTGTTGCTGATTTGTTTGTTCCATATCATTTTCAGTGCCGAGCTCATTTTGTTTATGAATGATATTATTACTTCCTTCATTGTTGTTTAGTGATGGCTAAGTATTTGTGCTTGTCCTCTTTTTTTATTTTGATGTGAAGGTTTATCATTTTTCTTTGAGGTTACCCTGTGATTTGTAATTTTCTCCCCAAGTTTTAGAATAGTCCATTCTATCTTGCAGTTGTCTTGGGTTCTTCACCATTTAGAAGTTCTGTAACTTCACACTTTTTTCCCTTTTTTTGATTTGTAGTTGTTCTCTTTTGTCAATTGATGTCTCTAGTTCACTGTTTACAATCTTGTAGGCTTATTTACTTTGGATACCTCCATAACTGGGTTGGTTTCTGGGTTATGTCCTATGTGTGTTAATGGTTGGTGATTGTTTGCTGCTTTTGGCTCTCTGGACAAAGGACTCCCTTTAGCATCTCTTGTGAGGCTGGTCTGGTTTGAACAAATTCCTTTAACTTCTGCTTATCTGGGAATGTCCTAATTTCACCATCATATTTGACCAATAATTTTGCTGTATATATAATTCTTGGTTGGAAATCTTTTTCTTTCCAGGTTTTATATATACCATCCCATTGCCTTCTGGTCTGCATGGTTTCTGCTAAGAAATCAGAGCTTAGTCTTATTGGATGCCCTTTGTAGGTAATTTTTCATTTTCTTGTGCTGCTACCAGGATTCTTTCTTTGTGCGTGGTTTGGTGAGTTTGCTGATGATAGATCTTGGTGATTTTCTTTGGAGTCTGTCTTTGGGGTTCTTTGGACTTGTTGAATGAATATATTCTCATCCTTCATCATATCAGGGAAATTCTTTTCCAACAAATCTTGGACAATTTTCTCTGTGGTTTTATTTTTCTCTTCCTTTTCTGGAATTCTGATTACATATAGGTTATTCCTTTTGATGGTATGCCACATGAACCTTAGGCTTTCTTCATTTTGTTTTAATCTTTTTTCTGATTGATCTCTTTCCAAAGAAGTATTAAAGTATTTGTCCTCAGTCTCACTAATTCTGTCTTCCATTGATTCAATTCTACTTCTTTGCCCTTTCAATGTGTTGTTACCTATTTCTGAGAATGTAGGATTAATCTTCTGGATTTCTATCTGTAGATTTTATAACATTTTTAATTTTTCATTTATTTTGTCAATTTGTTCTTGTGTTGTCTTCCAAAATTGTTCTAGTGTTTTCTCTGTGTTGTCTTCAATTTTGTCATTGTTTTCCTTGATCTGTCTCTCAATCCATTGAAGGTACCTAAATATAATTCTTTTGAGTTCCTTATCAGGGAGTTCCAATGCTGCTTCTTCTTCAAGGACATGTTCTGGTTCTGTATCCTGGTCCCTTGTTTATATTGCTTTATCTTGCTTCTTTGTGTGGACTATGATGGTCTGTTGTCTACGAGACACTGTGACATTTTTTGTGTTTAGATTTAATTGGTGATTGTATGCTGGAGTGATTCACCCAAGAGTTTAGTTTTCTTTGGATGTATCTGAGTAAGCAGGGTACTGTGCTCCTCTATTCACTTGTTGGCAGTACTTATGCATTCACCACCTGTCTCTTTTCCAGTGATCACCCTTCTGTATGTCTGTGTTATCTTAGGCAAGCAGAACCTATTAGGGCCCTGGAATGTCAACAAAAATACTATTACTTTAAATATCCAATATGGCCACAGGTTGTAAACATTCAAAATGGCTGCCCCTCCAGACAGCCAAAAGTCCACAGCTCAGTTTTGTCTCCTTTGCTGTTTCCCTTTTCAGTTGTCAGCTACCTGTGCAATAGTCCATGCAGCCCTTGGTGAGCAGGGCTGCTTTTTAGGTTAATTCTCAGGTCTTGACACCAGTTGGAAATGTTTAAGCTGTCCATGCTGTCAGAACAACTGACAGTCCACAGCTCCATTTGTCTCCTTACTCACTGTTTTCATTGAGGTTCTCCTGCTAGTTGGTGTTTAATCTACTTCTGTATCCTTTCAAAGTTCAGGGCTCCAGGATTACCTTCTGAATCTGTGTCAGTTGGTTTTTCTTTGTTGAAGAGGGTCTATGCAGCTTGTCTGCCTATTCCACCATCTTTGCATCTTTATATTTTATGACATTGTTTAATAACAGTCTGTTTCTAGGATTTCAACCCCTCTTTTTGCCATAGGACCATAATGGTTTTTTTTTTTTTTTTTT
>NW_006921627.1:4133532-4139194 GCF_000298275.1 Orycteropus afer afer | reverse complement strand
CTGGTAGCGTAATGCCCAAGGCACTTGACTGCTAACCAGAAGGCTGGCAGTTCAAACCCACCAGCCACTCCTCAGAAGGAAGATGGGGCAATCTACTTGCGTAGTGATACTGCCTCAGAAACCCAAGGAGGGGTCGCTATGAGTCGGGTCCGACTCAATGGCACATAACAACAACAACAAACTAGATGCAAGTTACACATAGATGTAAGATGTAATTCTTCCAAATACAATGAAAAGAGCATTCGACTATAAATTAGGATACGTAGGATCTGATCTCTCCTTTTTCACTAAAACCAAGCTCACTGCCATCGAGTCAGTTCTACTCATAGCTTCCCTCCTCGGGTTTCTGAAGCTGTCTCTCTGGAGAAGCAGATTCCCTTGTCTTCCTTCGGAGGAGGGAGTGGCTGATACGTTTGAACTGCTAGCCTTCTGGTTAGCAGTCAAAATACCTTAGGCACTCCACCACCAGAACTCCCTAGCTCTGTTAATTCATCTAAACATTTCTTAATGGCAGTAAGCATCCCTAGCACCCAGATTGTGTTCTCTAAATATGATTTCCTCAATAAAAAAAGCTAGAAAATTAAAATTATTGGAGACATTGCTGCTTCCAGGATTGGAGCAAGAAATATACAAGATAAAACTAGAGCAGTGGTTCTTAAACTTCATTGTGCATTAAAGTCATAATTTTGATGTGGGTGGCAGTTCTGAGCATTGCAGAATACAGCATACCTGACCTCTACACACTAGATGCCAGTAGCACACCCCAAGCGGTGACAACTGAAATGTCTCTAAGACATTGCAAAATGTCCCTGGGGGGGCCCAAAAGTTTCCAAATGAAAACCACATCAGCAGCGTTGATTCAATAAGTTTGGAGTGAGTCCCAGGAATTCCATTTCTAATAAGTTCCTAGATGGTGATTATATTGCTGGTCCATGGACCACAAGCATCATGCAGTGGAAAAAACTAAGAGGCAGTCAGAACTACTAGAGTCATATGAGGATGACACAGGAGGGGCTTTGAAGGGACTGTCATTGCCTAGGATGATGGACGGTTTGAGCATAAAAAAAGACTCATGATGTAGTGGAACTCAAATTGATTTCTGTTTTTTAATATGTATCTTCATTTATTCTTTATCATGTTAAAAAAAATAAATGATAACTGTCAGGAATAAAATTTTTGCATCTGTAATAGTAGATGTTCGTAGGATTAGAACATGATAGTAATGTAACTAGGGAAACATGAAGGCTTATATAATTATAAAAGGAAACACCCATTTCATTAGGAGAGAATATTTTTTATTGTCTTAATAAAATTCTTAGGAGCTCTGGTAGCATAGTGCCTAAGGCACTTGACTACTAACCAGAAGGCTGGCGGTTCAAACCCACTATCCACTCCTCGGAAGGAAGATTGGGTGATCCTTCTTCTGTAGTGATACTGCCTGGGAACCCAAGGAGGGGTCGCTATGAGTTGGGGCCAACTTGACCGTACATAACAGCAACAACACAATAGAATTTTTTGAGAAATTTGCATAGTGGGATTTCATTCAGAGCAGTGGTTTTCATTCAGAAACTTTTGGGCCCCTCACCAGGGACATTTTGCAGTGTCATAGAGACATTTCAGTTGTCACAGCTTGGGGTGTGCTACTGGCATCTAGTGTGTAGAGGTCAGGTATGCTGTATTCTACAATGCTCAGAACTGCCACCCACAACAGAATTTTCTTCAGAATGCAACGTGAATAGTGCTGAGGGGAAAAACCTGATTTAGATACTTGGAACATCAGTTTGTTATTCGAAGTATTACTGTGGATAAAGTTGTCATTATTAGTTTTGGAAAACTATAATACGTATAGCATAGCTAAGACCATTATTGTTAAGATAAAATTTGTGATGTTATTGCTACTGGGCCAAGTAATTACCACTTAGAATACATATTTTTCTGGTGTTCTAATTCAGTGTGAGAGAGTGCTACAGTTGTGACAAGTGAGTAGTTTACTGTCTACCTAATTCATCACTTTTGAGAATGCAACTCCAGATTATACTATGCAAGATTGAAAGTATTATATGTTATTATTTGAAAGAGTATTTAATGCTTTAAAAGTATTTACTGTTTGTCACACTGTTATAACTAAATTTATTTGGTTATATTCTCTTCGTTTCATTAAAATATAAAAACAATTGGGGTGTTTTATTTAAAAGGTTCTTATTACCAGAGTTTTTTGTGTATGTTTTAAATTTCTGGATATATGTTAGGTCATCTGTTGATCTATTCTTTCCATATTTATTCTTTTTCATTTATTTTTGCTTTCTTACAGTGTTTCAATATTTCTGCTTTTAGATGTACTGGAAGTAATAGAAGGAAACATTGTGTCCTTATTTTTGTTTTGTGAAGAAATTATTTTAGTATTTCCACTATACCTCCTGCCATCGAGTCAATTCCAACTCATAGCAACCCCAATAAGGTTTCTAAGCCTTACAGAAGTAGATTGCCTCATCTTCTCCCCAAGGAGTGGCTGGTGGGTTTGAGCCACCAATCTTCTGGTTAGCATCCAAATGACTTACCCACTGTGCCATAGGGAATAATAATGATACTGGGATTAAAATATATATTCTTTATCATATTAAAAAAAGAAATAATTTATATTTCATATTTTAAACTTTGGTGAGTAATGAATGTTTCATTTTTATGTTATGCCATCTTGACATCCAAAGATAAATTCTGCTAATCATGTTAATAAACACATTGTAAATCTGTTTTTGTTTGCTTAAGATTAAAACTTAGTTTAAACTAGAGGATTTATTTTTACCTCTTTTTATCCAGTGACTGCCAATTATGATGGTAAGTTCTCCAGTGGCTTCACTTTTCTAAGTAGAAGTTTGCCACAAAGAATAAATTTTTAAAAAGTACCTAGAACATACATATATATAAATAAATAAAATGTGCTCATCCTAAGAAATTAGAATATTGCTAGTATTCCAGAAACTGTAAGTATATTCTTTCCAAATCATTCTTTTCTCCTTTCTCCCAGAAATTAATATTATGACTTTTATAGTTCTTTTTTTTCCTTATGAAATAAAAATTAGAGTTTTGTTTTGCATATTTTGCACATTTAATTTTGCATATCTACGTAAGTGGAGTCATACTACATTCATTCTTTTGTGACTTCTTTGTTCATTGTCTATGAGATAACATTTGTTTATTTGTTGTCGCTGCTGCTCTGCTTTTTTAAAAATTCAAAATTCCTGTTTTATCTTGAAAGTATTCTGAAAAGACAACTCCTTTCTTTCCAATTTTCCAGTTTTGAAATAATTCATTTGTAACCAAAAGTATTCCTTTTTGGCAAAGAATGAGTTTGGAAATAAGTTGTTATTGTGCTCTTTGTTCTTGGCTCAGTGCATTAAAAGCCTTCCAAAGAGATTAAATAAATTCTTTATATATGAAATAGAAATGATATCTGAAAAATTGATGGAATCTAGGAATCCTGCAACTTCTAAACTCTTTGTTTCATATTTCATGACCTTAGTTATGAATGACTTTTCTTAAGATACTGTGTTGCCACTTAACTATATCCTGTTTTTACTTTGTGTTTGGGACAGATATACTATGATATAGTAGCTATTCTCAAATGTTTTGTCTTAGAAACCTCTTTATATGCTTAAAAATTATTAAGGTCCCAAATTATAAACCTCATAAAAAGTTATTTTTATGTGGTTTATAACTATCAGTAATTTGCTGTGTTAGAAACTAAAGCTGAGAAAATTAGTAATATTTATTTAATATTACAACAATAAATGCATTACATGTTAACATAAAGAATATTCTTAATTTAAAATACCCATTTTCCATTCTTCTGTTGTTTCCATCTAGGTTGTTTCCATCTTTTTGCTATTGTAAATAGTGCTGTGATGGACATGGGTGTGCATGTATCTGTTCTTGTCCTTGCTCTCAGTTCTTCAGGATGTATACCTAGTAATGGGATTGCTGGATCAAATGATATTTATCATTCCAACTTTTTAAGGAAGTTCCATACCAGGATTACCAGGGGTGTCAGGGGAACATTGCAAATATAAAAATAAATAATTAAAATACACATTTTCCAAAACAAAAATATTAGTGAGAAGTATTATTAGTAACATTATTTTGCATTTTTGCAAATATCTTAAATGTCTTGTTTATTAGAAACCAGGTGGATTTTCATATCTGCTTCCACATTCAATGTGTTGTGATATGTTTTTTTTTTGTTGTTTTAATGTATATAAAGAAAATCTGGCAGATTTCTTTGACAGATAAATAATTATCAAAGGGAGGTGTGTTTTCATAGTCTTCTGGATACTTACAGATATCCTTCTGTGATACTAAACCAAAATAGGACTAATAGTAATTTCTTGATGGATATTGCAATATGGAATCTGAAACTTTGTCTGTAAACTTTTTGTACTGTTACATTGAAATCTATTGGTCTGTCTTGCAATTTGAACAGATCTTTTACCCATGCTGGATTTTTGCAGTCATTCATTCATCGTTTAAAAAATATTGGTTCACCAGATTATGGAGATCTTCTTCCAAATGTTAATACTATTTCATTCTGTAATATAAAAAATTTACATCTGTGAATATAATGATGGACCTCATTAGAAAAGTCTCTTTAAGTATTGGGAAGCTGTGAAGTTCATGGTAGCAGATACAAGTTGTCAAAAAATCTAACTATTGTTTGATAGCTTGTATTTTCTCATTGGTAATGAATGCTACCAGTTATTTTCCTGGGTTTGATAGGCTCAGTTCATTCTCCCCTACCCCCACTCCAGCCCCCACCCTCACCCCATCCCCCCAAAATCTGCCAGATACTCAAGTTTGAGATTATGGCTCTTTCCCTTCAGGAATGCATTGCAGTGACTACCTCTTTTCTTCAGTTATAAGACTTGCTAATGGGGAGCCTTATGCTTTATGCATACATTTGGCAGCTTGAGTGATATTGAGGGCTGAAAGAGTCAGAAAACAATCCTAAAAGTAAGTGAGTAGATTTCTGGGAAGCTGAAACATTAATCTTTCATTGATCTTTTCAAAGAGTCAACATTTGAATATAGGAAAAACCACCTTGAATCAGATATTTTAAAACAAAAAATAGAAATGATCATTAAAAGGAAGAAATGAAAAGGAGTTGATTGAACTAAGGAAATAAATGGAAGGAAAAGAGAGAATTATGGAAGAAATGAGAAATAAATTATAAGGTTCTCAAGAAAACTTCATATGGGACATAAGAGAAGAGGTGCATGAAAGCCCTAAGTAAAGGATGAACTTTTTAATAAATTGTGCTGGGACAACTGAGTGGCAGTTTGGAAAAAGGTAAAATTATGTCCACATCTTGTACCATACACAAAATTCCAAATGAATTAACCATATACATATGTGTGTGTGTGTGTGTGCATTTTGGATATTTAAAGTGACCGAAGAAGGCAAAGGGGACTGGAACAGATTGAGAAGTCAGCCGCAGGGACCCAGGTGAGGAGAGGGGACCCAGGCCACCCCCCACAATCAGCCAGGAGGGAAGGCAGGGAGAGGACAGAAAAGGCATTGTTGTTGTTGTTGTTGTTATGTGCCGTCGAGTCAGCCCTGACTCATAGCGACCCCTCCTTGGGTTTCCGAGGCAGTATCACTACGGAAGTAG
>NW_006921627.1:4126614-4133432 GCF_000298275.1 Orycteropus afer afer | reverse complement strand
CCAGAAAAGGTATAGGGGACTGGAATATATTGAGGAGTCAGCCGCAGGGATCCAGGTAAGGGTGGTTGGAAGGGTCCAACAGCTAAGGGAGACAAACTTGTCTGTCGGTTTGTCCTACTGTGGTGATGTGTTGCTGTGAGTCTTGAGGCTGTGCCACTGGTGTTTCAAACCCAGTCGGGTGCACATGGTGCACAAGTATCAGCCCAGCTTGCAGACTGAGACAGACTGGGAAGAAGGAGGAGACCATCCACTTCTCAAAGAATTGGCCAGGGAAGACCTTATGAATAGCAGAGAAACAGTGTCTGATACATTATTGCACAACTTTATGAATAGTCCGGAAACATTGTCCAATATAGAGGAGGAAGATGAGTCACTTAGCTTAGAAAGCTCTCAAAGTAGCACTGGGAAAGAGCTGCATTATCAGAGTAAAATCAGCCTTACTCATGTGGATAAGATAAAGCTTTCGAGACCTCCATTTGCAGACATGGCACCACTCAAACTAAGGAGAAACAGCACCAAACATGCATTACTAATCAGAACATGGAATGTACGCAGTATGAATCTAGGAAAATTGGAAGTTGTCAGGAATGAAATAGAACACATAAAGATTGATATCCTAGGCATTAGTGAGCTGAAATGGACTGGTTTTGGCCATTTTGAATCAGACAACCATATGGTCTACTGTGTTGGGAACGACAGTTTGAAGAGGAATGGCATGGCATTCATCATCAAAAAGGATGTTTCAAGATCTGCCCTGAAGTACAATGCTGTCAGTGATAGGATAATATCCATACGCCTACAAGGAAGACCCATTAATATGACTGTTATTCAAATTTATGCACCAACCACCAAAGCCAAAGATGAGGAAATTGAAGATTTTTATTAACTTTTGCAGTCTGAAATTGACTGAACATGTAATCAGGATGTGTTAATTATCACTGGTGACTGGATGCAAAAGTTGGAAACAAAGAAGAATCACGGATAGTTGGGAAATTTGGCCTTGGTGACAGAAATAATGCTGGAACTCGCATGGTAGAATTTTGCAATGACCTGGTCTTGCAAAAAGGTGTTTCATTGCAAACACCTTTTTCAACAACACAACATGTATGTATGTATAAATGAAACTAAGTATTAGGCGATAACGTGGGTGTATTTTTTCTTTAAACTTGGTATAGGAAAAGGTGATTGAGAATCTAGAGGCAATAAAAGAAAGGATGATACATTTGATTGTGTAAATTTTTTTAAAAATTGCATGCCAAAAAAACACAGTCAATAACAACTGAGAAAATATTTTCAGCATACACCACAAAGGGATCTCTATTACATAAAGAACTCTTACAGACTGAAGAAAAAGCGACCAAAAATACCTGGTAGAAAAAGACACTGACAGACAGTTCATTTAAAAAGATATAAATATGATGTCAAACAAAGGAAAAAGTGTTTACACTTGCTCATTATTAGATGCAAATTAAAAGAACACTACTAAACCCTTGTAGGAGTGTTAGTTATAATTCAGTTCTGAAGATGTTTCATTAACTTTTTCTGTAAGTATTAACTATTGTATGGAAAATGAATTTGGTTGGTAAATGTTCACCCAAATCTTAATAAAATTGTTTTTTTTTTAAATTTCTATAATCTATGTTGTTGTTGTTATGTGCTTTTGAGTCAGACCCCCTCCCTCTATAAGCCATATTTTACCTTAATTGGCTCAGTCAGACTTCTGAATAATCTCTTGTTGCCGTCAGTAAAATTTTTATTGAGTGCCTGTTGTGTGCTGAGTGCTGTGAGGGTATAGAGATAAATCAGAAATTGTTTATTCTCTACACAGACAGGAGATAACGCTTATTATAAATTTGTATATGTGTGCTGTTGTTGTTGTTATGTGCCATCGAGTCAGACCTGACTCATAGTGACCCCTCCTTGGGTTTCCGAGGCAGTATCACTACGGAAGTAGATTGCCCCATCTTCCTTCCGAGGAGTGGCTGGTGGGTGCTATGTGTGCTAGACATGTCAAAAGGTTTGCTGAAGTACAGTTCATAAGTAATTGCTATATGGTGAAGTGAAATTAGGAAAATCCCAGCAACAGGAGCCTCTGAAACATTATATAAAAACATAGTCTCACCTAACTCAACTGCTGGTGATTTGGGGATTAGAAAAGTCTGCTATTGAAAGCCTACGCATCATTTAAGGTCTGACCGGATGCTTTCTCCCCGCTGTACCTGCCTCAATCTTGAACTAATCATGCCCTCTGTTGTGTACTTCCACTAGGGTTTGCTTCTGCTTAACTCAGGGTTTATTTTATTTTACCTTTTATTATAGGAGCTCTGGTGGTGTAGTGCCTAAGGCACTTGACTGCTAACCAGAAGGCTGGCAGTTCAAACCTACCAGCCACTCCTCAGAAGGAAGGTTGGGCAATCTACTTCTGTAGTATAACTCCCCGGAAACCCAAGGAGGGGTTGCTGTGAGTCAGGTCCAACTGGACAGCACATAACAACAACCTTCTATTATATAACTGTGGGGGCTCTGGTGGCATAATGCCTGAGGCATTTGACTGCTACCCAGAAGGTTGGCGATTCAAACCCACCAGCCACTCTGGGGAAGGACGATTGGGCAATCCACTTCCGTAAAGATTTACCACCTCAGAAACCCTAAGGGGGTTGCTGTGAGTGGGAATTGACTCAATGGCAGTGAGTTGGTTTTGGTTTATTATATACTGATTATTTATGTGTCAGTTTTCCTGCATGTGTTTGAGTTCCCAAGCTGTAGGTTGGTACTTTGCATGTAAATTGGTTCTCAGTAAATGTTTATTAATTTTAATTGTATTGGTAGATATCAAGAACTCTTACTCACAGGCATCTAACCTAGCATTTGGAGTCTCCCATCAACCAAACCTTTCTGAGTGTTTCTAACCTCATGTTTATGTAAGATAGTCACTAGCATAGCTGCAGTATTCTGGGCAAACTGATATGATCGAATATGATTTATTGGTTTCCTAATATGCTTTTCTTGGAAGGAAGATGGTGCAATCTACTCCCATAGTGATACTGCCTCGGAAAGCCAAGGAGGGGTTGCTATGAGTTGGGTCCGATTCAATGGCACATAACAACACAATATGCTTTTCTGCTTATGCAGTTCCTCAAGTTTTGGTTTAAAATTAACTTTTGCTTATGAACCTCTTCCCTGTTCTTCTTATTGTCTTATTCATTCTTTTCTCAGCCTATATGATTAATCACATATACTTTATTGTTCTGTACTTTTCATACATGGTTTTACAAATTGTCCCTGTGTGATTTTACTGGTTTTCTCTTCCTTTCCTGACTAGTTTATATCTGCCATATGGGTAAGGGCTACTTTTCAAAATTTCTTTTTGGCTTTTTATAAATAATAAAAATGACTTTAAAAAATCTAGTTATAATTTGTATTTAAAAAAAAAAATACTTTGAATGATAATAGTACATTCAGCATCCTAATAGAATTCTCTGAAGTTTCATAGGTTGCCCTTGAAGGGCCTCACATATTTTAACAAAGGAATTATCATTTTCCCTTAGTTGAGTATATTTACTTTATACATTTTTATTCTTTGAGCAGTAACACTCAACTATGTCTTTTGACAAAGCTGTGAGGTTTAGTCACATGCTAATAAGGCAGTGCAGAGTTGTCTGAAAGGGGATTCATATCACTAGTGGTTTGGGACATAGTTTTTAGTTTATTCATAACAAAGATAAGTATCTGAATTTAACCTTGGTGAAAAACTGTCAGGGAGATTAATGGGACTGCTGACAGCAGGCTGTGGTTCTTGTGAGGCAGCTCTCCCGAGACAAATGAACATTAAGAGTAAAGTTCAAAGAAGAGAAAAGCAATAGAGAGAGAGGGGCAAACAGCTTGACATCTATTGAAGCCATCCTGTTCCTAGATGCAGGATCATTTGTGTTTTTCTTTTAAATGTGATTTGATTATCTATTAAAAAGTTTCTTACTTTGTGATAAGAGATTTTTTTCTTCCTGTCTCACATTATAATCGCTTATCTTTATTTTCAGGTTGGCCATGGGAATAATTATTTAAGAAAACTCTTTGTAGAAAGTAAGATCTGACATCTATCTAGTCATAGTATGTAGTGGGTCACATACCAGGTACCTATATTAATGTTCTTCTTGTTTTTATAAAAATAAACTTTGTTTCTTCTTTCTAGACCTTCACTTTGAATACTTAAAGATTTAATCCTATATATTTTCTTCCTTTTAAATGAAATTTCTTTCTAGGCAAACCAGGGCTTTTCCTAAATGGAATATGGGCCTGGGTATGTTTTTATGATATTGTCTACAAATACTACATGGGGTTAGGGAATACACTGAAAAAGCTGCATACAATACAGCATCTATTATTTACAGTCCCCTGGAATGTCACTGAGATTACGCATGAAAATTCTGTTTTCCTGCAGTTGAAGCACCTACTCAAATTGTTGGCCTGTGCACAACTTTTTAAAGCTCTTGGCTCAAACTGTACCACTTTTTACCATTTAGGAAAAAATCAAAATAGGTCTTAAAATTATTTTAAGAAACTCCTTGGTGTTTGAAATAGACTCTCTAGATAGCTTTCCCTCTAGTCAAAATTCAATTCCATTTAATAGCCAATTAAATATATGGCTAATGGCTATTCAATAGTTGAATGGCTTCAAGGACCAGCTCCAAGAATTCAGATCTCTGTGTCATGAAGAGTCAGCCTTGCTAGTGGCTTGGTTTCACTACTTAATTTCATAGTAGATAGATTTATTGTTTTGTGGAAATTAATCTCTCACTCCGTGAAGGATAAAGTTTGAGCGTATTCACCTTTTTGAAAAAACAGCTTTATTGGGGTATACATTGTTGTTGTCGTTGTTATGTGCGGTTGAGTCAGACCCGACTCATAGCGACCCCTCCTTGGGTTTCTGAGGCAGTATCACTACGGAAGTAGGTTGCCCATCTTCCTTTTGAGGAGTGGCTGGTGGGTTTGAACCACCAGCCTTCTGGTTAGCAGTCAAGTGCCTTAGGCACTATGCTACCAGAGCTATGCAGTTTAACACGTCTTTGGTGTGTCTACGTATCTTCAAACCATTCAAGTTCTTTTTAAGCTCCATATGAAGAGACACCACAAGAACAGAGTGCTTGTACATTACAGTGACTATATAAATGTTTACTGATTTCTTATGCTTCTATGAACTTAGTGCATTTGTTGGGCATTTTTTTTTCTTTTAGTGAAATGTATGACAGTATGTAATATAGGTGCTGTACTGAACCAATAGCACCAGTGGGCCCTCAATAAATTCCTAAATTTATAATCTAGTTGTATGCTTGACTTTAGGAATGTAGGAGTAACTATGGGTCTGGAAATCAACAGAAGACCAAAGAATGCTTATAGCATTTTTTTTTTTTTTTTTTAAGCAGAAAGATAAATGAGATTAGGAAATAAAAATCTGAGAAAGCAACTAATTGTATTCAAATTCATATTTTGTAGTTGTTGTAGTTAAGATTGTGTGTTAATTTGGCCTGGCTTGGCTTGGCTTGGTTGAGTGCAGGACAGCTGGTGTTGGTAATATGATGAGACTGGCAATCAGCTGCATGGTGGGATCTACCACAAGCAGCTGAGTAGCTGCTTTAGGGATGTGGTCTGCTTCCTGTATATAAGAAACCGTTTTGGGCATGGTCTCTAGCTTAACCCTGCATGTAGCCTGCCATGCTCTGCCAACCTTGGGACTTTCAATGGACTTGAATGAATGGCCTGCTGTGTAGTTTGGTAACATCGGGACTGTGCTATTTTATTTGTCGACCTTGAGCTTGTTAGTGTCAGCAGCCAGTAGCTGCCTGAGTGAAGAGATGCCTCTAGCTTCAGTGGGCCAGGAGCAAAAGGCAGAGCTGAAGCCCAAGGCCGCGGGGTTTTTACCGAGCCCTGAGAGCCTGGCACTTTGAATTCGGACTTCTAGCTGAGAATATCTAGGTGACATTACAAAAGAACAGTAAAATTATCGCTGATAGTGATACCCATCTCTCTCTGCTTCTATTCCCCATCTCACTCCCAAATTATTTTATTCCTTCTTTCTTTGACTGATAATTATTATCTGAAATCTAGATGGTTATAATTATTCTTACTAGTTCATTCATCACTTAGTATTATTCAGCTTTTTCCCTAAAGTGTATATTTGTATGTTTGCACACACACATACGTATATACTTTGTGACTTTTGTCATTACAAGATCCTTGTGGGTTATTTGAGACATACTATGTGGGCATGGTATTTTATTATCTTCTAAGTGGAGAATCATTAAGCAGTTGTTGCAGGCCTTGATAGGCAGTGATCATTTTCACCAGATTATAGTTTCATAGATATGAACCATGTTTTCTTGTTTCTAAAAAAAAAATTAATTTGGAAAATCCATATATATCAAAGACTAAAGTCTCTTGATCCATCCATGCTAATTTTAATGGTTTGTGAATTCTAAATATAATTTGTAGTCTGATATATCATAATATTCTTTTTTGAATGTATTGTTCTTTTTAAAATTTTTCGTGCCTCTTAGCTATTGGAAACAAGGAAACTAAAATAAAGCTGGAAGCAAGTACAGCAAAATAATTAATAGCAAGTATCTCTGGATTTGAGACAATGGTCTTCATTCTATTTTTCTGAATTTTCCAACTTTTAGATAACGAATATGTGTTGTTGTTGTTAAGTGCCGTCGAGTCATTTCCGATTCATAGCGACCCCATGCACAGCAGAACGAAACACAGCCCGATCCCGCACCAGCCCCACAATCCCTGCTATACTCGAGCCCATCATCGCAGCCACT
>NW_006921627.1:4121037-4124069 GCF_000298275.1 Orycteropus afer afer | reverse complement strand
AGGAGTGGCTGGTGGGTTTGAACCGCCAGCCTTCTGGTTAGCAGTCAAGTGCCTTAGCCACTATGCTACCAGAACTGTAAGACTACTCGCTTCAATAAGATGAGTAGTTTAATCCTTTCCTTTGTGTTATTGTGGGAGATCCTGCTTGGTTTGCATTTGGAAGGTGACACTGCTGTCGAGTTGGATCCGACTCATAGCGACCCCTCCTTGAGTTTCCGAGGCAGTATCACTACAGAAGTAGCTTGTCCAATCTTCCTTCTGAGGAGTGGCTAGTGGGTTTGAACCACCAGCCTTCTATGCCACCAGAGCTCCAGGAATATTCACTTTTAAGATGGGGTAGAAGCAGACTTGCATCAGCCCCTTTACCAGGACCTCAAAGGCAAGGGTCAGCCACCTGTGGATCACATGATTTGTTTAATATTTTAAGTAAAAGATCATCTTTGAGATTTTTGTTAAACACTGAAAATATGCTTATCCTGTGTATATACATTACAGATCTGCATGTGTCCTCAGATTGAGTAAATCTCACGTCGTTGCCCAAGTTAATGGTGCCCAGCTATCAGTATTTTCAGGATGAGACCTGACCAATCTATATGTGATACTTGTTCTAGATGCTGTGTAAAAGTTACTTATTTATGTAAAACATAATTGTATTTGTTTCTTTAATGAAATACATCTGCTTTTATTTTGAATTTGGTTTTAACACTTAGGTTGTAACCAAGCTGTACTCTGACTTGAAGGGAAGTATTTTAGGAGATTTCAGAGAATGAGGAAGAAATTATCTTTAAGTTTAACCCAAAGCGTTTCCTTACAATAAAAAGTAGTTGGTATGTAACCAAATTCTGTCTCTGCATTAGGCTAGCTTTCTTAAAATTGATTTCATCAACGCATCTGGCTTCAATTTTTCTCCCACTAAGCGTCTGAGCAGTTGGTAATTGAATTCTGACATGTTGAATGATTCTAATGAAATCTTCTGCATGTGTATGTATGCTTGGGGGATGGAGAAGACAGAGGAAGAATAAGCATTGGGATTGAGGATAATAAAGAATTTTACTGTCTTTTCACATTAAGGATGATAGATATAGTTAATATTAATGTCTTTCAGCACGTGTTAAGGTCTCTCTGGTAAGAAGTGTTTACTCCAAAGGAAGCAGCTCTTAATATTAACCCAAATAAATGGCCTACATTACTATGGTAGAAGTCAGAGTTTGGAGAGGGATGAGAGAAAGTGAGAGGCTGTATGACTTTGGATAATCTATGTGAAATGTAAAATGGCTTTCCTCTGCCACTGAAAAAGGGAAGAGCTTATTATCTGTCCTTAGCAGGTGGTCTCTTTTTATGTCAATATATTTTGAGCCTTTTTTTTTTTTTTAATTTTGAAGGGAATGTGTGAAGAGGGGGACAAATTAACTTTTAAGAGCTAGTTTTCTTTGTAATCTTTGCCTTTGTTATCTTTATAGAATGTTTGATTTGAAAGAAAGGCAGTAGAAGTTAGTCTTTTTTTTTTTTTTAAATTGTAATTTGGGTGAAAGTTTACAGAGCAAATTCACTTTCCATATGGCAAGTTACAGTCTTAAAGCTACAGTGCTATATATATAGCTTGAATGGTAATAGAGCTAACATCAAGAAGCAAAGTTCAGAGGGGTATGCTGAGGGAACAGTATTCTGGGAGTTGCTGAAGGGTCTTCTTGTTAATATGCCCGAGTAAAGTTAAGGATACAGCTATCACAGCTTTTGCTCTAATCTCAATTGAATATAGGAATCTTCTTGTTTAAGGAGTTAAGGAATTCTTTGGTAGCTTCCCAATTCCTTCCTTTCCTTTTACCGTCCCTTAAAGTTAGTCACACAAACCTTCTGCTTTGGAATCTATGCTCTGTGAGTGAAATGTTCTATAGTTTGGCCTCAGCCATACATATGAAACCAAAAAACCGAACACACTGCCTTAGAATCAGACTCAACTCATGGCAACCCATCCTTGGGTTTCCAAGACTGTATCACTATGGAAGTAGATTGCCCAGCCTTTCTTCTGAGGTGTGGCTGGTGTGAACCACCAGCTTTCTGGTTAGCAGTCAAATGGCTTAGGCACTGTGCCACCAGAGCACCTAGCTATACGTATAGTTACTTCAGTTATCTAATTCAGTGATAGGAAAACTGGTCTGTGTTAGTTTGAGGAGTGTCAATGTAATTTATAGCAATTGAAGTAAAACTCTAAAGATACTGTTTCATTTTAAGTGATAGTAATTATTTACAATGATAAAGCATGTTTCTTTACTGTCTCCAGATGACTATTAAGCAAGTTGCCTGTAACACACAGTACATGTCTAAATCAGGGTTGTGCATTGGTTATACAGAGTGAACTATCCAAGTTAAGGCAGGCAAATGAAATTAAACTCTCTCTTTTCCCCCAAGTCTGCCAATTGAGTGCTTCTCTTCCAAATAATGAGTGTTAGAAACTGAATAACTTCAAACACTACAAATAATTCCTTTCCTTGTAATTTTTAAATTAGAGATTTTTGGCTAGATATTGTGAACTTTTTCTCTTGTCTACTTTAATTGTAGAATAAATTATAATTTATTAGAACAAATTATAATTTATAAATCACAATAAATTACAAATATGGTGTGATGTGAAGAATCATTTATCTTTTTTACATAATATTGTCTAAACCCCCATTGCTGTTGAGTCGGATTCGACTCATAGCAACCCCTCCTTGGGTTTCTGAGGTGGTATCACTATGGAAGTAGATTGCCCTATCTTCCTTCTGAGGAGTCGCTGGTGGGTTTGGAACACCAGCCTTCTGGTTAGCAGTCAAATGCCTTAGGCACTACGCCACCAGAGCTCCAATATTGTCTAGGAGTGGAAAAAATGTTTTCTTAGAGACTAAGCTCATTTACCAAAAACATTTAAAAAGAAAAAGGGAACATGCATGAGTTCCTCCCACCCATGTGCAGTTTACATGTGGTAAGATGTTTACCATGTTGTCCAGGTTAATCCTTGTATAATAGAGGAGCATTCTTGGCCCCATTTTATA
>NW_006921627.1:4115836-4120554 GCF_000298275.1 Orycteropus afer afer | reverse complement strand
TAGTGATACTGCCTCGGAAACCCAAGGAGGGGTCGCTATGAGTTGGGTCCAACTCGACGGCACATAACAACAACAACCACAACAAATTTATTAATAAAACTTTATTGTGTATATTTTTTAAACATTTTGTAATTATTTTTTCAATTGAATTTTGACTGATTGGCATATCCTTGATTACTAGTAAACTGTTACTAAATTGAGTTGGCTTATTCTTATATTTTTCCCATATCACAAGAAAATTGCTCTCATTGAAACACTGGTGTCTAGTTCCAGACTTTATTCTGAACAATTCCTAGTAAAATATGTATTTTGTTGCTCTCATAACCAATGACAGGCTGATCTATATGCCAATCTTGTGAAAGTTCACTAATGTCCAACTTCAACATTTTAGGTACATTTGGTATTATTTCATTTTAATATAGTCGTGTAACAAAGGCAGTTTCTTTGTAATAAAGGTCCTGTTATCCTAACATGCATTTTTCTCTCACAAGCAGTTTTGGCTTCACTGATAATCTAGTTTTCTTATACTGGAGCCATGTACCCTTGGATACTATGGTAACCATCCTCCAATGTGGCCCCAAATCATCCCTGCTGGTATTTCTGCTCTTCTGTAGTCCTGTCCCACATTGTACAAGAATTGTTGTCAGTTGCCTTTGAATCTGCTCCAACCGATGGCAACCTCATGTTCAACAGATCAAAACATTACCCAGTCGTACACCATCTTGAATAATTATTGGTATGTTTGAGTGCATTGTTGGGACTATTGTGTAGAGCCTTCCTAGGGGGCTCATGATTGCTAATACTCTTATTACAGAATATTAGTATTCTCTTGTGATCCATAAGGTTTTCATTGGTTAATCTTTGCAACTAGATCACCAGGCCTTTCTTCCTAGTCTGTCTTAGTCTGGAATTTCCACTGAAACCTTTATCTACCATGGGTGACCCTTCTGGTATTTGAAATATTAGTGACGGAGCTTCTAGTATCATAGCAAAATGCAAGACACAGTGGTGCAACAGGATGACAGATGAGTACTAGACAAGGGTTAGTCTATGTGAACAGCAGAGGACAGCAGAAAAAAATGGTATATGACTTCCAAAGCTAGCTCATAAAGATATTGCTGCTTCTGTTTTGTTCTCGTGGATCATGTGCTCTGGGAGAAGCCAACCACTATGTCATAAAGACACTCAGGCAAACTTTGCCTCTTAATAGGCCTCTTCCCAAATGTATGTGAAAGCAGATATTCCAGGCAGACTCAGACAACAGAGGTTTGAAGCCTGGCTGATATCCTGACCACAACCCCTTGGGAGACCTCAGAACCAAGACTGTTTGGCTAAGCTGGTTTTGAATTCCCAATCCACAGAGTCTGTGTAAGATAATAAATGTTCACTGGTATTTTAAGCTGCTGAGGTTTGAATTAATTTGTTATCTAACACAGAACTAATACAAGTATTTTATATCCTGAGCATTAGAGTGATTTGCTATATATGTGAATTTTTTCTCTTAAATCTGTAGTTTGATCCTCTCTAATGGCAAAAGAGTAAGTGCTATTTGAATTTGTTTTATTAATGTTAGCCCTGCAGTAATTTTCATTGCTGAGTATTGGTGGAACTTTTGGCAGTACATGTCATAAGACTGTCATCTACATAACTCATATTAGTGTGCTAATGGGGCATAAGCTAAGAAAAGAGCCATAAATTTATATAAAACTTGAAGTGTTTCATAACCTTTTATAGATGTATTTTGTATGTAAAAATTTCTCTAGTGTGGTATTGCCCAATAGAAATGTAATGTGACTGTGTATAATTTTAAATGTCCTAACAGCCTCATTTTAAAAAATAAAAGGAAGTAAATGAAATTAATTTTAATGATCTATTTTACTTAACCCAGTACATTTAGAATATTATTTCAAAATATAATGAGTGTGAAAATTATTAATGAAATATTTTAGTGGATTTATTTTTTTTTTGGTACTAAGTCTTGAAAGTCTAGTGTATATTTACATAATATCTCAGTATAGACTAGCCACATTGTAAGTGCACATTAACCACATGTGGCTGGTGGCTACCATATTGGACAGCCTGTTTTTGTAATGGGCCGTCAATCTGACCCAACTCATAGTGACCCCTCCTTGAGTTTCTGAGGTGGTATCACTACAGAAGTAGATTACCCATCCTTGCAAGGAGTGGATGGTGGATTTGAACTGCCAGCCTTTTGGTTAGCAGTCAAGTGCCTTAGGCACTATGCTACCAGAGCTTCTGTTGGACAGCCTAGATACAGTTTTTAGCTGAAGAAATTAAGAAGGCTTTACTCTAAGCTAGCAGTGAGTCAAGAATGCACATAAAGAGCAAGAATGGTTTTTTCAAACTGAGATGTGACATGTCCCATCTTAACTTTAATCTCTCTCTACATAGAGTTCCTTAAATCAACCTCCTAGTTCCCAGATACCTCAGATCCTTCAAACCTACTGATTATCCCAAGGATAGAATGGATTAAGTGGGTTCTATGTAGAATTCTCCAAGATCACAGATTCAGAATGGCATGACTGCCTCATGGTTTATCCTAAAGACTGATGAATGTGGATTTTTTTAAAGAAAAAGTATAGTTTGAAATGTAAAGGACATGTTCAGGGCCTTAGGCAATATCTTATATAACCATTCTCCTTATTCAAGCCACTAAGAAGCCTGAGTTTCAGAACATCCCATTAATTCCTCCGGCCTGGGTCTGAGAGCTGATGTATATTAAATCTGTTGCATTCCACACTATTTAAAGTCCAGCATCTCTTCAGGTGACATCTTATTGGCTCATACATATTCAAGGAAGGTGGTGATAACTGTCACTCTGTCTACTTTAAGTAGTTCAGACACTGAACAGATTGAGGTTTTTCTATTCAATCAAACCAAAATATGCCATTGTCTCATGTAGGCAAACAGTTTTTTATCCCCCACTAGAATTCTGTGCAAATTTTATCACCAAAATCTACTCAAAGCTAGTTTTGTATGTATGAGAGAGGGGGAATGAAAAAGGAAACTTTTGCCAGAAAAAGAGATTGGGGACTATTTTGAAAACTCTGTTTTTGTTATCTGCTATTGGGATATTTAAGTTTGAGGTATCTTCAAAATAACAGCAGAATTTATTATAATATATTGTCCCTTTTTAAAAATGTTCTAATTTGGTGTATACCATGGTAGCATAGTGCCTAAGGCACTTGACTGCTAACCGGAAGGCTGGTGGTTCAAACCCACCAGCCACTCCTCAGAAGGAAGGTTGAGCAATCTACTTCCATAGTGATACTTCCTCAGAAACCCAAGGAGGGGTCGCTGTGAGTCAGGTCCAACTCAATGACACATAACAACAGCAACAGTGGTTACCAAAAGACTTGAAAGGAATTTCTCTTCATAACTTTGAGACCGTTCATATGAATTATTGCCATGAAGAAATTCACAAGACTTTTCGATTAAAAGCTGAAGAGCATGATGACTTACTATTCATATTTGCTTTGTTTTCATCAGCTTTCTTTCTGCCATTATGACTGTCTGGAAATATACTTGAATAGATGACTCACATGTTTAGAGGTATCAGTACCTGAAATGATCTCTATATTTGTAACTGTTTTGAGAAGTTTTTTTTATGCTTATTAACTTATTAGCAGAGTGTTTTATTCTTTTAACATATTTAAAATAATTTTGACTTCTATCACTATGATAGTAGGTATTTAGATCCTTTGTAAAGTGAAATAATACTACAGGGCTTACAATACATAGTGACTGTCATGTGTCTCATTCTTGGGAGTCCCTGAGTGCCTGTGGTTAATGGGCTCAGTTGGTAACTGAAAGGCAGGAGGTTTGAGTCCACTCAGAGGCTCCTCAGAAGAAAAGCCCGCTGATCTGCTTCCAGAAAATCAGCCACTGAAAACCCATTAAAGCACGGTTCTACTGTGACACAAAGGAGTTCGCCATGCATTGGAATTGACTAGATGGCAACTGGTTTGGCTTGGACTGGTTATCTCACTTTCATCTACTTCTGATTCCTATTGAAATCCTATTGTTGAAAGATAACCACTTTCAACACTTTGGTTGTACCTTCTGCTTCCTTTCCTTTTTTCTAAAGGACAATCTTACTTTCTTATTTTGTTATTTTTCCTGTTTGGATATTATATATTGATGTTATATCATGGACAATGAAGAATAAGCTTTTTTTTTTTTTTTTTTTTTTTATACGAACCACCACACACACTTCTCCACTTCTATCCTCCTGATGTAGTTATAACAAGGAGTCTGGTGGTGTAGTGGTAAAGGCATTTGGCTGCTAACTTAAAGATCAGTGGTTTAAGGCCACCAGCCACTCCACAGAAAAAGAAAATGAGGTGGTCTGCTTCCATAAAGATTTACAGCCTTGGAAACCCAAGGGGGGTTGCTGTGAGTCAGAATTGCTTGATAGCAATGGGTTTGGATTTGGAATGTAGTAACACCAATGTTTACATTACTGTTTGTGAGGCACATAGTGTTCTATGGTTATTATTTCTTATACTTCTAATTTTTCTTTGTAGTAATAATTACCTTGGATTTTTTGTCTGTTTAGTTATTTGTATATTCATCACCAGTTCATCCTCAAATTCCTTGCAGAGCTATAAAATTCCTTCCAATGTCTTCCCTAAAAATTGCCTTCAGGTAATCTGTTGTTGTTGTTGTTATGTGCCCTCGAGTCAAACCCGACTCAT
>NW_006921627.1:4112076-4115736 GCF_000298275.1 Orycteropus afer afer | reverse complement strand
AAACTGTGGTCAATGACATGAGACAAAGTATATGTGAACTGCTGTATGGAAAGTGAATTTGCTCTGTAAATCTTCACCCAAATCACAATAAATAAAATAAAATTAAAAACAAACAAACAAACAAAAAACCTTCATTGGGTTTTTGAGGAGGTATCTTTACGAAAGTAGATTGGCCAATCTTCTTTCCTACCACCTTTCTGGTTAGCAGTCAAATGCCTTAGATATTATGCCACCAGAGCTCCTAAAATGGCTGGGTAGGATTTTGGAAATGGCTAGGTAGGATTTTGCAAATGGGAGGTGCTGTGGCCCACCAGGGATATTGATTAGCTTGTTAATACTTTAAATAAGGTGCTGAGATGAGGCTGTCCTGATCAAAGAACTGTACCTTGAGTTGTTTCTGATCCTGAATTGTAACCTGTTACATCCCTAATAAACCCATAATCAAGGGGAAAAAGAAAAAAGTTATCAAGTTGTTTATTAGGTTCAAGTCTATCCAGTTATTTCTACAGCAGTTATCACCATGATTCCCCAGAGTTTTCCACATAGAACTGTTGCCATTACTGAAGCAGTGCTAGTAGCTAGATAGCCTATAGACTATTATGTGTGCTGATAGACCTGTGATTGTACTCCCCAATCCTTTCCATTGCCTTCTTACTTCTGTTCCCAGAGTGGAAAAGCTATTCTTTGGTCTTATAAAAACCGTGTTGTACCTGGTCTAAATACACATAGTAAGTTGCATTTCTTTCATTTTTTATTAGATAATGTAAACCTCAGAAAATAAAATGATACCTTTGTTTATGGGGCCTCTTATTCTACAAACATTTGTTGAATACCTTTTTTTCTAGTTCTACACTAAGGACTGGAAATAAAAAAAAGGTAATAAATGCAGCCTCTACCTTACAATCTCATAGTAAATTGGGAAACACTGAGGAATGAAGCTATAGTTATGGTTAGTTTAATAAGTACCATGATAGGGTTCTGAGTAAAGTCTTTTGGGAAGAAGAAGGAGAGCCATATAATCCATTGGAGAGGTTTATAGAAGGCTTCCTGGAGGGAGAGGGCTGGGGCATGATCTGAATCTTAAAAAAAAAAAAAAAATTAGGCAGAAAAGAGGTGAAGGATATTCAACATATTCCATGTAAAAGGCAACAACATAAGTAAAATACGGAAAAAGCCAGGAAGTTTTAAATGGCAGTTCACAACTACAGTTCAGAGTAGATATAGATGTTAAGCACTGAGTGAGGAAGAGAAAGAAAAGAAAGAGAGAGCGGACAGGTCATGCTGAAGCATGATCAGTCTTATACACTCAGGATCTACTCAAGGCAGTAGAGAACTATAGAGGAATTTTAAGCAGAGAAGAATATTTATACATTAGTTTGTTTGTACATTCATTTGCTTATTCAAACACATTGTCATTGACCATTTAGTGGGTAGACTGGTGGTCCTGGATAACACATAGTGATAAGCACAGCAACTGTAGATTACCCCCAAAGAGTGCTCAGAGTTCAGAGAGAGAGAGACAGGCACTGAACCAACAACTAAACAGTTAATTATAAGTTATCACAAAGTACTGTAAAAGAAAAGATCAGGTTTTCTGCAATAGAGAATAATTTGGTTGAAGTTGGAGGGATTTGAACCTACTGTATTTTAGTTTAAGTGCTTAGAGAATGTTCTCTAAGAAGTAAAATTTATCCTGAGCCTTGGCAGGTAAGAACAGGGCTATCATGTGAAGTGTGGAGAGGAATCAGCACTTTTTTTTCAATCTGTACTTAACTTTTTTAAAATTATTTATTTATTTCACTTTATTTTTGCAGTGTTCCTTTCCTTGAGATAGTCTCTAAATTCAGGTGGGATATACTCCGGGTTGTACTTCCATTCTTGTAGACTTGCTTTAATTTTCTTCCACTTTAGCTTCAACTTGCCTATGAGCAATTGATGATCTGTTTTACCACTCATCCCTTGGCCATGTTCTGACTGATGATATTGAGTTTCTCCATCACCTCTTTCCATAGATGTAGTCGATTTAATTCCTGTGTATTCTGTTGGGTGAGGTCCATGTGTGTTGTTGTTGTTAGGTGCTGTCGAGTCATCTTCAACTCATAGCAACCCTATGCACAGCAGAACGAAACACCACCTGGTCCCATGACAGCTCCACAATCCCTGCTGTACTTGACCCTATCACCGTAGCCACTGTGTCAATCCATCTCATTGAGGGCCTTTCCCTCCTTTGTCAACTCTTTCCACCTTACCAAGCATGACATCCTTCTCCAGGGAATGGTCCCTTTTGACAACATGAGCAAAGTAGGTGAGAGGAAGTCTGGCCATTCTCACTTCCAAAGAGCATTCAGGCTGAACTTCCTCCAGGACAGATTTGTTAGTTCTTTTAGCAGTCCATGGTATTTTCAGCATTCTCTGCCAGCACCACGTCTCAAAAGCATCAATTCTTCTTCGGTCTTCCTCATTTATTGTCCAGCTCTCACATGCATATGAGGTGATTGAAAATATCATGGCTTGTGTCAGGTGCACCTTATTGCTCAAGGAGACATCTTAGCTCCTCAGCACTTGAAAGAGGTCCCTTGCAGCTGACTTGACCAGTGCTTTACGTTGTCTGATGTCCTGACTGCTACTTCCGTTGGCATTGATTGTAGAACCAAGCAGTGTAAAGTCTTTGACAACTTCAACCTTTTCCATGATCCTGCTTATAGGTCCAGTTGTGAGGATTTTTGTTTTCTTTATATTGAGATATAATCCATACAGCAGACTGTATTCTTCAGCCTTCATCAGTAAGTGCTTCATGTCATCCTCACTTTCAGTAAGCAAAGTTGTGTCATCAGCGTATTGCAATTTGTTAATGAGCTTTTCTCTGATCCTGATGCCACGTTCTTCTTCATGTATTCCAGCTTCTCGGATTATTTGCTCAGCATACAGATTGAATAAGTATGGTGAAAGATACAACCCTGATGCACTCCCTTATTGAATTTAAACCATGCAGTGTTTCCTTTTTCTGTTTGAATGACAGCCTCCTGGTCTATGTACAGGTGTCTCATGAGTACAGTTAAGTGTTCTGGAATTCCCATTCTTCTCAATGTTATCCAAAATTTGTTATGATCCACACAGTCAAATGCTTTATAGTCAATAAAACACAAGAAAACATCTTTCTGGTTTTCTTTACTTTGAGCCAAGATCCATCTGACATTAGCAATGATATCCCTCGTTCCATGTCCTCTTCTGAATCCAGCCTGCACCTCTGGAAATTCTTTGTGAATATACTGCTGCAACCGTTTTTGAATTATCTTTACTAAGATTTTACCTGCATGCTGTATTAATGATATTATTTGATAATTTACTCATTCTGTGGGATCACCTTTCTTTGGAATGGGTACACATAAGGATCTCATCCAGTCAGTTGGCCAGGTAGCTATCTTCCAAATCCCTTGTCATAACTGAGTGAGTGCCTCCAGTGGGGCAGCCATTTGTTGAAACATCTCCGTGGGTATTCTGCCAATTCCTGGAGCCTTGATCTTTGCCTGTTCCTTCAGTGTGGCTTCGACTTCTTCCTTCAATACCAGTGGTTCATGATCATATGCCATCTCCTTAAATGGATCAAGATTGACCACTTCTTTTTGGTATAGTGACTCTGTGTATTCCTTCCATCTTTTT
>NW_006921627.1:4104188-4111976 GCF_000298275.1 Orycteropus afer afer | reverse complement strand
GGAGTGGCTGGTGGGTTTGAACCACCAGCTGTCTGGTTAGCAGGCACGTGTCTTAGCCACTATGCTACCAGAGCTCCCTCAGGTAATCTAGACATCAGCTTTTTATCCCCCTTGGAAGCAGCTTAGTGTTTCCATCATTCAATCTGTACTTATCCCCTATGCTTGATGTTGCCTTCACCACTCGCATGTTGTTGTTGTTAAGTGCCATCAAATCGGTTCTGACTCATAGCAACATACATATAACAGAACAAAACACTGCCTGGTCCTGTGCCATCCTTAAAATCATTGCTATACTTGAGCCTATTGTTGCAGCCACTGTGTGATTCCATCTCATTGAGGGTCTTCTTCTTTATCACTGACCCTCTACTTTACCAATCATGATATCCTTGTCTAGGGACCAGTCCCTCCTAACAACATGACAAAGTACAAGAGGCACAGTGTGGCCATCCTTGCTTCTAAGGAGCATTCTGGCTGTACTTCATCCAAGACAGATTTGTTTGTTAGATGAACAGACCATGGTATAGTCAGTATTCTTCACCAATAACATAATTTAAAACATTAATTCTTCTGTGGTCTTCCTTCATTGTCCAGCTTTCACATCCATATGAAATGATTGAAAATAGCATGAATGAGGTCAGGTGCACCTTCGTCTTCAAAATGACATCTTTGTACTTTAACACTTTAAAGAGGGCTTTTGCAGCAGATTTGCCCATTGTAATATGTCATTTAATTGCTTCCCTGCTGCTTCCATTAATTATGGACCCAAGTAAAATAAAATCCTTGACAACTTCAGTCTTTTCTCCATTGATCATGTTACTTATTGGTCCAATTGTGAGGATTTTTGTTTTCTTTGTGTTGAGGTATAATTTATCTCACCTGTGGTAGAACCCCTTTCTTCTGGATCCCTTGTTCTCTTTTTGGGTATACCTCAGTTTTATAGAGCACATCTCATTTAGCTATTGCAAGACTCTGTGATAGGAGGTAAATTTTTTGAGGTTTTTCATTCTGACCTCACACTTGATTAGTAGTCTGCATATAGAATTCTAGATTGGAAATCATTTTCCCTCTGAGTGTTGAAAGCATTGCTCTATTGTCTTCTAGTTTCCCATGTTGCCATTGAAAACTAATCCTTCTGATTTTTGATCCTTTGCAAGTGACTGTTTTTGGTTTCTTAAGATTAAGATTTTTTTTCTTTTCCCAAGTTTTTAAACTTTTCTTTTAATAGAGTAGTTATATGTGAATACAGAAGAATGTATTTAATCTTCATTGAAAGAGCAAGGACAAAAAAAAAATAATTATAAATGTGCCTGTCATTGTGTTGGGACTCCAGTCTTTTTAGAACTGAAAAGTTCTCCTGTTTGTTTTTGTGTTAGCTCAATATTTTATTAAGTAGGAGATCTAATGTTTTATTAAATAGTAGTTTAATACAAAGGAAACATTAGCAGATATCTGTTGAGTCCAAAAACAAAGTTAGAGCCAAATTTTTCTGAATAGTAGCTGGATTAAGTAGTTAAAGAAAGATTTTGTTGATGAAGTTGAGAGGGTATTTGCTATCTTTCATTCTCTTGTGACTGCCCTGATGAAATAGACTTTTCTTAGAACAGATGGTTCCATACTTAATTTTAGATCAAGATGTTATGCAGCATAAAGTATCACATAAATATTTTATTTAACAGTGCTTTCCTTTTTATCTGTAGTTCCACTTGGCTTTTATTTTCATTCCTTATTGTAGAAGGATGTTGAAGCTGGGTTTGTCTTTAAGATGAGAACATTTTTCTTAAGTAAATGGTCTTGTATATTGAGCTCATCTGGGAGACTCTGATTTTACAACTGGTTGTAGGGAAACCTGCGTCTGAAAGCTTGCAGAGGTCTTCTGCATTATAACAAATTGTTAATCCTCCTCCCCTTAAAAATCACTTTTACTGATAAAGCTATAAGGATATTTTTCATCCCATACAGGAGTGCAAGTAAATCTGCTTGTTTGGAATGGATTCCTGGGAAGTTATTTGAAATAACTGTTTCATCTTCATTGGAATCAAAGATTTAGATTAGGGTAACAGAAGCCTCTCAGGAGACATCCAAAATACAATTTCAGAGTGAAAGATATGATAGACTGGACAAAAACATAACACTGAGCTGTTCATAGGTTAATTATGGGAAACTGTTTATTTTTTGCTTAAAATAATGTGTAATTTAGAATTCCATGTTACCACAAACATTGTTATTCACTAGAGAATTTGAGAGGGCTGAACTACTTATTTTTACAGTTGTCACTTTCCTCATGATCCTTGTTATGTTTACTTTTCTTTGACTCGGAAGAAATCACCTTGGCCCTACTTTTACTGGCATCATTCCTTGTCTTTCTGCTCAGCATCTGTTGGAGAGACCTTCACTGTACTCTGCTGCCCATGGCAAGCCAACTTGGAAGCATGATTTTGACAAAGAGCATTTTTTGATATAACTAAATGGCTCTGCATGAAACAGATCCTTAATTATGGGAATATATCAAAGCGTTTTATAACATTATCTCTGAGAAGAATGAAGACTTTCTTTTTAAGGAACATAACATGCATCATCAAAATGTTAACATTCTTTTTCTAAATCTCACTTTTTAAAATTGAGATAAAAGAGCAAACAATTTATAAACTTTATTAGGAAGAATGTTAAATAATAGATGCTGTTTCTCCAAAATTGGGAGAAAAAATCTGACTTGTCTTTGACAAATTGCGAGTTCTAGATTCTTGAGGACAAAGTCGTCAAAAGGACTTTCTTGTACCATGCCCTTTATGAAAGTGAGCTGCAGTATAATTAAATGAGAGTTGCTTAGGTGTAAGACAGAAATCCTTTGCTATCTTCTGCTGATATAAAAGTTCTGAAAGTTGGAGAATGGTTTAATAGTCCTGTTTCTTATCTTTTATATATTTAAAATTTAGCATTTTATTATTTAGTTTTATAATAGTTTAAAAAGGAAGTGCCTGTAATAATCCATTTAATCCACTTCTCCATCCTACTTGAACTTGGCTTCATTTATCATTCTTGTTTAAGGTCTTTCCTATCTTACATAGTCTTAAAGTCCTCTAGGATTTTGTTTTGTCTTTCTGACAGTAACCTATGTTCACTACCCCAAAAATTACTTTTTAAATGTATGTGAAGAATATCTGGGCTATTGAAAATTGTTTAGTTAACTAAATTGTTCATCCTTAGCCAGACCAGTCACTTGGATCCATTTACCATTTTCAGTTTTCTTGTATGGGTTTAAGAGAAGACTTCACTTTCTTGAAATCATTAGGACACATCCCCTTCTATTTCCTTTTTTAAAGACTCAATTAGCCAACGTTTGTCTATATAAACACTACAATTTAAAAGATTGTGCTGTTTATTTAACTTTGTCATCTAGGCTTACCTTTGCAGGAAGAGAAACTGTTTTCGTGTTCAGTCTAGTTACTTAGGCTACATCAAAGCTGATGTTAAGCCCAGTAAAGAGAGTGATTTAAAAAAATTTTGTGTTTTTAAATAACCGGGCCTTGCTACTTATGCTGTCTAACACAACCAGTTTTATTCCCTCCATCACAAGTTTGTCTTGCTTTTAACTAACTTGACCCTTTGCTCTTAATAATACACTTCTTCAGTCTCCTGTATTTCTTCTCTTCTCTTGTTTTATTCTTTCCTCTATGAACATATCTTTTTGACCTTTATTTACTTCTGAAAGAAAGAATATTTAAATAAGTAAATAGCCCTTTCTTGATAAATAGGCTCTCTTTGGCTTAACTAATTAGTCTACTTCACCTAGTCTTCCATCGTTTTCCAGGACAGTCTCCGTAAGAAGGATGACAGGATTGAAGAGCTGGAAGAAGCACTAAGAGAAAGTGTACAGATAACTGCAGAGCGGGAAATGGTGCTAGCACAAGAGGAATCAGCCAGGACCAATGCTGAAAAACAGGTCTGCGATTTTATATAGTAACTGGCGATTCTGCTTGGTAAATAAAAGGTAAAACTGAACTAGTATAGTTTAGGCAAACTATACATATTACATATTTATAGGATTTCAGAGGCATTTCATCAAGGGTAAGTATTTAGACTTGAGTAAAAATAGTAGTATAGTTGTACAAGAATTGACTCATGTTTCAGAATGTCTCTGCGTTAATAATTTAGGGCTGGTTTTATATATACTTATATAGTATGTTGGGAGCTCTGGTAGCATAATGCCTAAGGCACTTGACTGCTAACCAGAAGGCTGGCGGTTCAAATCCACCAGCCACTCCTCGGAAGGAAGGTTGGGCAATCCTACTTCCGTAGTGATACTGCCTCGGAAACCCAAGGAGGGGTCTCTATGCGTCGGGGCCGACTCAACGGCAAATACCAACAATATAGTATGTACTCACATATCTGATGAGATGACATGGAAGTTGTCTGTTTGTTATAATGCACAGTCCTGCTTTTAAATTGAATGAGAAAACACACACATTCCTGGCTCGAAGTTGTTCATTTTGAATAGGAAATAGTTTACTTATTTATCTTATACTCTACCTTGTTCAAAAAACCAGTTAAGGTTTATAAGAAGTTAGGCTCAATAGCAAGGATGAAGGATATAGCTATCATGACACTGCAGAGTCCCAGGACAGCATGTTGTTGCCTTGAGGCGATTTGTTAAAGTGTTCAAGAATTACTGCTGTTTGTGATATATTATTTTATGTATTTCCTACATCTTTTTAGATACACTTGATTGGAAATAGATGTTTTGTGAGAGAATGTTTTCAAAAAACTTTTATGAAGGCACATTAACTTAAGGTAGGAGATGAGAGTGGGGAAAAAATAGTTTTACACCAAGTGAAGGCTCTCATCTCAATTCCCATTAAAAGAGCATGATTTGAGGTTTTCAATTTACCTCACAAAGAGGTTCATGAGATTTAATTTTTGCAGTGATTGTGTTATTTCCATTTCTTCATTGGAAAACTCAAAATACTTAGCTGGTAAAGAAGTGCAATGAGCAAGTAACAGAATCTTTCTGGGAGCCCACTAGGTCAGACCACAGGTGGTATGATGGTCAGTCAAGGTGGTTGAATA
Organism: Orycteropus afer afer; assembly: GCF_000298275.1. NCBI lineage: Eukaryota > Metazoa > Chordata > Mammalia > Tubulidentata > Orycteropodidae > Orycteropus > Orycteropus afer. The sequence goes on along the minus strand of NW_006921627.1, from coordinate 4,106,912 downwards.
GTAAGAGAGAACATACATGTTCAGGTCAGACAAATGATAGTATGTACCACAGGATTCCCTTCCTAGCCGTGTTAGATACAAATAGTCAAGTATAAAAGACAGACAAACTGACATTTATTAGCAAAACTGAGGGAGAATTCATCTTTTTCCATTGAATACCTTCTTTATGCACAATTAAATAGTGTTTAGATAGGGGAGAACTTCAGAGAGGTGAGGGCTACATCCATTGTTCCAGGATGGGGAGGGATTATCTTTTATCTTGATTTCTTGCTTTCTGCATTCTTTCCTTTATTTGCAAAATATCGCCCCCCCCCCTTTTTTTCTTTCTGTAAAGATTTCCTTCTGCTTTGGTCTCATTATTTAGAGACCAGTCTTGTATATCAGAGATCTTGCAGGGATTTGGCCATTAAAACTAGATCATGTCTTTATGGTATATAGATTGCTGTTATGTGTTTTTCTTTTTTAAGCAATTGCTGCATGAACTAGTTATAATTTGCTTTTTAATTGCATGCTTTTTTTCCTTCTCTCTTTCCTGCTGATCTTGTTTTCCATCATTCTGGTACTCACTGCGTATCTGAAGCTGTTCAGTGAAATCTTGCATGACACCAGTCATTTGGGCTTTAAATGGTGCAAGGTATGAAGAAACTGCTTTTATGTTTGTGCTTCTGAGGCCTTACATCATCTATCCCCTTTATCCACTGTTCCCTCCTCCATGCATTTTCTGTTCTGTTCTTATTTTTTTTTCTATTTTCTAACCCCACTGTTAATTTTTCTTACATGGATTACATAAATACACTGAGATAATCTACAAATATTCTTTTGCAATATCTGAAAGGGATGAAGCTTTTTGGGCTAGGAACATTATTCACATAATCTTGCTCAGGCCTGAAATTATCTATCTCTTGTTTAAATTTAGCCTCTGAGGGGGGAAAAAAAAATTGCTCCTTCTGCTAGCAGGAGGATATGAGCATCTCTTGATTTCTCAAAGGGCAAAGTAAAACTGTTTTGAGCAGGAATAAGCTCCAGAAGGAGAGTATTTCTAGAAGCCTTTCCCGTATTTATACCACATCCCCCTATGGTTTGTTTATTCCTAATGTGTGCTGCTCCAAATTGAGCCCAAGCTAAAAATTTTGAGATGTTTGTGTAATGATCCAGTAAAAGACAGTGTGCTCAAACCTGTGTCAACACATGAAGAGGTGAAAGTGAATGATCCTGCGGGTTTTTTTACTTTTGACCCTTTTCCCATAGGGATTCTTCTTCTAAAATTTTGTGTGCTCAAAACCTTTGGGAGGTGGTTTGGTGTTTTGTTGAATGAGAGAGTCCATTTGCTTAAAATGAGTTTAAAGTAAAATGTGTATCTTAAAAAAGGTTCAGAATTGCTGGGCAGTAGAGGAGCAATAGCTTACATTCAGCAGAGCTGCTGTGATTTCCAAAGAATTTTTAAATGTTTTTGTGTTTATCTCTTGCACTTTAAAAGGATGTTTTAAATATTCTCATTGGTATTCTTTGAGGGTAAAAATATTTTTTAGAAGCCATTTGCAGCTGGATCTTGCTGAGTAGTGGTTTGAAAAATGCCTATAAAGTAATTAGACTGTGTGTGTGTGGCTTAATAGACTAGATTTATATCCTGTTCCTAAAGAATGTGATTTTTTAAATACTTTTGAGCAATGATAAAGGTATATCTTCTCAAAATAACTAACATTTGCACATACAAGTCTTGATTTTTTTTAAAAAAAATCTGATTTTTAATAGTGAAACTCAAAATTGCCATTTTGACATTATTTGCTTCATATATTAAGTAGAAAATCTTGACCTACAAGATCATAACATTTTAGCTATGGTTTGCTGGATAATTACAGATTAATGAAAATTTTTAAGGATTACATCATCTTTTATTTTTAAAAAATTTTAAGTTCTTTAATACATGCATGCATCAGTCTACAAAACATGGGAGAACACCATAGATTTCAAATAAGTGGGAAGAAATAACTGACCAGACAATTTCTCAAAGTTTTTTAGCCAAATAATAGCAAAAGTGGGTAAATGGTGAATATAATGTAGTGAATTACTTAACATGATCCTTCTAGCCCTAGTCTTTTTAACTTCCACCAGATGGCTGGGTCCAAAACCAAAAAAACAAACTCAAACTCACTGCCATCAAGTCGGATCTGACTCATAGCAAACCTTCATTGGGGAGTTCCGGCAAAATGGCGGACTAGGCAGAAGGACTGCACAGATCCTCTTCAACAAAGAAAAGGGAAACCAATTGACACAGACACAGAAGATAATCTTGGACCACTGAGCCTTGAAAGGAAGGATACAGAAGTAGACTAAACCCCAACTAGCAGAAGAATTTCCATCAAAATACCAAAAAAGGAGACATACGGAGCTGCGGTCTAGCAGGGACCTGAACGCCCCTGATGGCATAAATGGTTTGGACAATCCCGAGTGGTGGTAGGACCTAAAAATTAACCTAAAAATCACCCTGCTAGCCAGGGACTGCACGGACCGTGCATGGTGGCTGGGGAACAAACAGAGAAGGTGAAGAGAAAGGTGGGCTGAGTTGTGTGGACTTTTGCTGGTCTGGAGGGCACCGCCATTATGAAGGTTTAAAAAGCAGCTTGACTATTTTGGATATTTAAAGAGACAGCCCTCTTGCAGAGTTCTGGGGCTTAAGAACACGTTCTGCTTTCCAGCAACCCCAAGGACACTCGGGGCCTGCAA
>NW_006921627.1:4089288-4101900 GCF_000298275.1 Orycteropus afer afer | reverse complement strand
TCGAGGCTTAAATATTTTCCTCAATTCTTTTAGCTTGAAAAATGCTGAGTGTGTTCTTCCCTTTTAGTTTTCTAACTCCAGGGCTTTGCACATTTCATTATAGTAGTTGGCTTTGTCTTCTCGAGCTGCTCTGTGAAATCTGTTCAGCTTTTGTATTTTGTCATTTCTTCCATTTGCTTTAGCTACTCTTTGCTCAAGGGCAAGTTTCAGAGTCTCTTCTGACACCCGTTTTGGTTTTGTACTCTTCTTGTCTTTTTAACGACCTCTTGCTTTCTTCATGGATGATGTTCTTGATGTTATCTGACAATTCTTGTTTTCGGTCATTGGTGTTCAGTGCATCAAATCTCTTCTTTAGGTGGTCTATAAATTCAGGAGGGGTGTATTCAAGACCATATTTTGGCTCTCATGGACTTGTTTTAGTTGTCTTCAACTTCAAGTTGAACTTGCATATGAGCAGTTGATGGCCTGTTCAACAATCAGCTCCTGGCCTTGTTTTGGCTGAAGATAGTGAGCTTTTCCATCGCCTCTTGCCATAGATGTAGTCAATCTGATTCTTGTGTACCAGCCAGGAAAGTGGAGGAAAGAGAAGCCAGGGGTGATGATAGAGCAGAGCAGTGTCAGGGATCCAGGTAAGGGGAGGGTGGAGAGGTTTCAGACAGCTAAGTGAGACAAACTTGTCTGTCATTTTGTCGCACTATTGTGGCTTGCATGTTGCTGTGAGGCTTGTGGCTGTGCCACTGGTGTTTCAAGTGCCAGTATGGTTACATGTGGTACACAGGTTTCACTGCATCTTACAGACTGAGACAGACTAGGAAGAAGGAAGAGGCCATCCATTCTGCAAAGAATTGGCCAGGGAAAACCTTATGAATAGCAGAGAAACACTGTCTGATACATTACTACACAACTTTATGAATATCCAGGAAACATTATCCAGGAGGACGAGCCCCTTAGGTCAGAAGGTTTTCAAAATATGACTTGGAAAGAACTGCATCATCAGAATAGGACCAACCTTACTGATAAGGATAGAGTAAAGCTTTCCAGACCTCCATTTGCTGATGTGGCACAACTCAAATTGAGGAGAAACATGTTTGCTGCAAATATCCATTAATAATAGGAACATGGAATGTATGAAGTATGAATCTAGGAAAATTGAAAGTTGTCAAAAATGAAGTGGAATGCATTAAGATTGATATCCTAGGCATCAGTTAGCTGAAATGGACTAATTTGGGCCATTTTGAATCAGACAACCTTATAATCTACTATGCTGTGAATCACCAGTAGTTGGAAAATTTGGCCTTGGTGACAGAAATAATGCTGGAGATTACTTGATAGAATTTTACAAGACCAACGACTTATTCCTTGCAAATACCTTTTTTTCAACAACTCAAACGGCAGCGATACATGTGGACTTCGCCATATGGAGTACACAGGAATCCGTGTGTGTAGTCACTATTCATGTTATTTAGAAAAAGTATTTCTAATGAATAGGGGATTGAGCTTGGAAAATTCTGTCATGTGATCTCTAGTGTCATTTCTGTCACCAAGGCCATATTTTCCTATTACTGATCCTTCTTCATTTCCAACTTTCACATTCCAGTTACCATTAATTATCAACACATTTTTTTTTTAAAAGAGCTATTAGAGCCATTCACAGATTGTTCTGTGACATTGAGTGCAGTGTCAATTGGATTGTGATCCCCTCCAATGTGTCAGCCCTCTTCACATTTCTACCTTGGATTGCCCAGTTTTTCTGCCTCTTCTTTCCTTGTTAACTTTGCTTTTGGACAAATACTCCCCTCTTAGTTTCAAATTGTTGATTGTTTTAAGGAGCATGTTTCCTCTGAGTAGTACTGTTCACTTTAGGCCTGTCTTTTATTTGAAACTGATCTCCATGAGTGGTTTCCATTCTAAGTTAGAAGGGTGTGTTAAGTGCCTTTAGGTTGCAGCAGTCTTTATCAGACCAATAACCCTGCTTTTTTTTTTTATGATTTGAATTTTGTTTTACTTTTATTCTCCCACTCTGTCAAGTACCCTCTATTGTGAATCTTGGTCGGAGGTCACTGGTGTAGCTGGGCACCATCTAGTTCTTCTGGTCTCAAGTTAGTGGAGGCTGTGGATTTTGTGGTGCATTAGTCCTTTGGTCTAATTACTTCCTTGAGTCTTTGTTTTTCTTCTTTGCTCCATATAGAAAGAGAGCAATAGTTGTAACTTAGATGGCCACTCACACGCTTTAAAGACCCTAGTCTCTATTCAGCAAGGTAGGATATAGAACATTTTTTTATAGACTGTTACGCAGATTGACCTATATGTCTACTGAGACTATGATCTCTAGCCCTCGAACCCAGTATCTCATTCCCAGGAAGTGCTTAATTATGGTTAAGAGGTTTTCATGACTGTGCCCCCTGTGCCCTCTGTTATATACATGGGGATATTTGCAACATGTACAATAATATATGTAGAAATCTTTGCTATGAACCTTATATATGCACATAGGTGTACTCTCATACTCCCTCCCACCACTGTTCAGTTTACATAACTATCTGGGTATCTACCCCTACAGGGTTTGTTATTACTGTTGTTGCAGGATTATATGTGTAATAGTACTTCTCATTGTTGTCTTTCAGTCTTTCACTGTCCTCCTTTCTCTTGGTTATGTTGTACTGACTTCTATCATACTGTATATTGTCTTTCCCTTCACCAAAGTTAGCACCGTGTTTACTATCTAGTTAGTGATTTTTCCCTCTCATCCCTTTCCTTCCTTGGTAACCATCAAAGACTGTTCCTTTTTGTGTATAAACTTTTTCTTGATGTTTTTATAATACTGGTCTCAATTTTTGTCCTTTTGTGATTAACTTATTTAACTCAGTGTAATGCCTTCCAGGTTCATTCATGTTGTAAGGTGTTTCATGAATTCATTATTGTTTAACATTCTATAGTATTTCATTATTTGTTTATCCATTCATTCATTGATGGGCACTTAATTTGTTTCCATCATTTTGCTGTTGTGAATAATGCTGCAATGAGCATAAGTGTGCATATGTGTATTTGTGTCATGGCTCTTATTTCTCCAGGAGTGAGATTGGTGGATCATACAGTATTTCTGTTTCTAACTTTGTGAGGAAATGTCTATAGTGATTGTACCATTTTACATTCCCAGGAGCAGTGGGAATCGCCCCACAGCCTTGCCAGCCTATGCTGCTTTCTTTCTTTCTTTTTTTTTTTTTGGATCAGTGTCATTATTCATGATGTAGTTAGGTGTTACCTCATAGTACTTTGGATTTGCATCTTTCCAGTGGGTAATTATTGCAAGCATATCTTGATGTATGTGTTGGCTTCCTGAACATCTTCTTTGGTAAAAAGTTTGTTCATATCTTTCACTAATTTTTCAATTGGATTATTTGTCTTCCATGTTTTTGAAGTGTTAGACTTTTCCATAAATTTTAGAGATTAGACCTTTCCTGATATGTTGTTCCCAAAATTTGTTCCCAGTCTGTTTTTTTTTTAATGCTTCTAGAGAAGTCTTTTGATGATCATAAGTGTTTGAGTTTTGTTAGATCCCAGTTGTCTAGTAGTTTATCTTCAGCTATCCTTGCATTTTTAGTTATTTTAATAGTCTATTTATTAGGGCTCCTAGGTTTACCCCTGTTTTTTCTCCTGTGACCTTTATAGTTTTAGGTTTTACATTTAGGTCTTTAATCTATCTTAAATTAGTTTTATATATGGTGTGATGTATAGATCTTGTTTTATTTTTCTGCAAATGGATATCTAGTTTTACAGCACCAGTTGTGAAAGAGACTATCTCTTCCCCATTTGATGGATTATGACCCTTTGTCAAAGATGAACTGTCCATAGGTGGTGGTGGTTGTCATCATTGTTAGGTGCCATTGAGTCATTTCCATCTCACGGCAACCCTATGTACAACAGAACGAAACACTGCCTGGTCCAGTGCCACCACTCACGATCTTGGCTATAACTGACCCCATCGTTGCAGCCACTTTATCCATCTCCTCAAGGGCCTTCCCTTTTTTGATTGACCCTCCACTTTATCAAGCATGATATCCTTCTGCAGGGAATGGTTCCTTCTGACAAGATGACCAAAGTAGATGAGACAAAGACTGGCCATTCTCATTTCCAAGGAGCAGTCCAGCTGCACTTCTTCTAGGACAGATTTGTTTATCAGTGGATAATACTTTCAGTATTCCTTGCCTACACCGTAACTCAAAGCATCAGCTCTTCTTCAGTCTTCCTTATTCATTATCCAGCTCTCACATGTATATGAGACAATTGAAAAAACCATGGTTTGGGTTAGGTGCACCCTAGTCTTCAAGGAGACATATTTGCTCTTCATCACTTGAAAGAGGTCTTTTACAGCAGATTTCCCCAGTGCAGTATGTTGTCTGATGTCTTGACTGCTGCTTCCATTGGTGTTGATTGTAGAACCAATATGACTTTGACAACTTCAATCTTTTCTCCATTTATTGTGATGCTGCTTATCAGTCCAGTTGTGAGAATTTTTGTTTTCTCTCTTTGAGGTGTAACCCATACTATAGACTTTAGTCTTCAGTCTTCATCAGTAAGTGCTTCAAGTCATCCTCACTTTCAGCAATCAAAGTTGTGTTGTCTATGTATTGCAGGTCATTAATGAATCTTCTTCCAATCCTAATGCCACGTTCTTCTTCATATAATCCAGCTTCATGGATTATTTGCTTAGTGTACAGATTGAATAAGTATAGTGAAAGGGTACAACCCTGACGCACTCCCTTCTTGAGTTTAAACCATTCAGTGTCCCCTTAATCTGTTCGACAGCCTCCTGGTCTGTGTACAGGTTTCTCATGAGCACTGTTAAGTGTACTGGAATTCCATAGTTTGTTATGATCCACACAATGAAGTGCTTTTGCATAGTCAATAAAACACAGGTAAACATCTTTCTGGTATTCTTTCCTTTGAGCCAAGATCCATCTGACATCAGCAGTGATATCCCTCATTCCACGTCCTCTTCTGAATCTAGCTTGCATCTCTAGAAGTTCTCTGTCATTATACTGCTGCAACTGTTTCTGAATTATCTTCAGTAAGATTTTACTTGCGTGTGATATTAATGATATTGTTTGATAATTTCCACATTCTGTGAGCTCACCTTTCTTTGGGCTGGGTACAAATATGGGACTCTTCCAATCAGTTGGCCAGGTAGCTGTCTTCCAAATCTCTTGGCATAGCTGAGTGAGTGCCTCCAGGGTGGCATCCATTTGTTGAAACATCTCAATGGGTATTCTGTCAATTCCTGAGCCTTGTTTTTCACCAGTACCTTCATTGCAGCTTTGACTTCTTCCTTCAATACCATTGGTTCTTGATCATATGCTCCCTCCTTAAATGGATGAGCATCAACCCATTCCTTCTGGTATAGTGACTTTGTGTATTCCTTCCATCTTCTTTTGATGGTTCCTGCATCATTCAATATATTGCCCATAGAATCTTTCAGTATTGCAACTCAAGGCTTAAATTTTTTTCTTAAGTTTTTTCAGCTTGAGAATTGCAGAACGTGTTCTTCCTTTTTGATTTTGTAACTCCAGGTCTTTGCACATTTCATTATAGTAATTCACTTCGTTTTCTCAAGCTGCTCTTTGAAATCTTTTGTTCAGCTCTTTTTTCTTGTCATTCCTTCCATTTGCTTTAGCTACTCTCCATTCAAGGGCAAGTTTCAGAGTCTCTTCTGACATCCATTTTGATCTTTTCTTCCTTTCTTGTCTTTTTAATGACCTCTTGCTTTCTTCATGGATAATGTTCTTGATGTCATCCCACAATTCCTCTGGGTTTTGGTCTCTAAATTTAGGAGGGATATATTCAAGGTCTTATTTTGGCTCTTGTGGACTTGTTTTAATTGACTTCAGCTTCAACTTGAACTTGCATATGAGCAATTGATGGTCTGTTCCACAGTCAACTCCTGGCCTTGTTTTGGCTGAAGATACTGAGCTTCTCCATTGCCTCATGCCACAGATGTAGTCAGTCTGATTCCTGTATATTCCATCTGATGAAGTCCATGTGTATAGCTGCCATTTGTGTTGTTAAAAAAAAGGTATTTGCAATGAAAAAGTCATTGGTCTTGCAGAATTCTATCATACTATCTCTGGAATCATTTCTATCACCAAGGGTGTATTTTCCAACTACTGGTGGTTCTTCTTTGTTTCCAACTTTTGCATTCCAGTCACCAGTGATAGTCAGCACATCTTGATTGCATGTTCTGTCAATTTCAGATTGTAGAACTTGGTAAAAATCTTCAATTTCTTCATCTTTGGCTTTGGTGGTTGGTGCGTAAATTTGTATGATAGTAGTATTAACTGGCCTTTCTTTTATGCATATGAATATTATCCTATCGCTGACAGTATTGTACTTCAGGATAGATCTTGAAACAATTCTTTGTGATGATGAATGCCACGCCATTCCTCTTCAATTTGTCATTCCTGGCATAGTAAATCATATGGTTGTCTTATTCGAAATAGCCAAAACCAGTTCATTTTAGCTCACTAATGCCTAGGATATTCACTGATAATGTGTTCCATTTCATTTTTGACAGTTTCCAATTTTCCTAGATTCATACTTTGTACATTCCATATTCTGATTATTAATGGATGTTTGCAGCTGTTTCTTACCATTTGGAGTCATGCTACATCAACAAATGAAGATCTCAAATGCTTTACTCTATTCACATCATTAAGGTCAGGTCTCCTCTGAAGAGGCAGCTCTTCCCCACTTGTATCTTGAATGCCTTTTGACCTGAGGGACTCACCTTCCAGCACTGTATCAGTGTTTCAGTGCTATGCATAAAGTTTTCCAGTAATGTATCATGCAGTGTTTCACTGTTATTCATAAGGTTTTCACTAGCCAATTCCTTGAGGATGGCCTCTTCCTTCTTCAGAATCTGTCTTAGTCTGGAAGCTCTGCTGAAACTTGTCCACCATGGGTAACCCTGCTGGCTTTTGGAACACCAGTGGCATAGCCTCAAGCCTCACAGCAACACGCAAGCTATTGTTGGTATTCCATTCCAACAACAATCATTTAAGAATGGTTTTTCTTTACATTTAAGAAATAGATAATGATGGATATCAAATCACTATGATATTTTCAGGAGCTCTGGTAGCATAGTGGCTAAGGCACTTGACTGCTAACCAGAAGGCTAGTGGTTCAAATCCACCAGCCACTCCTCGGAAGGAATATGGGGCAATCTACTTACATAATGATACTGCCTCAGAAACCTAAGGAGGGGTCACTATGGGTTGGGTTCAACTCAACAGCATATAACAACAACAACAACAACATGATATTTTCATTTCATTGAATATTTTCTTATTTGAAACAGATTGATACTGTATTAAAAAACAATTTTGAAATGCCCAGGAAACTACATTCTTTGTAACTCTTAAGGTTGTCATCCAAAAAAAAAAAAAAAATGTAAAGGTAAAATTATATGGGAAGCTCATAGTTGCATCAACTCTTTTATGAGGTGTACAAGCAAATATGTTTAAAGAGTTGCAATCTAGGCAAGAGATAATGGCTAGATAGAAATGGCTGTGAAGGACAGATGTGGATGGACTTAGGACGGCTTTTGGAAACAGAGCTGAAAATATTTTATGATTAGGTGCATATATGGGTAAAGAAGCGAGAGGAATCAAAGATGACCCACAGGGTTCTAGCTGAGCAACTGAGAGAATGTTGTTGTTGTTGTTGTTGTTATTTGCCGTCGAGTCGGCCCCAACTCATAATGACCCCTCCTTGGGTTTCCAAGGCAGTATCACTACGGAAGTAGGATTGCCCAACCTTCCTTCTGAGGAGTGGCTGGTGGGTTTGAACTGCCAGCCTTCTGGTTAGCAGTCAAGTGCCTTAGGCACTATGCTACCAGAACTCCAAACTGAGAGAATAGAGGTACCATTTTCTGAGATGAGAAATTCTGAGGGCAAAACTTCTTTTGAGTGTAAAAATCAAGTATTGTGCTAAAGAAACATTAGCTCCTTTATCAGTAGTAGTGGTAGTATTACTACATCAGATTTCTATTTGCAGCCCAGATATTTCTTCTGAGAGCCAAGCTAATGAACACAACAGACTACTTGCTATCTTTACTCTGATACTGATATCTCAACCCAGAAACTGTCTAAGTCCAGAACTCCTAATTCCTACACTCAAGCCCATTTTTCCCTCAGACTTTTGCATCTTAGAAGCACTCTACTGTAATCCTTCTGAAGCTGAAATTAGGCATAGAAAGTATTAAGGGGAGTCAAGCCCAAGAAAAGCAGGAGTAATATGTTAGATACAGAGATTTTATACTTGGGTTTGATAGTTCAGAAGGCCACTGCAGAGAATTAGGGAAGTAGTATTGCATAGTTGCTAAGAAACTGGACTTTGCAGTTAGAATTCTTGGTTGGAATTATGTACGGTTCAATCACTTAGAAATTGTGATCTCAGGCAAGTTACTTACCATAGTTCCCTGAGCTATAAAAGTAAGGTTATTATTGTATATGCCATTTTAAAGAGATGATGTATGTATAAAGCACTTATAAAAGAATGTGGCATATATTAAGTCCTCAACAAACATTAGGCACTTCTGTTATTACTGCCACTGCCCTTGATAGCTCCTAGGACAGAGATGTGTCTTACCCAAGTAAAAAGCCCTAGAGAAACTTAATATCTATAGATCCTACCTGGGTGGAAGCACTAGTGATGGCATAGTCACTGTTAAAAGTTTCCATTTACACAAAACAAGTTTTAATCTTTGTGACTCCAAGAAATCCTTGTCCTTCTCCCCTTCCCTACCCTTATTCCCTAGAATGTGTAGTGTTTTCATCAACTGAGAATGTCACAATTTCTGGCTTGTCAGGGAAACCATATTCCCTTGCAAACTAATACATTGGACAGATCGACATTGTTCTCCATTATTATTCCTTCAGAGAATTTTTCTTAGGTCAATGAAGGCTATTAATAATCAATCCATTGTTTTCCATTTAACCTTTAAATTTTCCTCATAAAAATAGTTTAGGTAGGGACTTCAGGTAAGATGACAGAATAGGCAGACAAGCTACTCAGAACCTCTTCAGCATAGAAAAGAGAAACCAATTGATACATACACAGAAGATAATCCTGGAGCCCTGAGCTTTGAAAGGAAGGATACAGAAGTGGATTAAACACCAAATAGAAGAAGAACCTGAATGAAAAGAGTGAGTAAGGAGACAAACGGAGCTGTGACTGTCAGCTATCCTGATGACTCAGCCTGAATGTTTCTAAGCGGTGTTAGGACCAGAGTATTAACCTGCAAATCAGCCCTGCTCACTAAGGTCTGCATGGACTACTGCACAGGTAGCTGACAACTGAAAAGGGAAATAGCAAAGGAAGCGATAAACTGAGTAGCGGAGTTTTGGCTGTCTGGAGGGCACAGCCATTTTAAATGTTTACAAGTGGTGGCCATTTTGGATATCTAATGTGACAGCACCTTGTTCAGATTCTAGGGACCTACGAATGGGCTCTGCTTGCCAAAGACAGCACGGATATATGGAAGACTGACCACTGGAAAGGAGACAAGTGGTGAATGGATAAGAACTGCCAGCTAGGAAATAGAGGAGCACAGTAGTACTCTGCTTACTCAGATATATCCAAAGAAAACTAAAATCCTGGGTGAATCACTCCAACATGCAATCACCAATTAAATATAAACACAAAAATATCACAATGTCTCAGAGACAAGAGACCATCACAATCAACACACAGAAGCAAGATAAAGAAGTAGAAACAAGGGACCAGGATACAGACCCAGAACATATCCCTGAGGAAGAAGCAGCATTGAAACTCACTGATAAGGAATTAAAAAATAATAATATATATGTGCCTTCAATGGATGAAGGGACAGATCAAGGAAAACACTGACAAAATTGAGGAAAATAGACAAAAACCCTAGAACAATTTCAGAAGGCAACCCAGCAACAAAATGACAAAATAAATGAAAAAATTAGAAATGAAACAAAATCTACAGACAGAAATCCAGAAGATTAATACAGAATTTTCAGAAATAGATAACACATTGAAATGGCAAAGGAGTAGAATTGAATCAATGGAAGACAGAATTAGAGTGAAGGCACACCTCAGTACTTCTTTGGAAAGGGATCAATCACAAAAAGGATCAAAACAAAATGAAGAAAGCCTAAGGTTTATGTGGCGTACCATAAAAAGGAATAACCTATGTGTAATTGGAATTCCACAGTAGGAAGAAGCAAATAAAAACCACAGAGAAAATTGTCTAAAATTTGTGGAAGAGAATTTCCCTGATATGATGAAGGATAAGAGTATATCCATTCAGCAAGTCCAATGAAACCCAAACAGGATAGACCTCAAAAGAAAATCACCAAGACCAAAGACAAGAAAAGAATCCTGAAAGCTGCACGAGAAAAATGAAAAGTTACCTACAAGGGGCAACCAATAAGACTAAGCTCTGATTTCTCAGCAGAAACCATATAGGCCAAAAGGCAGTGGGATGGTATATATAAAACCCTGAAAAAAAAATTCCAACCAAGAATTATATACCTGGCACAATTTTCCCTCATATGATGGTGAAATTGGACATTACCAGATAAGCAGAAATTAAAGGAATTTGTTAAAACCAGACCAGCCTTACAAGAGATGCTAAAGTGACTCCTTTGAACAGAGAACCAGCAATAGCAAACAACAACTGACCATTAGCACACATAATGACATAACCTAGAAACAAACCCAGTTATAGAAGTATCCAAAGTAAATAAACCTGCAAGATTGTTATCAGGGAACCAGAGACATTAATTGATGAATGAGGACAACTACAAACTAAAAAGTGGGAAAAAAATGTGTAGTTACAAAACTTCTAAATGGTACGATAATATAGAACAGACTGTTCTAAACTTGGAAAGAAAATTATAAACCACAGGGTAACCTCAAAGAAAAATGATAAACCTTCATATCAAAATAAAAAAGAGGACAGGTACAAATATTTAGTAAATACAAAAACAGTAGCACTGAAGGAAGTGATAACACCATTCATAAACAAAACAAGCTCACCACAGAAAATTATATGGAACAAAGAAATCAGTAACACCATGAGAAAACACATAACAAAAGACAGTAACAAATTCATATTTGTTGATAATTACACTGAATGTCAATGGATTAAATGCACCACTCATGAGACATAGAGTTGCAGACTGGATAAGAAAACATTGCCCATCAATATGTTATCTACAAGAGACACAACTTAGAGGCTAAGATAAAAATAGCTTAAAAATCAAGGGTTGGAAAAAGATGTATCAAGCAAATGGCAACCATGAAAGAGCAGGAGTGACAATATTAATTTCTGATCAAATGGATTTTAAGACAAAAACCACCATAAGAGACAAGGAAGAACATTATATAATAATTAAAGGATCAGTTGAACAAGAGGACATAACCATAATAAATAACTATGGACAGAAAGAAAAGAGCCCCAAAATACATAAAACAGACTTTAACAGAATTGAAAAGACAAATAAATGACTCCAAAGTCACAGTAGGAGACTTTAAATACCACTGTTAACTGGAAAGAAACTGAATAAAAATGCGGAACAACTAAACAATACAGTTCACCAACTTGACCTTATGGACATCTATAGAGCAGTTCACTCAACAATAGAACAATATACATTCTTTTCCAGTTCACATGGAACATTCTCCAAGATATACCATATGTTAGACCACAAGGCAAGCCTTAATAAATTTAAAAACACTGAAATACTGCAAAGCGTCTTCTTGGATCATAATGCTACAAAATTAGAAACCAGCAATAGGAAGGTGAACAGAAAAAGGAAACTCATGGAAACTGAACAACATCCTCCTTAAGAAAGACTGAATAATACGAGAAATAAAAAATGAACTAAAAAAATGCTTTGAATCAAATGAGAATGAAAACACAACATACCAAAATCTTTGGGACACAGCAAAAGCAGTGATCCGAGGCCAATTTATAGCAATAAATGTACATATCAAAAAAGAAGAAAGAGCTGAAATCAGCACCTTAACCCAGCATCTTCAAAAAGAGCAGCAAAAAAAAAAAAAAAAAGTAAAAAGTCTAGTCACCAGAAGAAATAATAAAGTTTGAGCAGAAATTAATGAAACAGAAAATAGAAAGACAATAGAAGAAAATCAACAAGACTAGAACTTGGTTTTTTGAAAAAAATAATAAAATTGACATACCATTGGTACATTTAACAAAAAGGAAAAGAGGGAAAAAATACAAATAACATGAATATGAAACAAACTGGGTGACATCACAACAGAACCAACAGAAATTAAAAGGATAATATCAAGATACTATGGAGAGCTATGGGAGCTCTAGTGGCGTAGTGCCTAAGGCATTTGACTACTAACCAGAAGACTGGCAGTTCAAACTGCTCCTCAGAAAGAGAGTTAGGCAATCTACTTCTGTAGTGATACTGCCTCAGAAACCCAAGGAGGGGTCGCTGTAAGTCAGATCCAACTCCATGGTGGTGGTGGTTGTTGTTGTTGTTGTTATGTGCCGTCGAGTCGGCCCCGACTCATAGCAACCCCTCCTTGGGTTTCCGAGGCAGTATCACT
>NW_006921627.1:4087950-4088623 GCF_000298275.1 Orycteropus afer afer | reverse complement strand
GATGGTTCAACATTAGAAAACCAATCAGCATCATCCACCACACAAATAAAAGGAAAGAACCACATGATCATATCAATTGATGCAGAAAAGACATTTGATACGATCCAACACCCATTCCTGATCAAAACTCTCAGCAAAATAAGAATAGAAGGGACATTCCTCAACCTAATAAAGGGGCATATATGCAAACCAAACAGCCAACATTATTCTCAGTGGAGAGAGACTGCAATCATTCCCTTCGCAGACAGGAACCCGACAAGGATGCCCTCTATCATCACTTCTGTTCATCATTGTATTAGAAGTCCTTGCCAGGGAAATAAGGCAAGAAAGGGAAATCAAAGGCATTCAAATTGGTAACAAAGAAGCCAAACTATCCCTATTTGCTGATGATATGATCCCATACCTAGAAAACCCAAGAAACTCAGTCAAAAATCTACTGGAACTAATTGAGAGATTTAGCATCATGGCAGGATACAAGATCAACTTCCAAAAATCAGTTGGATTCCTCTACACCAGCAAGAGATTGCTGAAAAAGAAATAAGGAAATTGATATCATTTACAATAGCTACCAACATAATAAAATACTTGGGAATGAATCTCACTAGGGACATGTGTTGGATTGGGTTCTCTAGAGAAACACAAAAACCAGCAAAGTATATATATATATATATAT
>NW_006921627.1:4084896-4086510 GCF_000298275.1 Orycteropus afer afer | reverse complement strand
TCCAGGAAGTATATAGTCCGGAATGCCGTTCTTCCAGTTTGTCCCTGGGATAGTATTGCAGGTAGGCCACACCCCTGGGGAAACTCCCCCTAGGCCGACCGGCCGCTTAGAACGCAGTCATGTGATCCATCATGGGAACCACCACTCACAACTGGAGTCCAGCCAAGTTGACACATCTTCAGCTATCACAGGACACAAAAGACCTATACTAAGAAAACGATAAAAGGCTACTTCAAGAAACCATAAAAGATCTACATAAATGGAAGAATATACCATGCTCATGGATAGGAAGATTGAACATTGTAAAAATGTCAGTACTACCCAAAGCAATCTATACATTCAGTGCAATCCCAATTCAGATCCCATTAGTATTCTTTAAGGTTATGGAAAAACTAATCACAAATTTTATATGGAAAGGAAAGAGACCTCAGATAAAGCACTAGCAAAGAAGAAGAACAAATTAGAAGGTCTCACACTGCCAGATCTCAAAACCTACAGCCACAGTAGTCAAAACTGTCTGGTATCAGTGCAGTGACAGATGGACCAGTGGAACAGAATTGAGAACCCAGAAATATGTCTATCAACCTATGGTCAGCTGATTTTTGACAAAGGGCTGAAATCCATGAAATGGGGAAAAGATGATCTTTTTAACAAATGATGCTGGCACAACTGGATATCCATTTGCACATAAAGGAAGCAAGATCTGTACCTCACAACATACACAAAAACTCACTCCAGATGGATCAAAGACTTAAATGTGAAACTAAAACTATAAAGTACCTCAAGGAAAAACTAGGGGCAAATTTAGGGGCCCTAATATATGGTATAAATAGACTAGCAAGCATAACCCAAAATGCACAAACAGCAGAAGATCAACTAGATAAATGGGACCTTTTAAAAATTTTTATGTGCTTCAAAAGACTTCTCCAAAAGAGTTAAAAGAGAATATACAGATTGTGAAAAAAAAAATTTGGCAACAACTTATCTGAAAAGGGACTTATCTCTACAATTTACAGAAAACTAGAACACCTCAACAGCAAAAAGACAGACAATCTAATTTAAAAATGGGCAGAAGACATGAATAGACACTTCACCAAAGAGGATATTCAGGCAGCCAGCAAACAAATGGAATATTCTTGCTCATTATCCATTAGAGAGATGCAAATCAAAACAAGATACCATCTGGCACCCTACTAATAGAGAAGTTCAGCAAGACAAAAAATAACAAATGCTGGTGAGGATGTGGAAAGATTGGGACTCTCATACACTGCTAGTGGGACTGTCAAATGATACAACCACTGTGGAAAGCAATTCCTTAAAAAACGATGCAATTAGAAATACCATTTGATCCAGCAGTCCCATTACTCGGTATATATCCTAAAGAAGTGAGAGCCAGGACAAGAACAGATATATGCATACCCAGGTTCATTACAATCAGCTGCCCATAATGGCCTAAGAGCTCAAGCCAGCCTAAGTCACACATACATTCTGTATTTTCTGTTGTTGTTATTATGTGCTGTCGAGTTGGACCCGACTCATAGCGACCCCTCCTTGGGTTTCCAAGGCAGTATCACTACGGAAGTAGATTGCCCAACCTTCCTTCCAAGGAGTGGC
>NW_006921627.1:4054649-4084561 GCF_000298275.1 Orycteropus afer afer | reverse complement strand
TTTTGGTCATGTTGTAAGAAGGGACCATTCCCTGGAGAAGGATGTCATGCTTGGTAGGGTGGAGGGTCGACGAAAGAGGGGGAGGCCTTCAACAAGATGGATTGACACAGTGGCTGCCATGATGGGCTCAAGTATAGCAGGGATTGTGGGATCGGGCAGTGTTTCATTCTGCTGTGCATGGGGTCGCTATGAGTCGGAAACGACTCGACGGCACTTAACAACAACAACAAACAAATACCACTCTCTCTTAAAAGGATTTGAGTTCTAAACACAGGTACTTTTTTTTTTTTTTTTTGACATAAGAGAATAACTAGGAATATAAATTTTCCTTCATAAATGCTTATTGCTTACTGAAGCCTCTGTAGTCTTGTAGAGCTTTCTGAGCCAGCGGGAATGCTTTATATCAGTTCTGTCCGATACTATAGCCTCTAGCCACATGTTTCTGTTGAACACTTAAAGTGTGGCTAGAGCACTGAAGAACTCAGTTTTGCCTTTCATTTATTTTTAGTTCATTTAAATGGCCACATTGGGCTAGTGGCTACCATGTTGAACAGCTCAGCTCTATAATGTGACTGATGGGTGGATGCATAAATGAATGGATGGATAGATACATACATACATGCATACATATATACTTAGTATCTATTATTTATTTTTTGCCTTCTTATACTGTTGAAATTGTAGTAGCATATATAAGTACATGCACTGTCTGATGTAGTTGATCATTTATTTTGTCTTTTTTTTTTTAAGTCTGCAGTCTAAAAACAAGTACATGCATTTTTGATGCAGTTGATCATTTTATTGTTTTTTTTTTGTTTGTTTTTAATATCTGCAGTCTAAAAATACATATATCAAAGTAATTTTTCATTCATGAAATACTACAGTAATAGAGATTCTTGAGATGAGTAGCTGAGCAATTTAAAAGTCAAATTAATATGAAAATCTTTTTGATTCTGCTTCACTTCCTCTTAGTGGATTAATAAAGGACTAAGTCAGTTTCAGGAGATGTTAGAGTTTTGTGTTTTGTGTTACTGTATATTCATATAATACTAAACATTTAAATTTGTAGCTCGAGTGGAGGAATTAGTGTACGGAAAAGGACAGCAGAAAGTTACAGAAGTAGCTAGACTCTGCAGTAGATGTCCCTGGACATGGGAATGGGAAGAATGTACCATCTCAGCGTTGTTCAGAGTTTGAGAGCTATAAAGATCATTCATTCATTCTTTTATTCATTCCGTGAATGTTTAGTGAGAATCTACTATGTGTTAGTTCTTGCATGGCACAAATGGTTAAAATTCTTGGCTCCTACCCAAAAGGTTGGTGATTGAATCCACACGAGTCACCTTGGAAGAAAAGCCTGGTGATCTATTGCCAAAAGATCACGGTGATTGAAAACTCGTGGAGCGAGCACAGTTCTACTCTGCAAGCCAGGAGGTTGCTGTGAGTTAGAATTGACTTAATGACAACTGGATTGGTTTGTTCTAGAAACTGGGCATGCTTTAGTGACCCTATGATTTATGTGACCCTATGATTTAGCGACATATGATCCCTTTCCTCATGGAGCCTGGGTTAGTGGGAGAGATTAATCAGATGATCACAGAAATGGAGATATACTTTAAAATTGGGACCAAACCAAAAGCCAAACTCATTGCCATTGCCAGTGAGTCAATTCTGACTCATTGTGACCCTATAAAGCAGAGTAGAACTGTCCCATAGTATTTCCAAGGCTATAAATCTTTATAGAAGCAGACTGCCTCATCTTTCTCCCACAGAGTACCTGGTAGTTTTGAACCATGGACTTTTTGGTTTGAAGCCAAATACCTTAGCCACTACACCACCAAAACTCCTTTTAAAATTGAAACAGGTACCAATAAATAAAAGTAGTGTAGTGCCTAAGGTACTTGACTGCTAACCAGAAGGCTGGCGGTTCAAACCCACCAGCCACTCCTCGGAAGGAAGATGGGGCAATCTATTTCCATAGTGATACTGCCTTGGAAACCCAAGGAGGGGTCGCCATGAGTCAGGTCCAACTCAACAGCACATAACAACAACAACAAATGTTGCAAAGAATTACAACAGGGACCTTACTTAGAATGAATAGTCCAGGAAGGCATCTCTAAGCCAAAAACCAAACCTGCTGCCATCAAGTCAATTCCAGCTCACAGCAACCCCATAGGACAGAGTAGAACTACCCCCATAGGGTTTCCAAGACTGTAAATCTTTATGGAACAGATTGCCTCATGCTTCTCCTGTGGAGCTGTTCTTGGGTTTGAATGCCAACTTTTTGGTTAATAGCTCAAAGCTTTAACCATAGCACCACCAGAGATCCTCCTAATGCATCTCCAAGACAGTGACATTTAAATTTAGTCATGAAAAATAGTAGGGATTAGTTGAGATTAAGAATCACAGGAAATATAGTTCAGAATACACTTGTTTGGAGGCCCTAATAATGGAAAGATCTTGGCATAATCAGAAAACAAAAACAAACCAGAGTTCCTGGAGAACACTGAGGAGAAATGAGTAAGTGGTTGAGTGTGTGAGTTGAGGTAGGTAAATGAGTGAGTGAGTCAGTGATTGAAAGAATAGGTAATATAACATGAAACTGTTGGGATGGGCAGAAAACAGACTGTGGATGATGGTCATACTAAGTTTAGGCTTTATCTTAACTACAGTAGTAAGGCATTTTAAATAGAAAAGTGGTAAGATCCATTTCATTTTTTAAAAAGATCATTCTGGCAATTACATGAAGAATAAATAGAAGGCAAGCAAAAGTGGAAGGGAGAGGCAGATATTGCATAATTCAGGTGAACAGTAGGGTGGGGGCAGTAGAGATGGAGACACCTATTTGGACACAGATGTGTTGAGAAGATTACATGTGGGGGATGAGGGAGAGGGATTTGGTAAGGCTGATCCCTGGTTTTCTGAGTGAGAATGTGTGGTAGTGGTGTTCTTGAACTATGGGGAAAGCTAGAAGAGAAGTTTAAGGTAGGAATTCAGCTTTGTCCATGTTAAATTTGAAATGGCTATGACCTCTTTCTAATGATGTATTGTGATGGGCAAATCTTCTCCAAAAGACCTCTTTATAATATTCAAAAGCAAAGATGTCACTTTGAAGACTAAGGCATGCCTCACCCAAACCATTGTATTTTCAGTCCTCTCTTGTGGATGAAAAAGCTGGACAGTGAATAAGGAAGACTGAAGAAGAATTGATGCCTTTAAATTACGGTGTTAATGAAGAATATTTAATATACTATGGACTTCTGGAATAATGAACAAATCTGGTTTGGAAGAAGTACAGCCAGAATGTTCTTTAGAAGCAAGGATAGTGAGATTTCGTCTCACATAGTTCAGACATGTTATTAAGAGAAGCTAGTTCCTGGAGGAAATACCTCACATCATGCTAGGTAAGGTAGAGGGTCAGTGAAAACAAGGAAGACCCTTAACAGGATGGATTGCCATAATGGCTGGAACAATGAACTCAAACATGGCAATGATTATAGAAGATAAACCATCTTAATGAAAATTTAAGGTAGTTTAATAATAATCAAACACATGGCAATAATTGTGAGGATGGTGTAGGACCAGGCGCTGTTTCGTTCTGTTGTACATAGGGGTGCTGTGAGTCAGAGCCGACTCAGAAGCATCTAACAACAACATAAACTCCTTCAAATGAAAATATCAAGTAGGCAGCTGGATATGTGTATTGGGAACTCAGAATTTTTAGCTCTGAGCTATAAATATAAATTTGGGAGATAATATTAGTTGACTTCTCTTTCTTCACTTTAACTTTGTGTTAGCCATTTACAAATGCACCTAAACTGAGAAAATGCCCATGTAGTCTCAGTATTTGTATGGACCAAATTTTAATGACTTCTTAAATATTGACTGGCCTCTTACTAGAAGGTATGACATTCAGGAAGTTTGTAGCATTTTATTCTTAATACAAACTCCAGTGCTTGGAGTACTGACATTTATTGATTACCTGCTGTCTGCCAGTCACTGTAAAGATGAGTCAGAATCTACTTGATTGCAGTGGGTTTGTGCTTGAACAGTTTCTCTTAGAAAGATCAGCACAAGCCCGATCCTCATGAGGCAGAGGTTAAAGATGTCCCAAATGTCCAAACTGTGGTGCCACTCCATCATTTCAAACAGGAACTCCTTCTCCTCTCAGTAATCTCCCCCATTTTAGGATTCTGTATTTCACTGTAATGCCTCGCAGAACTCACAGACACCTAAGGGATCATCTCACGTAGTGGTGGTGGAGGCTGGCAGGCTGGCAAGTCCTAGGTCTGTGAGTAGGTCTGGAGAATCCTCCCAGTTCTCAGGGTTTGACGAACCGCAATCAGCAGATCAGATGATGGCTGCTGTCCCAAATCCAGGGGTGAGATGATGATGAGCCAAAACACAGAACGGGAGCAAGAGGAAGGCGAACCCTCCCAGGAGATTTATAGGTATACCTTCAAGAAAGCTAAGAGTGATGATTTGAGTAGTACCCTCCAGCAAGACGGGACTCAAGATATATCCCGCCTGTGCTGCTCCAGCAGAAATAACCCAAGTGGATGGCTTTCACAGTCAGCAGCTACTCAGTTGCTCACAGCAAATCCCACCACAGAGCTGATTGCCAGTCATTGTAGGGAACGACTACTACCAGGTGCCCAGCCAAGCTGACACCCAACCTTAACTACCACACCACCCTAAACAGGCATGGATAATAGAATTTACAATACATAACAAAACGGAAGATAGTGGCTAGGAGGGCCACATCAAGTAATTCTCTGCAGTTTGGTTTTTAGTTTTGGCCAAATATTGATCAATATTTTAATAGTATTATTTAGGCAACAGATTCTTGGATATATGTAAATGTTTTCTGTAATATGAATGAACATCAGTGCAC
Organism: Orycteropus afer afer; assembly: GCF_000298275.1. NCBI lineage: Eukaryota > Metazoa > Chordata > Mammalia > Tubulidentata > Orycteropodidae > Orycteropus > Orycteropus afer. Next base: position 4,079,667 of record NW_006921627.1, on the reverse strand, counting down.
ACTGCCCTTTTTCAGAAGAATGAAGAATGATTTACATGTCTTAAGCTACATCTTCACTTTTAATGAAGCAATTTGTTCATCTTCGCCATACCCCCTCATGAATAAATCCTACTTCTCCTTCCATGAAGCCTTCTCTGACTTTCCAACTCTGAGTTATGTGTCCCTTCTATGTGTTTCAGATGCATCCAGTTCTTATCCTTATTGCTTATTTTTACTTCCTGTCCCTTTAAAAGACTTTCTCTCTTCTTTCGTGGATTGAAGCCTCTTTGAGGTCAGAGGCCGTGTCTTGTTTCTTGTTGCATCGTTATACCTAGCATCATGCCTTGTACATAGTGGCATTCAATTAATATTTATTGAGTGGATGAATGAATGAGTTAGGATTGTTTTTTGTCCTCCTGAATGTTTTCACCCCTAATAACAGCAACATCGTTTTATCTACTAAAAAGTTGTCTAATGCTAATTAGTTATTTTTTTTTTACAGTAGTTATCAAAACAATATTTTGAATTACTACGTTTTTATTCTTTGTTGCAACTTCTAGGTTAATTTATAATGACTTAGAAAATGAGGTTTGTGCTGCCATATCCATGATAGAAAATTTACAACTATTTTTCCACTGGATTTGATAAATCACTTTGTTATCTGAACAGAAAAAAAAAAAAAACGCAAAGATTTCAGAATTATAGATTTAAAAAATTAGATACTATTTACTTGAAAATGACTTGTATTTTGTTAGTGCCTAACTTGAAAACATTGTAATCAGAGAATGGAAAAATAAAATGTAGAAATCATCATTTTCCCTTCAGTGCCAGAAGAGAGGACTTGTTACATATTAGATAATGAATGTGCAAAACTTCATTCTCACTGCTTTCATCTTTTAGCTACTGGAAGCTAGCTAAAAGTCTTATGTAGCATCTAGTCTTGAGCTCTGAAATAGCAATGAGCTATGTTCCATAAAAATATTCCATAATTCAAAATGTTTTACACAGCAGATATAAACTGTTGTGCAATTAATGTGAAAATATTTTTGATCTTCATTTTCTTTTAGTGGGCTTGATGCTCTGCTCATCATTGGTAAATTTGACATTAGAATTTTCAAGATTTGGCTTATCCCCTTCCCACGTATGCCGCCCTTATAACAATACTTTGTTTTCTTTTTTTTTCCCGCATACAATATTTTTATATATTTTAACTTTTTATTGTGATTTGGGTGAAGGTTTACAGAGCAAATCAGTTTCCCATTCAAAATTTCATACTCTGTTTTCTTGCATGTAGTGCTGTAATGGCCAGCATTTAATGGTTAATGGAAGTTTCTTCTTAACACATCTTAAGTTCTTTTTTTATTCTTTTTTTTAAAAACGTACCCTTTTAACTCTTAAAGATTTCTATGTCAGTAATAATGGAGATTCTTGAGATTAATAGCTGAGCAATTTAAAAGTATTACAAATACAAATGTATTTTTCAGAACCGTGAGAATCATTCAGTCTTTTAAGAAGGCTCGGTTCTAAGTTAGCAACATCATCTGTGCTTGTAAAACTGTTCGCTAGGTTCTGCAGAAGTCATCATTTTTGGTCAATGCCAAGATTGTAGATACAGTTGTTTAAAGATACTTCATTTAAAAAAGTACCATACTGTTACAAAACATAGATAAACACATAGAAAGTATACTTTTAATATTCCAGGGATCTGATGAGATGTGATGGGTAAGTTCACAGTCAATTTTTTCTTTGCTACTGTGTAATGAGTTCAGTATTTCAATGGAACTCTGTCAAGAGAAACCTAGTAAGTTTCTTTGTAGATTCTTGCTCAAATGTCAAGGAGTTTGAATCTCCTTTGTTATGGTGACTGGTTATGAAATCAGTCACTTGACAGAGTCTGAAGTGAGACTGCTGGAAATACGTCATGTCTGCCTTCATGGTGACAGCTGGCTACAAAACAAACCCCACCAGAGCCATTCTGCAATCGACAAGAGACTTCAAAGGCCAACAGGGCTGCCACTTCAAAGAGAATTCTGCCATCTCTGGCTTGTTGAAAGAAGAAGTTAAATGGCTGTACCCTGCCATAGCAGAAATCTCCATGTTTAGACTTTTCCTTCTTTTGATCTTGGAAAGATGTATGAAATGGAGTTTTAGTTAGAGGAATGATATAGTCTGTAGTAATGGCAACCCAATATTATTCTGCATTTCAATGCACTTATTAATGGGAATTACCCAAATATGTTCAAATAGCAGCAAGTCTAAGCACTCAAACATCTCAGAGAGTGAACGTTCAAAAGGACAGTTGAAATTCTATATTACTGTAGCCACCTTCATAAGTGTGGAATAAGTCAGATGGTGAATAAAATGAAGCTCTCAGTTTGTTTTTAAAACTTTCCTTTCATTTCTCCTTATAATTTCTCTCCCCTTTTAGTAGCATCAGATCTTGAATGTGAATAGTAAGAATGGCAGAAAGCTAAAACCTGTAATACCAAGGTCCATTTGCATGGTTTAAACTGACATTTGTCTTCTCTTAAGTAACTCTATACTTAAACTTTGAAAATATCCTGTACTATTTAAAATCATACTCATGCAGTTATACTGGATATAATTTTGAAATAATTACTTCATCTTTTTATTTTTTAAAAAAATTAATAAAACTCTTTTAATAAAAACTCAAAATACAAACAAGAATCTTTAAAAGTAATAAGGGAAAAAGATAGCAATATGATTTCTTTCTTTTAGAATGCTTGTAGTCCCAAAAGGACATAATAGAGTCATGTTTGGTACACTTGAAAAACAAAACAAAAAAACCTTTAAAGTAATACAGAAAAATAAAGAGATTTTATATGTACTATGAAGTGGCAATATGGAACAGTTAGATTTTAAAATCTTAATAACAATTACACAATTTTTCCTAATTATTGTTTTCCCTTTTATCCTTTTTATTGATGGAAAATGAAGCTTAAGTTCTATTGCCTCGATCTTCTATTTCCTTATTTGTCTTCAGATTTCTCCTTACATAAAAATAGGTTGACAGAAGCTTTAGCCACAATAACATCCTCTATAATTTTGCCAGATGGGGTCAGTAGACAACAAGTAACGAAATTCTGAAACAAAACTGAAGCCCCCAGGAAGTAACACACACCATAATATAACCAAAACGTCTCTGTACACTAGGTTGTATGAGTAGCTCTTAAAATAATACTACATTTTTATTTGTCTTTTATGTTGTTATAATTTCTTCTTCTTGAACAATTTTTGATGTAGTAGATACTTACATTATCTAGAAGTTTAGGAAACATCTATGCCTATAAATTTAGGCTTTGTTTTTTCATTTTTCATTCAGCAAATGGGCTACATTTATGTTTTCAAAAATTATAAACAAATGGAGAAAAGAAATTGACTGCAGTGGAAAAGAAAATGTTGGCACGCCCCAAAGTTGAACCCCAGAGATGAGTGCCAGAAATCCAAAGACATTAGTTTCTAAGTAGTCCACAGCAGTTTTTATGCTTCCATCTAAATTGTACTACTGCGCTAGAGAGCACTTTTGGAATCTTATGTGGTAGATCTATAACAGATGATATATAGTTTGCTTATAATGAGTTCTTGGGGTGTTTGGCACTTTTTCTGTTGTCTCCTACTGAGAAGTTTGATAAACCAAGTTATTGAGAATAGAGGCAGTCATCCAAGATATGGCTGGAGGTGAAGCCATGAGAGCCAGATGGCTTCCCACTGATTTTATATGCAGTTTATGTTCTCCTTGGCTGCACCTTCCTGGATGTTTTCAATGAAACATATTTTCCTAGAGAAATATGCACAGTAGGACTTATCCTACATAATGAATAATTTCTGTGTAAGGCATGTTCCAAGTTTTATTTTGGCAATCAGTTGTCCCTTCCTCTTATCTCCACCCTCTTTAATAAATGACTAAAGGGGCAATAAGGGTTAGCATAAAGTGCATTGGATCAGAAGTCAAGTGATAGGGATTTTATTCTTTGTTCTGTTTATTAGCTGTGATTTAAGGCAAATCCCATAATCTCTCTAAGCCTCAGTATCCTCACCTGTAAGGAGGAAATTAATAACCCCGCAAACATCCACTGGCCACATCACATTGAGATAAGGATTTGAAAGTGTATTGGTGTCCTATAAAGGCAGTATACAAACATTGAGCTTCATTATTATGGTCATAAAAAAAAACAATCAAACCCACTGCCATCTAGTCAGTTACGACTCATAGTGACCCCTCCTTGGGTTTCCAAGGCAGTATCTCTACAGAAGTAGATTGGCCAACCTTCCTTCCGAGTAGTGGGTGGTAGGTTTGAATCACCAGCCTTCTGGTTAGCGGTCAAATGCCTTAGGCACTGTGCCACCAGAGCTGCTTATTATGGCCATAGTAATCCATTATACACACACTATGCACCTCTTTTCCTCTGGGAGCTCTTGTAGCGTAGTGCCTAAGGCACTTGACTACTAACCAGAAGGCTGGTGGTTAAACCCACCAGCCACTCCTCGGAAGGAAGATGGGGCAATCTACTTCTGTAGTGACACTGCCTCTGAAACCCAAGGAGGGGTTCGCTATGAGTCGGGTCCAACTGAACGGCACATACCAACAACAACAACATGCACATGAATTCCCTTTTGGTATCATTGGGTTGCCAGATACTCTCTCTTATTTCCCCCTCCTTTGACTTATAGCAAAATTTTGATAAGGCCCACCAGCCACTCCTCGGAAGGAAGGTTGGGCAATCCTACTTCCGTAGTGATACTGCCTCGGAAACCCAAGGAGGGGTCGCTATGAGTCGGGGCCGACTCGACGGCAAAACAACAACAACAGTAACCATCATTTCATTTGCCAGCATTTTGTTTCTGGCTATTTCTAAGGGGTTATATGGAAATAATTGATTTTGGCAACAAAGTATTTCTCTAATTAATGAAATACCAACTTTGTTTGCTTCTAGATCGCATTTTGATTTTTCTTTTTTAAAAATCATTACAAATGGACAGATTAAAGTTGCCAGTTAACAATGCCAGTAAACTATTCTTATTGTTGAAAACTTAAGGAAACAGCGGTTTCACTCATATTACTCATTTGCTCTTAGAAGCAGGCTCAAGTCTTAAATTCTCTTCTCTGTTGGTGACTTCATGCCAGTGAGGGTATTACTATTTTCTATAATAAAATAGAGGTAGAGTTAAGATTTTCTCCATTTGAAATGACCAACTTATTTCAAATTAATAAAGAAATTTCTTTCAAAAACCCAGACAACCTTTATAACCATTTAGCATTTCTTTTATTCCAGTGTCTTGAAATAAAAATCCTTTTTTTTTTTTTCAGGAGAGAATTTATTAGAGTTTAAAGTTCAAAGAAAATCTTCTCATTCCACCTCTATTTATTTTCCCAAATTACTCATTTCTCGCAAACTCTAATGAAATACAAAGAGCCCTCTGCACCACATGCAGAAGACAGTGTAAAATGACAGTTGCTACGCTTCCTTTGAAAAGCCCTGGTGGCGCAATGGTTAAGTACTCAGCTGCTAACCTAAAGGTTGGCAGTTCAAACCCACTCAGTGGCTTTGAGACTCTGTGGGAAAAAGACCTAGCAATCTGCTTCCATAAAGATTACAGCCAAGAAAGCCTTATGGAGCAGTTCACTCTGTCACATGGGATCACTGTGAGGCAAAATTGACTCGACAGACCCAACACCCCCACTGCCTTCTTTGTTATTGCTGCTGGATGAAGGAGCACGTGAGCTGTTGTTTGGATCTTTCTGTTTTTCAGGATTCCAGGAATATAAAACAGCTATATAACTTCTGTGGCTTCAGGAAATGATGAACTTTTTGTTACACTTTATTGTGGTACAACTAGTTGATTGCTGAAAAAAGCAAATTGTAGAAGACAGTTAATCAAATAATAGTTCTCTGAAAAAATAGTTTTGTTTTCAGTGCTTTCATTCAGATCATTTTTTTTTTTTATTTTAGTCATTTTGAGAAAAGATATCATCTATAGAATTGACAGTGAAATACAAACATTGGCCTTTCTTAAAGACCATTTCCAGCCTCAGTGACACAGGGTGGTGAGAGTCGTCGCAGTCTGGATGACATTTGCTTTACTTGGAAAATGTGGGTGATTTTGTTGATGTCTGTGTTTTCAAGCTCCACTTAGTGGTGAGTGCTTATTATAGGATTTATCTACCCAAGCCCTCTAAGTTGATTTTAAAAAAAGAAAGAAATCGAGATGACTTGAATTAGAAGCACTTCTTTCATGCTGTCTTGTTCCCACTCTCTTCTTAAATTTATCTTCAGTTGCAAAAGATTTGTTACCACAATATAATATTACTGGAAACTTAAAGGCAATTGCCAGTGAAGTATTGCAGCCAATCATTGTGAATTTATCTCCTCTACAATTCAGCCTTAACTATGTGGATACTTAACAATCCATATGTTTTTATGGAAATATCTAGCATTATTAAGTGTCTTCTGGGAATGTAAGCTGCATTTTGAAATGTAACTAAAAAAAAAAATTGGTAAACTCCCTAACCAACGAGCACAATAATTATTTAAAGGGTCTTGTGCTGATTTTTATTTGTTCTCACAAACCATTGGCAGTGTTGACTTGATGCAAAAAAAAAAAATGCAGCCATATATAAAAAATAAGGAAGGCTAGTAAAACTTAAAGTTGAATTACGGAAATGCAGCTTCCTCTTCAGTGTTATAGCTGTAACTTGTATTTATGCTTGGTTCCTTCATTAGGTCAGGAATAAAAGATAGGAGTAGGACCTTATTGTAAGGCCACAGTAAGGAGAAGAGGACGCACAAAAGTGAGGTTAAAGAGGTTTTTATTCTGAGTTTCCAGGGGAGGTTTATGGGCCCCCAGGAGGGGCCCGGGTGAGGTTCACGGGTCCCTGAGAGGGGCTCGGGAAGTCACACTGCCTGACTGGGGAGGGTAGGGTTTATAGTCTTGTGGAGGACCTAAGTGGGGACACTAAGGAAATGGTGGGGTCCAATTAGCTGTTAGCATGGGTCTGTGCTTAATCAGCATGAGGGGGCTTCACAAGAGGAAGTTTGCCACTGCATGGGACTTTCCAGTCTGGGAGGGTTCTGTCACTTCCGTTTTCTTATCAGGCTGTCTCATCAGGGCTTGACACCCAGAGGAAGCTGCTAACTGAAATGTTGGTGGCTTGGGTTTGCTTCGGCCTAACACTTATAATTACAGTTCCATATCATGCTGAATTCAGTGGTGTGTTACCATTAAATTATCTCAAGAATCATTTGGAATTTCATTTGAACATTTGAACAATAGAAATTTATTGTCAACACTGCTTATATGTCTGAATGGAGACTGAAATAAAAAAAAAATAAAATGTTAATTTTAAAAGTAAAACTTAAATTTTAAATTGATTTTGAAGTCCATTGGGACCAGTGCTCACTCTATTCATAGAGACTAATGGAGTTAATTTCACTCTTCCTCTTAACCTGAATATCATCAGTATCCGAATCATCCTAATCATCTATTCTACACTGTGTACGTCTTCCCTATATTTTTCTGTACTTTCTTATTTTACCCAACCCTGTAACTTCTCTCATCCCTTCTGTTATTGTTGCTGTTTGCCGTCGAGTCGGACCCGACTCATAGCGACGCCTCCTCGGGTTACCAAGGAGGTATCACTACAGAAGTAGATTGCCCAACCTTCCTTCTGAGGAGTGGCTGGTGGGTTTGAACCGCCAGTCTTCTGATTAGCAGTCAAGTGCCTTAGGCACTATGCTACCAGAACTCCCCTCATCCCTTCTACATCTCCCTATTATTGTTGTGTGCCATCAGAGTCAATTCTAACTCATAGCAACACTGTAGGACAGAATAAAACTTCTGCATAAGGTTTCTATAACTGAAATCTTTATGGAAGCAGACTGTCACATCTTTCTGGAGCAGAGCTGCAGGTGGGTTTGAACTGCTGACTTTTCGGTTGGCAGCTGAGCCTTTCAACTATTGTGCCACCAGGGCTTTTTATCTCTCCACTCACTCAAACTCATTGCTGTCGAGTAGGATCTGACTCATAGCGACCCCTCCTTGGATTTCCAAGGCAGTATCTGCAGAAGTAGATTGCCAGCCTGCCTTCTGGTTAGAAGTCAAATGCCTTAGGTACTATGCCACCAGAGCTCCCTTTTATCTCCGTACTAAGTCACTATAATTCACAAGGTTACCTATATTCATTCATTGACACATTCCACAAATATTTATGAAGGGTTTATTCCAGACCCTTACACATTACTTTACTTTTCTTTCTTTCTTTTTTTTTTAAAAAAAGCCTTTTATTGTGATTTGAATAAAAGTTTACAGAGCAAATTTGTTTCCCATAGACATTTTGTTTCATGAAATTGACCACAGTTCCCCACAATGTAACAGCTTTCTTCCCATTTCCACCTTGTAGTTACCTCTTCCCTGTGTCCTTTCCTCCCATGCACTCCTACCCCCTGAGCTGTCTCCTTGTGCAAACACCGCCCTTCTGTTCTACCATGATTGATTGCTCCAAGGTGTGTATCTTCCTAATGTAAGTGTTCACCCCTATGCCTGTCTGTTATTTAGCTAGAAGCCACAGGAGTTCAGTTCCAGATCTGAAGGGTAACTATGGCCCATATCAGACCAGCAAACCTGGTCCTTTTTTTTTTTTTTTTTTAATGATTTTGAGTTTTGTTCCACATTGTTCTCCTACTCTATCCAGGATCTCCTATACTGATCCCCCTCCACGTGGTTGACAGTGGTAACCAGGCACTGTCTAGTTCTTCTGGTCTCATGGTCTTATCAACTAAGGATCGCATGGTCTACTGGTTCCTTGGATTAATTGTTTCCATGTGCCTTTGGCTTGAAGGGTGACTAAGGGCCATAGTCTTGTAGGTTTCACCAGTCTCTATTAGGCACATGTATTTTTTACTTCCTTTTTGAACCATCTTTCACCTTCTTTGCCTGAAATACAATCAGGCTCGTCCCTGATGTGATAGTTATGGTTATGAGTCAACTTGGCTGGACCATGATTCTGAGTGGTTTAAGCAGTTGTGGTGTGGTCGCTCCCAAGATGAGTTCTGACGTATATGCTTTTAACAGCTAATCAGTTGAATGGGAGTTTCTTAGAGGTGGGGCTTGCGTCCAATATATAAGTAGACATCCTGGGAAAATCTGGGAACTTTCTGTTGGACCTGGATCCTGTGGTGCTGCCAGCCAAACTTGGGTTTATCAGCTCCTGCAGCTGCATGAATCAGGAAAAGGCTCCAGCTTGACATTTGGCCAATGAACTTGGGACTGGCCAGCCTCTGCAACTGTCCTGTGAGCCAACAATCTGACAGTTTGCCTGCTGATCTTGGATTTGTCATCTGCTGAAGTCAGCTACCTGTTACACTGCCTGTTGATCTTGGGCTTATCAGCCCCTGTGGCTGTGTGAGTTGGGACAAGCCTCCAGCTTGATGTTTGATCCAGGAACTTGGGACATACCAGCCTCTATAATTATGTGAGCCGTTTGAGTGAGATAAATTTATTTATATATACACAGACACACACACACACATATGTTGTTGTTGTTATGAGCTGTCGAGTCGGACCCAACTCATAGCGACCCCTTCTTGGGTTTCCGAGGCGGTATCAATATGGAAGTAGATTGCCCAGCCTTCCTTCCGAGGAGTGGCTGGTGGGTTTGAACTGCCAGCCTTCTGGTTAGCAGTCAAGTGCCTTAGGCACTATGCTACCAGAGCTCCCACACACACACACACACACACACACATACATAAAACAAAAAAAAGAAACCAAACTCTGCTGTCAAGTCATTCCCAACTCATAGCAGCCCCTCCTTTGGTTTGTGAGGCACTACTCTACAGAAGTAGATTGCCCAATCTTCCTTCCAAGGAATGGCTGGTGGGTTTGAACTGCCAGCCTTCTGGTTAGCAGTCAAATGCCTTAGGCACTGTGCCACCAAAAGAGCCATATATATACATATATATGTATGTATGTATGTTGTTTGTTGTTATATATGTATGTATATATGTAGGAGCTTTGGTGGCACAGTGTCTAAAGCATTTGACTGCTAACCAGAAGGTTGGTGGTTCAAACAGGCTAGCTGCTCTACAGAAAAAAGGTGGGGCAATCTACTTCCCTAAAGATGTACTGCCTTGGAAACACAATAGGGGTCACTGTGAGTCAGAATCAACTTGATGGCAGTGGGTTTGGCTGGTTATACATACCAAAAAAAAAAAAAAGTCACTGCCGTCAAGTTGATTCCAACTCAGTGACCTGTCCTTTCCTTTCCGAGGCAGTATTACTATGGAAGTACATTGCCCAATCTTCCTTCGGAGGAGTGGCTCATGGGTTTGAACCGCCAGCCTTTTGGTTAGCAGTCAAATAGCTTAGGCACTACGCCACCAGAGTTCCTAGTTATAATTTAGTGTGTCTCCAAATTCACTTATGAAAGCATCTTGGTACCTCATCACTATTTCCTGTCATTCAGTTTTCTTATTCAAGGATCCCCACTACAACTCTCTTTTCACATCATTAGAACATCTAGCTCATTGTCTCCTCTTGTTTTTATCCTCGTCTATAATCCTATCCTTGCTGCTTTCTCTATTCAGCTTGGATTACTTGGTCCTTTATTTTTTATTATTTTATTTTTTGGACAGAGTAGAATTGCCCACTGGATTTCTAGGGAAATCTTTCTTTCTTTCTTTTTAAACTTCTTATTTTTATTTGGTGAAAGTTTATAGAGCAAATTCATTTTCCACTCAATTCATACGTGTTTTGTTTCATGACAATGATTGCAATCCCTGCAGTGTAACTAACAGCTCTCTTGCCACTTCCTCCTTGTGGTTACCTTTTCCGTATGTCCTTCTTTCCCGTCCATTGCTGCCTTTAGAGTTTTCTTCCTGCTCAAATGCTGCCCTTTTAATTTCCCATGGTTGATTGTTCTAAGGTGTACACCTTCCTGGTGTAATTGTTCACCTTGTAGGCCTGTTTTTTGTCTGAGGGTTAAGCCATGTGCATGAGTTCAGGCTTGAAGGGGTAACTAGGGGCCATAGTCTTAGAGGTTTCACCAGTCTCTGTCAGACCAGTAAGCCTGATCTTTTTTATGTTTTTCAGTTTTATTCCACTTTTTTCTCTCACTCTGTCCAGGATCTCCCATTTTGATCCCGTTCTGAGCAGTTGGCAATCATAGCCAGGCTCCATCTAGTTTTTCTGTTCTCAGGTTGTGTTGGCTGATGTTCCCATGGTCCACTGGGCCCTTGGACTAATTGTTTCCATGTGTCTTTGATTTTCTTCACTCCTTGCTCTGGATGAGAAGAGATCAGTAGTTGCGTTTTAGATGGTTGCTCACAAACTTTTAAGACCTCAGTTGCTACTTACCAAAGCAGGATTCAAAACAATGTTTTTGTGTACTATATTATGCCAGTTGAGCTTGATGTCTCTTCTGTACTTGGTCCATTATTGTAGTAATTCTGATTTTAACACCCTAAACTCTCTTACTCCTCTTTTTTTAAAAAAATAAAAATAAGGTCCCTTAAATGTGTTTTCCTCCTCCCCCCATTACTTTTAGGATAAAGCCCCAAATCCTTGAAGTCTATAAGAGCCTTCTCAACCTGACCCTTTATTCCCCTTGTCTCAGGGCTTATAATTCATTGGTCTTTTTAATCTTCTTTTGCAAGTATGTGTTCTCTCAGCTCACGACTGCTATCCATGCAGAGCCCTTAAGCTGGAATGCCCTTTTCCTCCCCATCTGGTCCTTGACATTCTTGGGGAAACTTTCTCTAGGGCTATTTAAAAAGCAAAACAAAACCCACTGCCTTCCAGCTTATTCTGACTCATAGCAACCCTACAGGACATAGTAGAACTGCCCCATAGGGTTTCCAAGACTAAATTTTTATGGAAGCAGACTGCCTCATCTTTCTCCCGCAGAGTGACTGGTAGATTCGAACCACTGACTTTTTGATTAGCAGCCAAATGTATAATAACTACTATGCCACTGGGGCTGCTTAGGTCAGACTGTTTAGGTCAGGGCCTCATGTTGGTTATTCTCATGGCATCCTGCACTTCTTTGCGTAATACTATTCACAATGTATAATTAATATAGTTACACATTTTGCTAATTAATGACTATGCCTATGTCTGAACTCTAAGGTCAAGATAAACAGAGAACACACTTGTTTTATTCTCTGTCATGCTCTGACTGCATAATACATAGTGCCTAGCACATGGTAGGAATTAAAAAATATTTTTTGGAGTAGGAGAGAAAGAAGAAAAGGACACAAGAATAGTAGAGTGGAAATAGGAGCACTTCCCAGAGTGACTCCTTAGATACAACCTGTAGAAAGCTATTTTGGGACCTTGTTAGTGAAAACTGATATATGGTAGCAAAGCAGCATTAACTGTGAATACAGTATTGTCAAATTGCCTATTTGGAATCCTAGCCGTGCCTCCTCTGGCTATATGACCTTGGCCAAGGCACTTAAAGTCTCTAAACCTCTTATTTCTTCTGTAAAAATGAAAATAATATTTACCTTATTGAATTCTTGTAAGGATTTGATAATTCAACCCATGTAAAGTAGATAGAACAATGCCTTTCAAAGGATTCGAATATCCTAAGTTGCTATTATTAATACAATAGCTGTAACTATTCCATCCCCATAAAATACCACCCTTTTGGTATATATTTTGTCAAAGGTAAGAATTACCATGCATTAGCAAATGAAATATATTGGCATATTGGGGAAAGAAATGTCTAGTATAAATACTAGCATAAAGCAGTGTTAGGAAATGTAAATTCAAATTCTCGTTGCGTTTTCTGTGAGATACCTAATTTAAAAGAGTTTATGAGGAGAGGATGGTAGGATTTTTTTTTCTTTTCTTTTTTTAAGTTCTTAGGTGATACTTCAGAAATGCTCCTCAAGTCAAGAGCTTGGTAACTTACTTATTTTTTAGTTGTAAAGGAGAGTAGGTTTTATTCAAATCTAGAAAACTAATGGGCATCTGGTCAGTCTGACTTACATGATGAATGCTTAACCTTTATATAATCTTTTTGCCCCACCCCTTTTCCTGCTAATCGTTTTCTTCCTTTGGAGTCTTGTGCTTCTTACTCTACAAAGAAACTACAATAAGATTTTCCATAAGGATCTTGGAAACTATAAAAAGTAGTTTTTTTTAGTTGTGGAAGAAAAGAAGGTGGGAAACTTGAAGATGCAGGCTTTGCCAGCACCTGAAGCACCTTATTGCTTTCTTAAGGGAAATGGGTCTGTGGTAAAGTCATAATTCCTTCCCTTCTTATTCTGAGTAGAGGTTTATTAGCTTGTGATTTAAGCAAACCATCTGGTCCTGCTGGCACTGCACACTGTCAAGCCCAGTGCTTTCTCCTTAATATGTTACTTGAGGCAATTAAATTACATACTTGAATCCGAGCTGTGGCCTGGGGTTTTTTGGTCTTAAAACATCTGCTTTAGAAAAATCTTTCGGTGACCTGGAGCATATTTTAAAGTCATGGAGTATTTTTTCATTGTTTGGTGTGTGGTTTATCTCTTCTATTTCTCAGGTTTCATGACCTTCATTTCTAAGTTGACTACACCCAATCCTATGCAACAACGCTGTGTGGTAGACATGTAATAGAATACATATCCAAGTGATTCTAGCTGAATGTGTTCTCTTGGATTGTAGAAAAATAACAGACAGTGAAGTAATTTGATTTGACCTTGAAACTTTTTCCCTGGCTCGGAGCCAGAATGCTAATCAGATGATTAGTTGGAAATCTTGGTTCATGGTACTATTCTTGTCTTGAATGCTAAAATGCTTTAAAACTTTTTTGGCTCTTTGTACCATCTGAGACAGAAATACCTTGAGGATCTGGCACTCAAAGTATGGGAAAATTAAGCAATCTTTGAGAAAATTATATTTTATTAACAAATTCTGAAAGTAAAAGTTGAATGCAAGGTAAAACAAGTCTGCACACATGACAGACTGGATGCCAAGAAAATAACTTCCACAGAAACAATTGAAGATGATGGATAAAATATGCATTCATTAATTGTCAGGAAAGTAAAACATTCTCAGGCCAGGGGATAAATAGTCAGGGAATCCAGACATAAGTACTTGATAAACTGGTGAACTTGAATATTGGGGGGTTTTTTTGTGTGTGTATCTTGGCAGGACAAAAAAAAAGTCCAGGGCAGCCCAATCTGATAGGCAGTCCTCCTCCAAATGCACAAAGCTAGAACTTTACAAGCATAAATACCCTCCATTTATGAGTAAATTAAAAATAAATCTTTGTTTCCAATCAACACCAGAGGATGCAAGGAAAACTCTCAGACTTGAGTGTTAAGGAGAGAAATTCTTCCCTGTGAATTCACAGTTATGGGCTGGTACTGTCATGTGTTTGTAGACCCATTTCACCATTCTAAGTGTTCAAAGAAAGCCTTAATCTGGAGTTTAGTTTAAAAATAGTCCAGAACTGATTTTGCTCCTAGCTTGAAGAAGATCTCGCTTTCAACTCAGGCTTCAAAATATTTTCCCACAAAGAACCAAGGAAAATGTAACATTACAGTTAAAAAGGGGGAAAAAATTATAGGCAAATAAAATATAAGTGAGAGCCAGCAGAATCAGACCTGAAAAAATTCATATATTAGAGTTAGAAGACACTTAGTAGTTTTAATATTTAAAGAAATGGGAGCGACTTGAAAATACAAGAACAAGTAAATTAGAAAAAGAACCAAATAGGACTAGAAATTAAAAATACAATACTTGAAATGAAAAACTAATTGAATGACTCTAACACCAAATTAGATTTAACCAGGATGAGAATTAATGATTGAAAAATAGGAATTCAAGAAACTGTACTTAATACAGCCCAGTTTAGGAACAGAGAGGTAGGCAAATATGAAAGAGAAGTTAGAAGACATGGAGGCTAAATGGTGAGAAAGTTTAACATACAGTATATCTAACTAGAACGTTAGAAGGAGAGGAGAAAGATAACAGGGTAGAGCTAATACTTAAAGAAGTAATGGCTGGGATTTTTCCAGAACTGAGGAAAGACAAATCCACAGATTAAAGGAGCCCAACAAATCCCAAACAAGATTACAAGAAGAGAGGGAGGGAAAAGGGGAAAAAAAAGAGCAACAGTCTAAAATCTCAGTAGCATTACTGGAAGCAAAAATGTCTGTTAAGAATTTGGGCAAAATAAAATCTATTCAGATCAACAGAAAGTGAAAAAATTTTCATGAGCAGACCTTCACTAAGGGAAATTCTGAAGAATATTATTCAGGCAGAAGCGAAGTGATGTGAGAGATTTGTGCTACAAGAAGATATGTGAAGAGCAAGGACACAAGTGTGTTCATTAAAACAAATACTGACTCTTTGGTAAAGAAGAAAAAGCATGTCTGGTGGAGATTTTAAAAAGAACTAAAATACATGACAGCTGTAGTACTTAAGTCATGAAGTGAATACTTAGAATTAAATTACTTTCAGTCTTTTAATTGGGAAAGAAAGGAGAAAGTATTAAATATACATGTTAAAATTTCTAGGCTAACAATAAACAAACATAAATAGAATATATTATTTCTAAATAGAGAAAAAAAAAAAAAGTGGAATGAGGAAAGATAACCTAAAGAAACCCCTCCTGGACTTTGAGAGGAGTTCTGGTAAGATGACAAAATAGGCAAGCTACACAGACCCTCTTCAACAAAGAAAGGGGGAACCAATTAACACATATACAGAAGATAATCCTGGAGCCCTGAGCTTTGAAAGGAAGGATACAGAAGTGGACTAAACTCCAACTGGTAGAAGAACCTGCACGAAAACACTGAAAAAGGAGACATACAGAGCTGCAGGCAGTCCGCGATCCTGACGGCACAGACAGCTTGGATATTGCCAAGTGGTGTTAGGACCTAAGAATTAACCTAAAAGTTGGCCCTGCTAGCCCGGGGCTGCAAGTAGGACTGCACTGGTGGCTGGTGAATAAAAAGGGAAGCAGCAAAGAGGGAGATGGGCTGAGCAGTGGAATTTTGGCTGTATGGAGGGTGCAGCTATTTTGAATGTTTACAAGCAGTTCAACCATTTGGATATTTAAAGTGATAGCATTCTCTCAGATTCCAGGGATCTAAGAATAGGCTTCACTTGCAGGGTACCGTAAGGACATTCTAACATGACAGGAAAGATGCGACATTCCCCTTGTTACTCATATGCCCCACACCCTCTTGGTGAATGGAGGTGTGGCCATCCCTTACTCCCACTCACCTTCTGGGCCAGCAGGAATTCCATCCCAGTCTGTGTGCTCCAACAGAGCCTGGGCACCCTGCCCTGCCCAGATTTTTTTTTTTTCCTTTTTAGTTTGTTTGTTTTTGTCTGTTTTTAACTTTTTTTTCATCATTTTTATTATTCTTTATTCTTCTCATCGTAGGTTCTAGTTGTTAGCTTTTTGTCTCTTCCCTGTTCCTGGTTCCCATTTTTTTTTCTTTCTCATGGTTCTCCCCATTCCTTGTTTTACTTTTTGCATTTATCCTATGTTTCTCTTCATCATTCTCCTACTCTACCTCTTTCCTTCTTATTGCCCCCCTCTCCAAATATGGCAGGGTTTTTTTTTTTTTTTTTTTTTTTTTTTTTTTTTTTTTTTGTTTCTGTGCCTGGGGGTTTAATTTTTTTTTTTTTTTTCCTTTTTTTTTTTTTTTTTTTTTTTTTTTTTGTGAACAAGCAAACTTTATTCTACAAGCAAGGGGGACTCCATGCAGGTAAATAACATTTTTTTTTTCTTTTCAAACTTTTAAAACATGTGCATTAGAGAAAACTGAAAAGCAAAGAACAAGAAGCAAAGCACACAAAAGGCATCCAATGCTTTTACTTTTTTGATGGTTTTTCAGTTGCTGTTTTTGTTTATCTAAGTGGGAGACAACAATAGTGCTGACACAACACAATTACACCTGCACCTCCTGAAGCTCCACTTACTGAGTGAGAGCCACCACTTCCATCTACACCAACTGGCCAACAGTAAATGGCCACCAAAAAGAGCCTGACTCACCCTTAACTGCTCTTCACAAACAGTTAACAAAGCTCTAAATACAACAACAACACAATGTATCGGAGACAACAGACCATCACAGTCCACACAAAGAAGCAAGATAAAGCAGTAGAAACAAGGGAGCAGAATACAGACCCAGAACACATCCCTGAGGAAGAAGCAGCATTGGAATTCCCTGATAAGGAATTCAAAACAATTATACTTAGATATCTTCAAAGGATTCAGAGACAGATAAAGGAAAACACTGACAAAATTAAGGAAAACACAGACAAAACCCTAGAACAATTTCAGAAAATACAAGAAAAAAATGACAAAATAAACAAAAATAAATAAATAAGCAAAACAGTAAAAATGATACAAAATCTACAGATAGAAATCCGGAAGACTGATACTAAATTTTTAGAAATAGATAACACATTGAAAGACCAAAGGAGTAGAATCAGATCAGTAGAAGACAGAATTAATGAGATTGAAGACAAATACCTGAATACTTCTTTGGAAAGGGATCAATCACAAAAAAAGATCAAAACAAAATGAAGAAAGTCTCAGGTTCATGTGGGATACCATAAAAAGAAATAACCTACATGTAATCAGAATTCCAGAACAGGAAGAGAAAAAAAAACCACTGAGAAAATTGTCCAAGATTTGTTGAAAGAGACTTCCCTGATATGATAAAAGATGAGAATATATCCATTTAGAAAGTCCAGTGAACCCCAAACAGGATAGTTCCCAAAAGAAAATCACCAACATATATCATCTATCAAACTCATCAACATCAAGGACAAAGAAAGAATCCTGAAAGCAGCATGGAAAAAACAAGAATTTACCTACAAAAGATAACCAATAAGAATAAGCTCTAATTTCTCAGCAGAAACCATGCAAGTGAGAAGCAATGGGATGGTATATATAAAACCCTGAAAGAGAAAATTTTCCAACCAAGAATTATATACCCAGCAAAATTGTCTCTCAAATATGATGGTGAAATTAGGAAATTTCCAGATAAGGGGAAATTAAAGAAATTTGTTAAAACCAGACCTACATTACAAGAGGTACTAAAGGGTGTCCTTTGAACAGAGAACCAATAATAGCAAACAACAGCCAACCATTAATACACAAAATTACATAACCCAGAAAACAACACAGCTATGGATGTATCCAAAGTAAAATAAGCTTACAAGATTGTAAACAGGGAACCAGAGACATTGATTGGCAAATGAGGACAACTACGTACCAAAAAGAAGGGGAAATAGTGTTGTTATAGAACTTTTAAATTGTGAGGAAGTCAAGAGAGTTCCAAGATAGAATGGATTGTTCTAAACTCAGGGAGAAAATTATAAATCACAGGGTAACCTCAAAGAAAAATGATAAACCTTCACATCATGAT
This sequence comes from Orycteropus afer afer, assembly GCF_000298275.1. Classification (NCBI taxonomy): domain Eukaryota; kingdom Metazoa; phylum Chordata; class Mammalia; order Tubulidentata; family Orycteropodidae; genus Orycteropus; species Orycteropus afer. Next base: position 4,061,287 of record NW_006921627.1, on the reverse strand, counting down.
AAAAAAGAGGACAAACACAAATATTCAGCAAATACTAAAACAACAGCAACAAAAGAAATGATAACAGGATTCATAAACATAATGAGCTCAGCACAGAAAATAATATGCAACAAAGAAACCAAGAACGCTGTGAAAAAACACATAACAAAATGACAGGAACCAATTCATGCTCGTCAATAATTGTTGTTGTTATGTGCCTTCAAGTCAGACTTGACTCATAGCGACCCCTCCATGGGTTTCCGAGGCAGTATAACTACAGAAGTAGATTGCCCAACCTTCCTTCCGAGGAGCAGCTGGTGGGTTTGAACCGCCAGCCTTCTGGTTAGCAGTCAAGTGCCTTAGGCACTATGCTACCAGAGCTCTTTTTTTTTTTTTTTTTTTTCATTTTCAGTAATTACACTGAACATTAATGGATAAAATGCACCAGTCGAGACAGAGAGTTGCAGACTGGATATGAAAACATAACCCATCAATATGTGTACAAGAGATACACCTTAGAGACAAAGACAAAAATAGACTAAAAATCAAAGGTTGGAAGAGATATATCAAGCATATGGCAACTGTAAAAGAGCAGGAGTGGCAATATTAATTTCTGATTAAATTGACTTTAAGACAAACCACCATACACGATAAGGAAGGACATTATATAATGATTAAAGGATCAATTGAACAAGAAGATTTAGCCATAATAAATATCTATAAACCCAATGAAAGAGCCCTAAAATATATAAATCAAACTTAAAAAGAATTGAAAAGGCAAATAGATGACACCACACTCATAGTGGGAGACTTTAATACATCGTTTTCAATGAAAGATAGAACAACTGAAAAGAAACTTAACCAAGATGCAGAAGAGCTAAACAATAAAATCTACCAACTTGGCCTTATAGACATCTACAAAGCAGTTCACCCAACAACAGCACAATATACATTCTTTTCCAGTGCACATGGAACATTCTCCACAATAGACCATATGTTAGGCCATAAAGCAAGCCTTAATAAATTAAAAACACTGAAATACTGCAAAGCATCTTCTCAGATCACAATGCTATCAAATTAGAAATCAACAATACGAAGATCAACGGATAAAGAGCATACACATGGAAACTGACTGATACCCTCCTTAAGAAAGACAGGGTAATAGAAGAAATAAAAAATGAAATTCAAAAAATCCTTGAATCAAACAAGAATGAAAACACGACATACCAAAATCTCTGGGACACAGCACAAGCAGTGATCAGAGGCCAACTTACAGCAATAAATGCACACATCAAAAAAAGAAGAGCGAGCCAAAATCAACACTTTAAACCAACATCTCTGTTCTGGTCACCTAGTGCCACTTTAACAGAAATATACCACAAATGGGATGGCTTGAACTAACAGGAGTTTACTCTTTTACAGTTCAGGAGGCTAGAAGTCCAAGTTCAACATGCCAGGCTCTAGGGGCTGAGTGAAAGCCCCTGGACCTTGGGCTTCAGCTCTGCCTGTTGCTCCCAGCCCACTGAAACTAGAGGCATCTCTTCACTCAGGCATCTACTGGCTGCTGAGGCTCACAAGCCCAAGGTCAACAAATGAAATGGCACAGTCCTGATGTTACCCAACCACACAGCAGGCCATTAATTAAGTCCATCGAAAGTCCCAAGGTTGGGAGAGCATGGCAGGCTGCTGAACAGCGACACAGCTACATGCAGTGTTCAAATGTGCCATAAGCTAGAGACTGTTCCCAACGCTGCTACTTACATATGGGAAGCAGACTGCATCCTTAATGCAGCTACTCAGCTGCTTGTGGTAGATCCCACCATGGAGCTGATTACCAGTCTCATCATGGGGAATACTAAATCCAGCAGCCCAGCCACTCAACGAGGCCTAGCCAAGTTGACACACACACTTAACTACCACAATTTCCAACAATTAGAGAAAGAACAGCAAGAAAAGCCTACAATCACCAAAAGAAAGGAAATAATGAAGATTCGAGCTGAAATTAATAAAACAGAAAATAGTACAATAGGAAACATCAAAAAGACTAGAAGTTGCTTTTTTGAAAAGATTAATAAAATTGACAAACCACTGGCAAATTTAACAAAGGAAAAGAGGGAGAGAATACAAATGGGAGACATCACAACAAAGCCAACTGAAAAAAAAGATAGTCTCAGGATACTATGAAGAACTGTACTCCAACAAATTTGAAAATATGTAAGAAATGGACAGATTTCTAGAAGCACACCACTTACCTAAAGTAACACTGACTGATGTTGAAAAGTTGAACAGATCCATAAGAAAAGAAATTGAACAGGTCATAAGAAATTTGCCAACAAAAATAGTCCTGGCCCAGACAGTTTCACCAGAGATTTCTACCAAACAGAGAACTGACACCAAGCCTATTCAAACTATTCCAAATATAGAAAAGGGTGGAATCTTCCCTAACTCATTTTATGAGGCAAACATAACTTTGATACCAAAACTAGGCAAAGACATCACTCAAAAGGAAAACTATAGACCAATATCCCTCATGAATAAAGATGCAATACTGTTTAACAAAATCCTAGCAAATAAACTCCAACAACATATCAAAAAAAATAATAATTCATTATGATCAAGTAGCATTCATATCAGGTATGCAAGAATGGTTCAACATTAGAAAAACAATCAGTGTCATCTACCACATAAATAAAATAAAGGAAAAGAAACACATGATCATATCAATTGATGCAGAAAAGCCATTTGATAAAACGTAACACCCATTCCTGATAAAAATTGACAGCAACATAGGAATAAAAGGTACATTCCTCAACATGATAAAGGGCATATATGCAAACCGAACAGCCAACATTATTCTGAATGGAAAGAGACTGAAGCCATTACCCTTGCAAACAGGAACCAGACAAGGATGCGCTCTATCACCACTTCTATTCAACATTGTACTGGAAGTCCTAGCCAGGGCAATAAGGCAAAAAAGGGTAATCAAAGGCATTCAGATTGGTAAGGAAGAAGTCAGACTACCCCTATTTGCTGACGATATGATCCTATACCTAGAAAACCCAACAGACTCAGTAAAAAATCTACTGGAACTAATTGACAGATACAGGATTGTGGCAGGATACAAGATCAGCATCTCAAAATCAGTTAGATTCCTCTACACCAGCAAAGAGATTGCTGAAAAGGAAAGCAGGAATCGATGCCATTTACAACAGCTACCAACAAAATAAAATACTTGGGAATAAATCTTACCAGGGACCCAAAAGACCAGTACAAAGAAAACTATAAAAGACTACTTCAAGAAACCATAAGAGATCTACATAGATAGAAGAGCATACCATGCTTGTGGATAGGAAGATTGAACATTGTGAAAATGTCAATTTTAGCCAAAGCAATCTATGCATTCAATGCAATCCCATTCCAGATTCTATCAACATTCTTTAAGGATATGGAAAAAACAATCACTAACTATATATGGAAAGGAAAGAGACCTTGGATAAGCAAAGCATTATTTAAGAAGGACAAAGTAGGAAGTCTCACACTCCCAGATCTTGAAAGTAGTCAAAACTGCCTCGTATTGGTACAGTGACAGACACATAGACCAATGGAATAGAATTGAGAACCCAGAAATGGATCCATCGACCTATGGTTAGCTGATCTTTGACAAAAGGCCAAAATCCATTAAATGGGGGAAGAGATGGTTTCTTTGACAAATGGTGATGGCAAAACCAGATACCATTTGCAGAAAAATGAAACAAGATCTATACCTCACACCATACACAAAAACTAACTCCAGATGGATCAAAGACTTAAATGTGAAACCTAAAACTATAAAGTTCGTGAAGTAAAATATAGGGACAAATTTAGAGGCTATATATAAATAGACTGTCAGGCATAACCCAAAATGCACAAACAGCAGATCAACTAGATGAATGGGATCTTCTAAAACTTAAATTTTTATGTGTTTTAAAAGACTTCTTCAAAAGAATAAAAAGATTGGGAAAAAATATTCAGCAGTGATGTATCTGATAAGGGACTTAATCTCTAGAATTCCTAGAAAACTCCAACACCTCAGCAACTAAAAGACATATAATCTAATTTTAAAAAATCGGCAGAAGACATGAATGGACACTTCACCAAGGATGATATTCAGGCGGCCAACAAACATGAAAAAATGCTCACAATCATTAGCCATAAGAGAGATGCAAATCCAAACAACAATTAAGTAACATCTTTCCCCTGCACTAGTAGCAACGTTCAACAAGACAGAAAATAACAAATGCTAGTGAGGACGCAGAGAGATTGGGACTCTCATACACTGCTGGTGGGAGTGTCAAATGATACAACCACTGTGGAAAGCAATATGGCGATTCCTTAGAAAATTGGAATTAGAAATACCATTTGACCCAGGTATTCCATTACTAGGTATATTTCCTAAAGAAGTGAGAGCCGGGACAAGAACAGATATATGCACACCCATGTTCATCACAGTGCTATTTACAATAGCCAAAAGATGGAAACAACCTAGGTGTCCATCATCCATAGACTGTTGTTGTTGTTATATGCCGTCGAGTCGGCCCCGACTCATAGCGACCCCTCCTTGGGTTTCCGAGGCAGTATCACTACGGAAGTAGGATTGCCCAACCTTCCTTCCGAGGAGTGGCTGGTGGGTTTGAACCGCCAGCCTTCTGGTTAGCAGTCAAGTGCCTTAGCCTCTATGCTACCAGAGCTCCCATCCATAGACTGGATAACCAAATTATGGTACATACACACAGTGAAATACTATGCAACCCTGAAGAATAATGTAGAATCGGCAAAACACCTCATAATGTGGATGAACTTGGAGGACATTATGCTGAGTAAAACAGTTCAATCACAAAAGGACAAATATTGTGTTAGTCCTTATTGTAAAAAGTCAGGGAAAGGTTTCTGTATGGAAGGAAATTTTCTTTGTTGATTACCAGGGGTGGGAGAGGATGGGCAAGAACACTTTTAGATAGGTAGACACAAGAATTGATTTGGGTGAAGAGAAGGGCAATGTACCAAATGAGAGTGATCAACACAGTGACAATGAGGAAGAGGAAGACAGAGAGAGGTACATGGGAGCTATAGACAACAAAGATGAACCCTTTTGCACATACAATACTGCGTTGTCAATGAAGGCAAACATTAATCTCCAGGTGGATAGATGGGTGGACACACTGAACTGTTGGGTATGTCTGTTCTGGGGGAAGTGTGCTGATGACCGTGTACAGGGTTGGCAGACAATGTTTCTACAAGTGTATGTGTATGTTCTGTAAGAATTCCCAGGTATATAGTAGAGCTGATAAGGGACAAGGTTGTAGGCCCTTCTTGGCCATAGCCAACTATCCAGAAGGACAGAATAGTTAGACCTGTGGGTTCAGGACCATAGTCACAGGGGACATCAAGCTCAATTGGCATAACATGCTACACAAAAGCGTTGTTTCACATCCTACTTTGGTGAGTAGCGACTAGGATCTGAAAAGCTTGCAAGTGACCATCTACATGGAATGATGGGTCTCTCCTTGTCCAGAGCAAAGAAGAATGAAGAAAACCAAAAGTTCATGGAAGCAATTAGTCCAAGCAACTGGTATACCATGTGATCCTCAGCCTATGTGACTATGAGACCAGAAGAATTAGACGGTGCCCAGCTACCACTATCAGTCACTAGGAGGAGGATCTATGTAGGAGTTCCTGGACAGAGTGGGAGAACAATGTGGAACAAAACTCAAAACCATTAAAAAAAAGCGGGGGGGGGGGCCACCAGGTTTGCTGGTCAAATAGAACCTAATGGAACCACTAAGACTATGGCTTCTAGCTGCCCTTCAAGTCTGGCTTCTAGCTAAACAAAAGACAGGCATATGAGCTGAACATTTACATTAGGTAGATACACTCCTTGGAGAGATGAATCATGGGAGAATAGAAGAGCTGTGTATGCACAGGGAGATAGTTTTGGGTGGTGCAGTAATGCATGGGAGGGAAGGACACAAGAGAAGAGGTAACTATGAGGAGGAAGGGAGAGGGGAGCTGTTGCATTGTGGGAAATTGCACAATGTCATGAGACAAAGCATATGTGAGCTACTGTATGGAAAGTGAATTTGCTCTCTAAATTTTCACCCAAATCACAATAAAATTATTTTAAAAAAAGAAACCCCTTCTCCTAAAAAAGAAAAAAAAAAAAGTGAAAAGCAGCTTAGAACAGGTTGAATTCATACAAAGCATAAAATAAAGTTGTAGCAATAAATCCAAAACTGTCTGTGATTACAGTTAATGTAAATTATCTAAGTAATGACTTAAAAGATTTGACTGAGAATTTAAAGGAAGGAGTGCAAATGACCCTTAAATAAATGAAACTTGATTAACCTTACTAATAAGCAGGGAAATTTAATTAAAATCACGATATGTACCATTTAACAACTATCAATTTGGGAGAAATGAAAATTTTTTCAAAACAACAATACAAAGCAAAAGGAACTTTCATATACTCCTGGTTGTTGTTGTTGTTATTGTTATGTGCCGTCGAGTCAAACCCAACTCATAGCCACCCCTCCTTGGGTTTCCGAGGCAGTATCACTACAGAAGTAGGATTGCCCAACCTTCCTTCTGAGGAGTGGCTGGTGGGTTTGAACCGCCAGCCATCT
>NW_006921627.1:4051742-4054199 GCF_000298275.1 Orycteropus afer afer | reverse complement strand
TTATTGCTGAATAGTGCACTTGACTGCTAATCAGAAGGCTGGTGGTTCAAACCCACCAGCCACTCCTTGGAAGGAAGGTTGGGCAATCTACTTCCATACTGATACCACCTTGGAAACCCAAGAAGGGGTCGCTATGAGTCGGGGCCAACTTGACGGCACATAGCAACAACACAACAACAACAATGCACCATTGTATGTGTACTCCATTCTTTATTGTTCAGTCTTTAGTTGAACATTTGTACTTTTAGTTTTTCACTATTATAAATAATGCTGCTGTGAATATTCATATACCAGTCTTTGTATGGGCATATAATATTCATCTTTTTAAAAACAGATTTATTGAAATATAATTCATATACCATACCATTCATCCATTTTAAGTGTGCAGTTCAATTTTTAGTATATTCACAAGGTTGTATGACCATTAACACAAATTAATTTTAGAACATTTTTTTGTCTACCTGAAAGAAACCTTGTCCTCATTAGCTGTTAACTCTACTTTTCCCCCCAACTTCCTCATCCTCAGCTCTAACTAACCACAAATCTATTTTCTGTCTCTGTAGTTTTCAAGGTTCATCCATGTTTTAGCATGTGTCAGTAGTTCATTTTTTTGTATTGATGAATAATATTCCATTATATGAATATAGCACATTTTTTCCATTCATCAGTTGATGAATATTTGGGTTGTTTCTATTTTCTGCCTATTATGAATAAGGCTTCTGTGAACATTTGATGCATGGTTTTTTTTTTTTTGGTGGACATGTTTTCATTTCTCTTGTGTATATACATTGGAATAGAATTGCTGGTTCATAAAGTAACTCTATGTTTAACATTTTGAGGAACTACCAAACTGTTTTCCAAAGCAGCTGCACCATTTTACATTCCCTTGAGGTTTCTTGTTTTCCCCATATCATTGTCTACTCTGTTTTCCTTTTTTAAAATAATAGTCATGATAGTTGGTATGAAGTGGTATCTCACTGTGGTTTTGATTTGCATTTCCCTAATGGCTAATGATGTTGAACATCTTTTCATATGTTTATTGTCGATTTGTGTGTCTGCTTTTGAGAAATATCTATTCAGATCTTTTGCCTGTTTTTTATTGGGTTATTTTGTCTTTTTATTATTGACTTAAGAGTATTCTTTTTATTTTTTAGATACAAATCCCTCATCAAATATATGATTTGCAATTATTTTATCTCCAGTTTGTGGGGATATGTGCAGCAAAAAAGCTTGATTTTTTATGAAGTCCCATTAGTTTTTTCTATTGCCCATGCTTTTGGTGTTACATATCTCAGAAGCCATTGCCTAGCCCAAGGTCATGAGAGTTTGCTCCTCTGTGTTCTCAGAGTTTTGATATTTTAACTTGAACATTTAGGTCTACAATCTATACATTTTGAGATCTTTTTGTGTAGAGTGTGAGATAAGAGTTCAACTTTATTCTTTTTCATGGGGATATCCAGTTGTACCAGTTGTACACTGTTTGCTTGTTGAAAAGATTGTTTGTTCCCATTTAATTGTTTTTGTATCCCTGTCAAAATTTAGTTGACCATAAAAGTTAGGCTTTTATTTCTAGGCTCTCGTTTGTTTCCCATTTATATCTTTGTCCATCCTGATGCTGATAGATGTTTTAAAAATGGTTGCAGCAGTATACTGCCAGGGAACTTCCAGAAATTCAACCTGGATTCAAAGGAGGACATGAAACTAGGGATATCATTGCTGATGTCAGATGGATCTTGGCTGAAAGCAAAGAATGTCAGAAATATGTTTATCTGTGTTTTACTGATTATGCAAAGGCATCTGACTGTGTGGATCATAACAAATTATGGATGATACTGCAGAGAATGGGAATCCAGAACACTTAATGTGCTCGTGAGGAACCTGTATGTAGACCTAGAAGCTGTCTTTCGAGTAGAGCGAATAGATAACTGCATTGTTTAAAATCAGAAAAGGTGTGCGGCAGGGTTGTATACTTTCACCATACTTACTCAATCTGTATGCTGAGCAAATAATCCATGAACCTGGACTCTGTGAAGAAGAACACAGTACCAAAATTGGAGGAAGACTCATTAACAACCTACAGCATACAGATGACACAGCTTGCTTGCTTAAAGTGAAGATGACTTGAAGCACTTACTGATGAAGATCAAAGACTGCAATCTTCAGTATGGATTATAGTTCAACATAGAGAAAACAAAAATCCTCACAACTGGACAGATCAGTAATATCACAATAAATGGAGAGAAGATTGAAATTGTTGGGGATTTCATTTTACTTGGATCCATAGTCAGCATCCATGGAAGCAGCAGTCAGGAAGTCAGACTTCATATTGCACTGGGCAAATCTGCTGCAAGAGACCTCTTTGAAGTGTTGAAGTGCAAAGATTTCACTTTGAAGACTAAGGTAAGCCCAACCCAAGCCATGGTGTTTTCAGTTGCCTCATCCAAAAAAAAAAAAAAA
>NW_006921627.1:4030781-4048622 GCF_000298275.1 Orycteropus afer afer | reverse complement strand
TCACTGACAGCATTGTATTTCAGGACAGATCTTGAAACATCCTTTGTGATGATGAATGCCACGCCATTCCTTTTCAAATTGTCATTCCCAGTATAGTAGATCATATGGTTGTCTGATTCAGAATGGCCAAAACTAGTCCATTTCATCTCACTAATGCCAAGGATATCAATTTTTATGTGTTCCATTTCTTAGAAGCAAGAATGTCCAAACTTCATCTTACCTACTTTGGTCCTGTCCTCAGGATGAGCTAGTCCCTGGAGAAGGATATCATGCTTGGTAAAGAAGAGGGTCAGCAAAAAAGGGGAATCCCTCACCAAGAAGGATTGACATAGTATCAGCAACAATGGGCTCAAATATAGCAGGGATTGTGAGGATGGAGCTGGACTGGGCAGTGTTTCATTCCATTGTCCTTAGGGTCACTGTGAATCAGAGCCGACTGGATGTGCCTAACAATAATGCTAGAACCACCCTAACTTGGTTACTGAAGCATTATAGTACTTCTGAAGTTGAGAAGCATGAATCTTGAAACATATTTTTCTTTTTCAAGATAGTTTGATTTTCTAGATCTCTTTCATTTCCATATTAATTTAAACATCAGGTTGTCAATTTTTGCAAAAAAAAAAGCCAAGTTGGGTTTTTATTGGAATGGTCTTAAATCTGTGGATCAGTTTGAGGAGCATTACCATCTTAACAATAACAATATTAAGTCTTTTGATCCATAAATATGGATCTTTCTATTTATTCTTTAAATTATTTTAATTTAATTTATTTTCCATTTATTTTAATAATTTTTAAATTTGCATTTATTTTAATAATCTTTAAATTCCCTCAATGTTTTATAGTTTTCAATATACACGACTTGTACTTCTTTTGTTAAATTTGTACCTAGGTATTTTATTCTTTTTGATGCTATCTTAAATGAACTATTTTTCTTATTTTCACTTTTGGAATATTCATTTTTAATGTATTAAATACTGATTTTTGAACACTGCTCATGCATCCTACATGTGGTATAGTTGTTTATTAGTTCTGATTGTCTTTTAGTAAATTCCTTTGGATTTTTTTCCTATATAAAATCATGTCATTTTCAACTAGAGATAGTTTTACTTCTTCCTTTGCAATGTGGATGCCTTTTAATTCTTTGTCTTGCCTAATTTTTATTCAATGTTTTTAATCATGAAAAGGTACTGGATGTTATCACATGGTTTTTTAACACACTGAAATGCTTGTGTGTGTTTTTTTGTCCTTAGTTCTATTAATAGAGTATATTGATTAACTTTCATATGTTCAACCAGCCTTGCATTACTAAAATACATCTTGATTTTTGTATGTTGTTAAGTTGGTTTTCTACTATTTTGTTGAGAGTGTTTGCATCTGTATTCAAAAGGGATAGTCATCTGTACTTTTTTTCTTGTGATGGCTTTATCTTGTTTTGGTATCATGGTGTCTGTGTTCTTTCGATATGACCTCTATTATGTGACCTTTATTTTGCTTTTTGGCATAAGATGTACCACGTTTGCTTGTACATTTCTTATCTCAAATCTGAAATCTGCTATTCCAAGGAACCCATTCAATTTAGTAAAAAGAACAATCTGGGTGTTAGGGTACTCATTGTTGCTGTGTTGTCATTGTTTCTGTCTCCTGTGTGGTGAGTATGCTCTTGCTTCTGGAACATACTCATAAAGTGAGCACCTCCCCCTTTTGTGTGTGTGCAAAAACATAAATGTTTAATGAAATAACAAAGTCAGAAGATTCCATACAAAATTTATAAACTGGTAAAACTCAGTAGTCTTTTATTTCAGAATGAAAACAAGAACTAAATAACACTAATTAAAAATGGTAATTTCCTCTCAGTCGAAACACAGGAGAATGCAGTTTGATGACTGCACTTACAAAGCTTCTGTGTATCTTACTATCAGTTCTAGAATATACACATGTGATTGAACCTTTTCTTATATGCATACAGTATTTCACATTGCTTATTTCTGAAATTCAAAGGCAGTTGTCTATAATACAAAGCAGTGTTAAGCATTTGTCCTACAATTTATAAATAATCCTTAAATAATTTCTGATCTTTTGCAAAGTTGCTAAGAACTACCTTCTAACCAGGGTTATTGAAATCCTTCTACTGTTTGTAGTGCTGAGCCAATTCAGTATCTACATTGATAAATGAATTTTGACCATTACACGATATACCAAATTAATTGCATATATATATATATATTTTAAATGTGCACATAAAACAATAAAGCTTTTAGAAAAAATGATAGAGGAACATCATCATGATCTTGAATTAGAGAAAATTTTCTTATTCAATATACAAAAAGCCTGGACATAAAAGAACTTAAAGAAAAAATTGTTTGGACACCTTTAAAATTAACTTTCTTTATCAAAAACACCTGAAATAAATTTTGGTATTTTTGCACAGAACAAGAACATACAGTTACAAGGACTACAGGACTATAATTAAACCTTCTAACATAAAGGTATCTCACAGATAAAACACTGAGTGAAAAAAATAACCACTCAAAATTATACTCTCTATAATTTCATTTAGCATTCACTATGCTCTGTAAGGCACTTGACTGCTAACCAGAAGGCTAGGATAGTGAAAGACTGAGATAGGGAACGAGTCTTTTTGATAGCTGTTTAAGATAAATTCATAAAAGATAGACATATCCCATACTTTATATAGGAGCTCTGGTAGCGTAGTGCCTAAGGCATTTGACTGCTGACCAGAAGCTGGCGGTTCAAACCCACCAGCCACTCCTTGGAAGGAAGGTTGGGCAATCTATTCCCATAGTGATACCGCTTCAGAAACCCAAGGGGGGGTCTCTATGAGTTGAATCCGACTCGACAGCAGTGAGTTTGGGTTTTTTTTTTTAGTATACTTTATATAGTACCACTCCTGTAAATGGTGCTATCCATTATGATTTTGTGTAATTACAAAAACATAACTTGCTGTGTCACTTTTACCCAATTCCAGATAGGATTTCACTTGAATGAAACTGATAAAATTATATCATCCTTACTGGCAGTTTTCAGAAAAGTGGACAGGGATGTAAATTTGTGTAATACTTGAAAATATCCAAATATATATGCAAGCAATCTGCTTAATAACAAATTCTTACAACAACTGAGACTATAAAGATACTACTAGCTGAAGGCATTAACTTGATCTTTTCAGAAAAGATGAACAAAGTAAAGTAATTCGGGTGCCAAAAGTTAAATGTATCTGTTCACTGTCAGTGCTTTGCAACTGTTACCTGTCTACATGGGAGCTTATTTAAGTAGGAGACACTAACATTCAGTGGTCTGTTAATAACTCAGATTTGTCATTCTATAGTTTTGATTCTAATGTTCTCTTGGGTCTTACATCACACAAATTGGTTTTATGTAGGCATCAATAAGTGGCCATGTCCACCCTCTACAAGCTACCTCCACCTCTACATCTGAAAAGGTTGTCATAAAGGTTATTTCTTTGTAAACAGCAACCTGACATAACTCAAGTGCAGTTGACTGGTTGCTTACCTAGTTGGGAGATGGTATATATTTTTTGTTGTTGTTGCTAATAATAGATCTCTTTATCAACTTTTTTTTTTTTTGCTTCTGAATTAAAATGAACATATTTATTTAAATTATTCTGATTTGAGGACCGCCCTATGTAAATGGAAGTGATTGATTAAGTACTACATTACTCTCTGTGGTGGTTATGTTTGTGTGTCAACTTGGCTAGGCCAAGTTAAGTGGCTAGGTTGAGTGGCTGGGCAGCTGGTGATAGTTATTCCCCATGATGAGACTGGCAATCAACTCCATGGTGGAATCTACCAAAAGCAGCTGAGGAGCTGCATTTGGGATGTGGTCTGCTTCCTGTATATAAGGAGAAGCCTTGGGAATGGTTTCTAGTTTATGACATGCTTAAACCCTACATGTAGTCATGTCATTGCTCAGCAGCCTGCCATGCTCTGCCAACCTGGGACTTGCAATGGACCTGAATTACTGGCCTGCCGTGTGGTTTGGTAACATTGGAACTTGCCTTTTTACTTGTCAACTTTGGGCTTGTCAGCCTCAGCAGCTAGTAGCTGTTTGAGTGAAGAAACGCCTCTAGCTCCAGAGGGCTGGGAGCAAGAAGCAGAGCTGGACCCCAAGGTTGAGGGGCTTTCACCCAGTCCCTAGAGCCTGACACTTGAACTTGGACTTAAAGCCTCCTAACTGTAAGAGAATAAGCTCCTATTTGTTAAGGCCATCCCGTTTGTGGTATATTCCTGTCAGAGTGACACTAGGTAACCACAACAGAATTTGGTACTGAGAGTCGGGTGGTGCTCTGACAGATACCTAAAATGTGGAAACAAGAGTAAAATGTGTCCTTGACCCGAGACCCTGGCAGAGAGACCCTGGCATATGGCATGACAGACGGCAGGAGCAGAGCAAGAGAGTGGCATGAGAGATGGCAGGAGAAGAGCCCAGAGACTGGCATGAGAGATGGCAGGAGCAGAGCTGAGAGAACCAGCATGAGGTAGCAACAGCTTTACCAGCCCATGGAGGAGAAAGCTTGATGCCTTTGGTTAGGCAGCTTCCTGGTGGAGTGGGTTTCCATCACGCATTAATTGGTAGAATAGACTGGCTTGAAATGGAGTAGCAGGTTGGCCAGTCCACGGATCAAGAAAGCTAAATGTCCTTTGAGGCAAGAAGATTTCCAGCAGAGTGGGTTGCCTTCGGCATTAATCAGCAGAAGCAGAGAGACCAAGGAAATAGAAGCAGAGCTGCCTCAGCCTGAAAGGATAGGACTATGGCCTTTGGGGGTGGAACGATCACAGCCCCCTGGGTTTCAAAGAGTTAGACCTTCACCAACTTGGTTCTGGAATGTGGGACTGCTTGTTCATGTGAGCTAGTGGGATGGAGCCATAGCCGCTGCCCACAAGTGAGGGGACAGGGCTGCAATGGCCAAGAAGAAGAGGAATGGGGCCCGCCAGGCCAAGGGGGTGAAGTTGTCACTTAGAGCAACTAGGGGACTGGAGCCACCCAGTGGAGGAAATCTGTACAGATGCTAAGTTGACAAGGGGTGGAATTGTAGTAGTTGTGTTTGTGTATCAACTTGTCTGGGCCTGGTTGAGTGGCTGGGCATCTGGTGGTAGTTATTCCCCTTGATGATACTGGCAGTCAACTCCATGGTAGGATCTACCACAAACAGCTGAGTAGCTGCCTTTGGGATATGGTCTGCTTCCTGTATATAAGGAGAAATCTTGGGAATGGTGTCTAGCTTATGGCACCTTGAACCCTGCATGTAGCTGTGTCGTTGTTCAGCAGCCTGCCATGCTCTGCCAACCTTGGGACTTACAATGGACTTGAATTAATGGCCTGCCATGTGATTTGGGAATAATGGGACTGTGCGTTTTTACTTGTCAATCTTGGGCTTGGCAGCCTCAGCAGCCAGCAGCCGTCTGAGTGAAGAAAAGCCTCTAGCTTTAGTGGGCTGGAAGCAGAAGGCAGAGCTGGACCCCAAGGCTGACGGGCTTTCACCCAGCTTCTAGAGCCTGGCACTTTGAACTTGGACTTAAAGCCTCCAAATTTTAAGAATAAACTCCTGTTTTTTAAGGCCATCTCATTTGTGGTATATTCTTGTCAGAGCAGCACGAGGTAATCAGAACACTCTCTTAGTTTCTTTTCCCCATATTTTGGCATTATGTCTTTTTTCTCTTGGAATTTTTGTTTTTATTTTCAGATTCGTTTCTATCAAGTCTTTTTCTCAGGTTTTTTTTTTTAAAAAAAAACATTCTACGTTTTTCTATTTCGTCTTCCCCCCTCTTCTTCCTGCCTTCTTTTAAAAACTGTCTACCTGGATTTAGAAGAAGAAACGGTTTGAATTTTAGCTGTTTCCCCCCCACCCAAAAAAAAATAAATTCTCTTTAATATTAAAAGAAGAAAATCTTGGTTTAGAAGGAAGAAATATTATTTGTGCACTGAATCTGTTATTAATCAAGTTGATATCTTATTTTCTAAAATCTTCTGTACGTACTTACTATGACACTGTTCCTTATATTTTTATTTGTGTTATTCTTTCCATGGATATTTCTGGATTATTTTCAAAGAGCTTCCTTAGAAAGGGATTGACTATGACAGAGTGTGATGACTTGAACTGATGACTTATATGCCCTTACATGTATCAAAAAGAAAATGAAGCTCCTTCTTACCTAAAATGAAAAGAAATACATAGTGAAGGTGTCATCAGAGATCTATTTCATTATCTATAAATATATTTTTCATTTGCATGTCTGATCCAGAAAAGTATAGAATTGATGATATCTTCCTGTATTATTTTCATCTATGTAGACTCTGGCCCATTGCCTGGCTTCTCTGACTTTAATTAATGAAGATGTTCTCTTTTTTGCTTTCTGTATTTATCATAGGTGGAGGAGTTATTGATGGCCATGGAGAAAGTAAAGCAGGAACTAGAGTCCATGAAAGCAAAACTGTCATCCACCCAACAATCACTGGCAGAAAAGGAAACTCATTTGACCAATCTTCGGGCAGAGAGGAGAAAGCATTTAGAGGAAGTTCTGGAGATGAAGTAAGTGTTTATAATCTTATTCTTCAGGCATATGCTTAGTAGAAATACTTTTCTTCATTGCTCTTTTCTTCTGCTTTTGTTTACACACTAAGCCTTTTTAAAAAAAAACAATTTATTGTAATTTGGGTGAAAGTTTGCAGAGCAAATTCTTTTAGCCTAATCTTTATAGGAGGAGCGCTGGTGACATAGTGCCTAAGGCATTTGACTGCTACCCAGAAGGTTGGAGGTTCAAACTCACCAGCCACTCCTTGGAAAGAAGATTGGGCAATCTACTTCCATGGTGATACTACCTTGGAAATGCAAGGAGGGGTCACTATGAGTTGCAATTGACTTGATGGCAGTGAGGTGTTTTTTTTGTTTTGTTTTGTTTTTTTGGTTAATTTTGATAGTAACTTGTTTATTTCACTCTCTAAAACAAATATGATCAAATTGGAACAAATGA
Source organism: Orycteropus afer afer (assembly GCF_000298275.1). Classification (NCBI taxonomy): domain Eukaryota; kingdom Metazoa; phylum Chordata; class Mammalia; order Tubulidentata; family Orycteropodidae; genus Orycteropus; species Orycteropus afer. The sequence goes on along the minus strand of NW_006921627.1, from coordinate 4,041,612 downwards.
TGGCCAAATTGAATTACTTTTGCCTCCCCTTAAGTGAATTTTCAAGTCCTGTAAAGTATATATACCTTTGTCCAAGTGTCTCGCTCAGATTTTTTAAATCTTGTAGGAAGTTCAGGCAAATTGGTGAGCTCACTGGGTGAGAAGACTGTTGGTTCTAAGGTCATATGATGACTAGGCAATTTTTTGAAACAAATTTTTATTTTAAAAATTTCTGAATGTACACAAAAGTTGAGAGGATTGTATAATGAGCCCCCATATGCCTATCTTCCAGATTCAGAAAACAACCTTCTGTTCTACTTTCCAGCCAATTTTTACATGATTTCTATTTTTAGGAAAACCTTGCTGTGCTTCATTTTCCTATTTGCCTTATCTTAGGATCATAATCTGTTCAGAAGCATGTATGCATCTGACAGTGCTTCTAGATGCTTCTTTTTCTTTTCTATGACTTTTTGTGAAATTCTGATTTTCTTCTCTTTAGAACTATGTATGTCTTATTTGAAAATTTATTATACTGTCTTTTTCAAAGTCCAGCACTCATGCTTAACTAAAGGCTTTATTTCATTTTACTGAAGCCAAATCTATCCTGGCATTCCTTGGTTACCTTTTTTGTACCTTAAAAGTTTTTTGCATTTTTGTTGTCCTCTCTTTTGTTTCAGAGGAGGTATCCTTTCTCCTTCATAAAGCACAGATTGGCATCTCTGTCATAGATTCTAGCCTACTCCCCTCCTCTGCAATCTTTCTTTGTCAGTTTTCTCTCATGTCATCAATTATTGCCTCTCCATTAATTCCTTCTCTGCATAAATACGTAGTCTCCCTATCGTAAAATAAACTTTTCTCACCCCAGCTAGCTTTGGAAGGTAACACTATCTCTTCTTTTTCTGCTCCTTGGAGAAATACTGAATACCAGAATTAAAGAGCAGCAGAGGATCCTCCCATGATAATTAGCATGATCCCTTAGCATGAAATTTTCGTGTGACATGATTATTGTGAAATTGTGGCAGGAACGCAAGAGTTGAAGGAGGAAGTACACGTCTGTCACATCTTCTTACGGCTTATTAGGGCAGAGTGAAAGCTTTAAGAAAGTCTGAACTTATAGAAAAGTATTATGAATTATTTGCTCTTTGAAGTGATTAATAAATGGAGCCAGAAATAGCTTTATATACTGGGAGAATAGGGAGAGTTGGGGTTTTGAGTATCATCATGAGAAAAAAGCTTGTGAATATGTTTTTGAGGAGCAAACTAGTAAAAAAAGGTGTAAGACAAGGTCTTTTAATCACTGAAGGGAAAAGTCAAAGTTTGATTTTTTTGGAGGAAGAGTGGTAGAGTTAATTCTTGGATATTAGAGAGTAAAATCACTGGATTTGAAGAGGTCTCAGAACCCTTCCTAGAAAAAGGTTGGAGGTGAAGTTGAGAAGAAAATACATCAAGTTCCAAAGTCATGAAGAAAAATGGAAGAAGGATGTGATATTTGTAAGCAGAAATAGACCTTCTTAAAGCATCAGTGTATAACGTTTGTTTTTGTTTTTGTTTTCATTATCAGTATCTTGACTTTATGTGTTGGATCTTCCCCGTTCAGTTTAAATAGCTATTTATCACAAAATAATGGCATATATTATAGGAGTTTTCCTTTATTGTTAAGACTTTGAGAAAATACCATAGAATTTTTTTTCTTTTCTTTTTAAATTTTTATTGTGATTTGGGTGAAAGTTTACAGAGGAAATTTATTTTCCATACAGCCATTCATTTACATTTTGTTTCATAACATTGACTGCAAGCCCCACAATGTAACAGCTCTCTTTGTACTTTATCCCTGCAGTTACCTCTTCTCTGTGTCTTTTCCTATGCATTCCTGCCCCCTGAGCGATCTCCCTATACCAATACTGCCCTTCTGGTCTCTCATGATTGATCATTCTAAGGAGTGTATCTCCCTGGTGTAAATGTGCACCCTATATGCCTGTCTGTTGTTTTGCTGAAAGCCACAGGAGTGAGTTCGCTTCTAGGCCTGAAGGGTAACTAGGGAGCATAATCTCGGGGTCTCACCAGGTTCTATCAGACCAGTAAAGCTGGTGTTTTTATGATTTTGAATGATTTTGAGTTTCATTTCACATTGCACTGCACATTTCACATCCCACTCTGCACTGATCCCTTTCTGAGTGGTTGACAGTGATAGCTGGGCACTGTCAGTTCCTCTGGTCTTATGGTCATATAGGCTAAGGTTTACAGTCCACTAGTCCCTTGAACTAATTGTTTGTGTGCATCTTTGGTTTTCTTCATTCTTTGTTCTGGACAAGGAGAGACTAATTGTTGCATTTAGATGACCACTTGCAAGCTTTTAAGACCCCAGTCACTACTCACCAAAGTAGGGAGATATCATAGAATTTTTTAAGAATGCTTAACTTCAAACTATGAAATGAAAATTACATGTAACTTTTATGTTCCACATTACTAAACTGTATTATGAACTTCCCTTATAACGCAGGTTGGAGATTATGTTTCTAAAACATACAGTTATTAGCAAAACTGTTATTGGTAAAATCAAAAAGATACAGTAAGGAATGGGAGAAATAATTAAAGTATATATAGAAATGCCTAAGGCATTTGACTGCTAACCAGAAGGCTGGTGGTTCAAACCCACCAGCCACTCCTTGGATAGAAGACTGAGTCATCTACTTCCATAGAGATATTGCCTTGGAAACCCGAGGAGGGGTTGCTGGTGGTTAATGTATTTGGCTGCTGATCAAAAGGTTGATGGTTCAAAGTCACCAGCTGCTTCTCAGGAGAAAGATGAGACGGTCTATGTCCATAAAGATTTGTAGCCTCAGAAACTCTATGGGGCACTTCTGCTTTGTCCTATAGGAATGCTATGAGTTAGAATTGACTTGATGGTAGTGTGTTTTATAGAAATTATAAATGTTGCAGAAATTTTAAAAACAAGCATTAAATAAAAGTTCTAGAAACAAAGTGTTAAAGCCTGGTTCTGTCAGATGACTTATCTCTTAAATCATCTTCATTTGTTTAGTGTACATTACTGTGACATCATGATGTTCTTAGCCAGATTTCCCAAAAATTTTATGTCATACAGATTGTGCCATCTTAAAGTTTTTAAAGCAGTCCTTGCTTTAATTTGCACTTGAATTTCCCCCTTGTGTCATCTTTCATTTTCATATCCTAGTAAAATGTTTGTTTAATGCCTTGCCTTTTAATAAATTATCTAATGCTTTATAGTACTAATCCTCTATCCACATATGCTGTTGAGAGAATGTTGATTCTTAACAAATCTCTTTTTGCATTGTTCTGCAGACCAACCCACATGGCATTATCAGGGAGTGGGGGGCAATAATTTCTATCCTGTTCTTTCCATTTAGAACAGTAAATGGAAATCCCTGTGGTTTTTTTTTAATGTGTATTTTTAAACTCTGCCATACATATACAAAATTGTGATTGGTGAAACCCAGATAAAAACTAAGCATTTATCCTAGTTATAATTATATACAAAACACAATAAATGACATATTGTGGATGTTGTTGTTGTTATATGCCATCAAGTCGGACCCGACTCATAGCGACCCCTCCTTGGGTTTCCGAGGCAGTATCACCATGGAAGTAGATTGCCTCATCTTCCTTCTGAGGAGTGGCTGGTGGGTTTGAACTGCCAGCCTTCTGGTTAGCAGTCAGGTACCTTAGGCACTACGCTACCAGAGCTCCCATATTGTGGATACTGATATAGTACACTTTGAATTTCTTTTAAGTAACTGACCAAGGGAAGAGTTTTTCTTCTGCTTTGTTCTGGGCTCTTCCTCTTTCCATATACTGAACAAGTTCTGCTAATTATCTCGTCTGGGCTCGAGTTCAAGTCTCAGTTTCTACAACTTTCCTCAGAATTTATTTATTCTGTTGTCAATTTGCAAGTTGGTTTGTTCCCTACAAGTAGTTCTGTATAATATCTGCCTCTAATTATTTACTGTATGTGGTAAGAACATACTTCCTGGAACAGAAGAGCCTGAATCTGAATTCTGACTCTGCCAGTTGTTAGCTCTGTGACTTGAGCAAGTTGCTTAACCTCTCCATGCGTCATTCTCTTCATCTGTAAAATGATGATAATTGTCTTGACTTACAGTGTTTTTGTGAGAATTAAATAAAGAAATGAGTTAATACATAGAATTGGGAGCAGTGCCTGTCAGAGTAAGCACTTAATCACTGAGTATTATTAGCTTGCTTTAAGTATTTCTTGGTGATGATTTGTAGAAAAACAAATTTAAGTAAAATTTAAGAGAATTAAGATACTGGTGGACCTGTGGCCATGGCCGATACTGTATAGTCATGGCAGGACCTGCTGTTGTTCAAAGGTTCAAATTGTTTAATCTCATCATTGAAGTAGTGTCTAGTATAAGGATAGAAATTAAAATGTAGAGGAATTAGGAGGATACAATGTACAAAGAGAATGATACATGCATGTGTGTGACTCTGAATCTGGAATAAGAAATAGTCTGCCCAAGCAAAAGGAAATTGGCCCATTTGTGTAGAAAAGAGGAAAACGCTACAAGAGTCTAGTCAAACAAAAAGAAATGACCTAGTCAAACAAAAAGGAATGACCTAATAGTTGTTTTCAGTCCCTAGCATTTATGATTATAAATTTTGTGCGTCTGTTACAGATAAATGGTGGCCATGAGTTTGGGGAGATGTAAAACTGTTCAATTGGTGGCCTGCCAGTGGTTCATTAGAAACATTTGAATGGTTTAGCCAACTCTGAAGAGAAGGAACATTTTTATTGGCAGATCCCACAGTGGTTCTTCTTTTCCTTATGCTGTGGTTTTGTTAGCTATTATGTTTTTATTCCACTCTTACGTTACCTTCTTTCCCTTAAGAATGAAAGGAAAGGAGGGGAGGGGAATGAAATAATAAAATAACAACTCTAATAACTGTAATAAATGTTAAGTATCTGTTCAGAGGATGGGGTTCACTATGAAGAATTCTACATGAGCTGGTTTATTCTCCACTGCCTTGTATTCAAACTCCTGTTGCAGCTCCACCCCTTGTTGGCACTCAGAATAAATTTTAAAAGCCTCACTTTTCATTTTTAATAAAGTTTGTAGCAATCTATGAATTTGAGTACCATGAGAACTGGTTTGTTCGGGGAAGGGATAGAAGAGCTCTTTAATTTCTTGAGAATCTGGAGTGGTTTAATCAGTAGCATCCCATATCTAGTCTGCTGGTAGCAGTCTCTACTCTGAGCCATCTGTGCCAGATATTATGGTTAATTGCACATACACTCTGTGTCTCTTTCTTTGTCTCTTTGTCTCACCCTGGAGATCTGCATTTCATAGTTTTTTTCTTTGTTCTCCTGACTTCTCTTGCAGATAGACAGGTGTCATGGAAAGTTTTTAATGTAACCATTTGGTTTTATAGTATACTTTTTTAACCAGTTAGGTTTTAAGGCATTCGGAGGATAAAAACAGCTAGTAAGAATTAAACTGTTCTGTTGATTGGAACTAAAAAGAAAGAAAGAAAGAAAGAATTGTGATATAAAAGATACTGTCAACACACAGGTTGAAAAAAAAAAAAGAATCTATTGACTGACATGCTTGGAAGACTGGTCTTCCTGGAGATCAGTAAAGTTGGCAGAGAAATCCAAACTCCAAATTTCTGTGGGCTAAATTATATACTCTTGAGATGCCTTTTGGCTAAAGAAAAAGGTACAACTTTTCACAGACAGAAAATAAATTTTCAAATGTACCTAAGAAAGTTCAGTAGTATAATCTGAATTCTGACATTAATAAATCCTTGATTTTTAAAAGAGAAAAATACAATATGCTTGGAAATGTTTTAAACGAGTGATAGAAAATGAGCATTAGAAAAAAAATCAGGCTGTTTGGGAATAGTGTAGGAAAAGATTAATATATTATACCTTAATTAATTAGATTGAACTGCCTTGGAAACCCAAGGAGGGGTCGCTGTGAGTCAGGGCCGACTCGATGGCAAATAACAACAACAACAACATTTTAAGTTAGCGCTGGTAGCATAGTGCCTAAGGCATTTGACTGTTAACCAGAAAGATGGCGGTTCAAACCCACCAGCCACTCCTCAGAAGGGAGGTTGAACAATCTACTTCCACAGTAATACCACCTAGGAAACCCAAGGAGGGGTCAGTATGAGTTAAATCCAACTCCACAGCAGTGAGTTTGAGTGTTGTTTTTTGTTGTTGTTTTTTTTTAATTTTAAGTTACTCTGTTTGATATCCAGTAGTATATTACATTTATTTTAAAATTTGTTTTAAGTTTGATGGTGCTAAAAAGAAAACCCAATCATCCATATTAACCATAAAATTGAAATTATTTATTCTAATTTCTTCCTACTGACAATTTAGAGGGGAAAATCAGAATTGAAATGTATTCAAAGTTACATAAGAATATGTATACTTTTTATACAGCCATACTTACATACACTGCCACCAAACTCATGGCCATTGAGTTGATTCTGACTCATAGCAACCCTATCAGACAGAGTAGAACTGCCCCACAGGCTTTCCAAGATGGTGAATCTTCATGGAAGCAGGCTGCGTCATCTTTTTCCCACTGTGGGTTCAAGCCGCCAACTTCTCAGTTAACAGCCAAATGCATTAACCACTGCACCATCAGGAGTCCTTATATTTCCACCAGAAGCCTTTATTTTAATCATTAGGCATGTGAAAAAGGGCTTGTAGCAGAGTCAGAAGGAAACCAACATAAATTAATACAGAAATTTTCTGTACTTGAACTGAAAAAGCAGAATATGCTGTACAGTTGAGCTATAACAAGTAACATTGGTGTGACTGATCCTAGTTAAAATTATAAAGCAGAATTTATATCTGTAATTAACTGTCCTTTGAGAATTCCTCCCTACTCTTAATTAACTCCTTCATTCTGCCCCTTCTATTTCTACTCTGATATTCAGCTCTCTTACGCTCACTATGTTATCGAATCTGTGGTCTGGGCTGTTCTTAACGTCTGTATCACATCAGAAATTAATAGTTTAGTTGGGACACTGAATTGTTATAGGACAGTGGTAGAAATGAGTTTATTAAATAATTACTTGTACCTTTATCTCTTCCTGCACCTAAACTTTGACTGTCATATTCAACTTCCCAGAAAATGGAACATGAATATTACAGCTAAATGCCTTCTGCCACCCTTTTTATTCTCTTGTGACCTGCATTGAAATCATTACCAAAAAAAACCCTCTAAAAGTCATTTGCCTCTTTTGTCCCTTACGGCCTAAAGCATTTCCACCTTTTCACCATTTAGGATTAAATGTAATTTCCAATAAAAAGTTTTTAAAACCTTACTTCCTAAATGAATCTTTTCATGTAAAAATCATCAAAGGTTACTGTAATCTCTAAGCTTCAATAAAGAACTTAGCTTTTCAGATAAAGATTTCCCCAAGTCTCTCTCTTTTCCAGCTTTTTTATTTCTTTCTCTCCCTCTGTCAGTATGTGGTCTCTGTGAAAAATTATCCTCACCTCTGCAAAGGTGAAATTAAGAATATATCATCTTCTCTCTCACAAGGAGAAGGACGTGGATTTTTAAAAAATTTCTTTCCTCCTCCTCTTTTCATTTTTCTCTGTGCTAGAGGTATAGGATTAGTTCTAGTTCCTTTTATTAAATACAAAAGAGTTAGTTAAAGGATTAAAGAGGAGCTCTGGTAGCATAGTGGCTAAAGCACTTGACTGCTAACCAGAAGGCTGGCGGTTCAAACCCACCAGCCACTCCTCGGAAGGAAGATGGGGCAATCTTTCATAGTGATACTGTCTCGGAAACCCAAGGAGGGATCACTATGAGTCGGGTGCAACTCAACGGCACATAACAACAACAACATCACAAGTAGGTAACTTGATGTCCTTACCTAATTGTAATACTTATTTTAAGGAAATCTGTTAAAGCAGTGTTTCACTGCTATTCATGAGGCTTTCACTGGCCAGTGCTTTGGCCCCATCTGTCTTCCTCGTCTGTCTTAATCTGGAAGCTCCACGGAAAACTGTCTACAACGGAAGTCCCTGCAACTATTTGAAATACCAGTGGAATAGCCTCCAGTCTCACACCAACATGCAAGTCACCACAGTATGACAAACTGACATTCGAGTAGTGGCATTACAATAAATAGAGAAAAGATTGACATTTGTCAAGTATTCCCTTTTACTTGAATCTACAGTCAACACCCATGGAACCAGCAGTCAGGAAATTAGATATCATACTGCATTGGGCAAATCTGCTGCAAAATACCTGTTTAAAGTGTTGAAGAACAAAAATGTCACTTTGAAAACTAAGGTATGCCTAACCCAAGCCAGGGAGCTCTGGTAGCATAGTGGCTAAGACACTTGCCTGCTAACCAGACGGCTGGCGGTTCAAACCCACCAGCCACTCCTCGGAAGGAAGGTTGGGCAATCCTACTTCCGTAGTGATACTGCCTCGGAAACCCAAGGAGGGGTCGCTATGAGTCGGGTTTGACTCGACGGCACATAACAACAACAACAACAACAACCCAAGCCATGGTGTTTTCAATTGCCTCATATGCATGTGAAAGGTGGACAATGAATAAGGAAGACCTAAGAAGAGTTGATAGCTTTGAATTGTGGTGTTGGCAAAGAATACTGAAGAAAGCCTGGAGTCCCAGAAGAATGAATAAATCTGCCCTGGAGTAAGTGCAGCCAGAGTGCACTTTGGAAGTGAGGATGGCCAGAGTTCATCTCACCTACTTTGGTGATGTTTAGTCATGTTGTCAAAAGGGATCCTTCCCTGGAGAAGGACATCATGCTCAGTAAAGTGGAGGAACAGGGAAGAACCTCAACAAGATGGATTGATATGGTGGGTGCAACAATGGTCTCAAGCATAGCAGCAAGGATTATAAGAATGGTGCAAGACCAAGCAGTGTTTTGTTCTGTTGTACATAGGGTCACTATGAGTCGGAGCTGATTCGATGGCACCTAGCAACAACTGTTACATGACTTGTCAGTATGAGAGTCGTTTTATTTGTTTGTTTGTTTGGTTTGTCTTTTTCTTTCAGGATCTTCTTGATCAGTGTCGCCCAAAGAGTACATTATAGACAGCTGCTCATTCTCTAAATGGATAAAATGTCTCTCAAGCTATGGATGTAAAAGATACAGTAATCCATCCATTTAATCATAAGCTTTTCCTAACAGGGATTCACGAGTAACAAAGAGCATGCTTATATTTTGAATCCATTTGCTTACCTAGAAAATAGAAATAATCATACTTTATGAGGTTTTGTTATAAGGATCGAATGTAATGCAGTGAAATGTAATGTAAGATGATGTTATGAGATAGTTTGAAGTTGGTAAAGCTAAATATTGGCAAAGTATGATTTTCAGCAACTGAAAATCTAATTTGTACTTTGTTTGCGAGTGGAGAAACTACTTAACTTTTTAGGACTAGCTGAAATAACAGAAAAGCTGAGCCTTAGGGGTAGAGATTGTTCCCTACAACAAGGCCTTTTCTAGATCCAGCCTAACAAAACATAAAACCAAGTCCCAATAAAATCAACAGGGCATACAGAGTTTGGAGGATGAGTCCTGCCAAAACACAGAGGCCTGGGGAATACCTTGGGCTGTCAACAGATCAACCCTAATAAAGGATCAAAGCAAACCTACACAAGTTGACTATTAACTGAAAAATCTACTAATTAAAATCAGTGTTCTTCAGAAGACATCAAAATTTTGACTCTTTACAGCTTATCATTTGCAATATCTTCTATTGAATTTGTTTTTTAATATTAGATGTACAATGCAGTAGTAACATATGGCCCATAGTTAGGAAAAGAAACATTCAGTAGAAATTAACTCAGATAAGTTTATGTAGTAGACAAATAATGTTTGATGTAGTAGACAAAGACTTTAAGATCACTCTTATAAGTAATCTTCAAATAATTGAAAATACCATCTCGATGATGGAGCAGATGGGAAGTCTCAGCCAAGAAAGGAACATGACTAAAATATGGAAAACTTAGAACTGATAATTTCAACAATAAAAACCAAAACCAAACTCATTGCCATCAAGTCGATTCCAAGTCATAGCGACCCCCTTTGGGTTTCTGAGACAATAATTCTTTATGGAAGTAGATTGCCCAGTCTTCTTTTCACGGAGTGGCTGGTGGGTTTGAACTGCCAACCATCTGGTTAGCAGTCAAGTGCCTTAGGCACTGTGCCACCAGAGCTCCTTGGCAGTTTGAAGCTATCAGAAAAAAGAGCCAGTGAACTTTAAAACAAATGAAGAGAAATGATCAAATCTGAGGTATAGAGAAAGGAGTTTTACAAAATGAAAAGAGCCTGAAGGCTGTATAGGACAATGCCAAATGGACTAACATATACATTATTGAAATACCAGAGGATAAAAGAATGAGAATGGAGCAGGAAAAAAAATACTTCCAAAAAAATAGTGGCCAAAAAATTCTCAAATTTTATTTAAAAAAAATTTTTTTTTTAAATCAGGTCTGTGAAACTAGGCAGAATACAAAGAAAACAATGACTAAAACTATCATTATCAAATTTCTTGAAACAGAATATGAAGAGGAAAATAAAAACAGCCAGACAAAAAGAGTACACAAAGAACACTACAATAGAAATGGTAGCTGAGTGCTGTCAGGAAAAAAATAGTATATCTTTTATAGTACTGAAGGGAAGTAAAAACAGACTATCAGTCTAGAATTCTATAACCAGTAATAAGCTCCCTTAAAAAAACTAGAATGAATCAAAACAACAATGAGATACCATCTTGCTCCAGCACTAGTAGCAAAGTTCAACAAGACAGAAAATAACAAATGCTGGCGAGGTTGTGGAGAGATT
>NW_006921627.1:4028425-4029856 GCF_000298275.1 Orycteropus afer afer | reverse complement strand
AAAAAAAAAAACTAGAATGAAATAAAAACAAAAATGAATAGAATTCATCATTAGAAAATATACTCTACAATAAATGCTTAATGGATGTTCTTCCAAATGAAGAGAAATGATACTAAATAAGAAGATGGATCTACAGGAAGAAATCTAGACCACCAGACATGTTAAATGAGTTACTTATATATGGAAAATTTAGTTTTCTCATAGTGTTCTTAAAAGACTGTTTAAAGCAAAAATAATAGCATGAAGTAGCATTTGTAATGTATATAAACACAAAAAATGTGATAACATTAAAAGAAAAGATAGGAGTGTGGAATTAGATGTGATAACCTTTGTGAAGTGGAAAATATGAAGTACGAATTGGTACAGTTTCTAGTAATATAATTTTTCCTAAATTAAGGAGTCATATTGTTAGCCGTAGAAGAACTACCAAAAGTTAAAAACAATAGTAACAAAACCCTAAAGAGCCAATAGAGGAAATAAAATGTAACACTAAAAATTACTTGATTTACCCCAAAGAAAAAAGCAATAAAGGGACAACAGAGGAACGAAGAACAGAAAGGTCCAATGATACACATAAATCCAAATATATACTTACATAAAGTGTAAATGGACTTCTTGTTGTTATGTGCTGTTGAGTTATACCCGACGCATAGCGACCCCTCCTTGGGTTTCCAAGGCCGTATCACTATGGAAGTAGATTGCCCCATCTTCCTTCCAAGGAGTGGCTTGTGGGTTTGAACTGCCAGCCTTCTGGTTAGCAGTCAAGTGCCTTAGGTACTACGCTACCAGAGCTCCTAATCTCCCCTAATTAAAGGATAGAGACTATTCAAATAGATTTAAAAAGGAAGAAACAAGGTTTAAATACATACTTTCAAGAGATATACTGTAATAGAATACAGATAGGTTGAAATTAAAGAACAGGAAAAGATAAACCTTGCAAACAATAATCCTAAAAAATTTGATGTGGCTGTATTAGTATCAGACTAATGAGACTTCCAAACAGAATATTCCTAGAGACAAAGAAGGATATATCACAATGATGAAGTGGTAAATTCATCAGAAAGACATTAAAACCTTAATAGGCATGCACCTAATAGCTTCAAAATTCACTAAGGACAAACTGGTAGAACTAAGGAGAGAAACAGACATCATTGGAGATTTTAACACCCATTTCTCAGAAATTGATAGAATTAAATGAACAACAAAAATCAGTAAAAATATAAAAGTTCTACCAACTTGATCTCTTTAACATTTATAGAACACCATACTTAACTCAATTCAAAGAATGCATGTATTTTTCAAATACATATTGATTGTTCACCAATATAGGTCATGTAACCCGCCAGCCACTCCTCGGAAGGAAGGTTGGGCAATCCTACTTCCGTAGTGATACTGCCTCGGAAACCCAAGGAGGGGTCGCTATGAGTCGGG
>NW_006921627.1:4021518-4028159 GCF_000298275.1 Orycteropus afer afer | reverse complement strand
TGTGAATTTTGTTATGTAGCTCAAACAGTACTTAGAGTGAAATTTATTCTTTCAAATGCCTATTTAGAAAGGAAGAAAGATTTGCATTTAATGATCTTAGTTTCCAGATTAAGAATCTAAAAAAATGAGAATAAAGTAAACCAAGTAAATTCAATGAAGGAAATAATAAAGATAAGTTGTTGTTAGGTTCCATAGAGTCAGTTCCAACTCATAGTGATCTTATGCACAGCAGAACAACACTGTGGTCCTGTGCTATCTGATAAAGATAAGAACAGAAGTAAAACAGACAGACAATACAGAAAATTTGCAAAGCTAAACAATTACTAGAATTGGTAGTTCCCTAGGAAGGCTAAACAAAGTTTAAAAAAAAAAAAAGGCACATGAATTACCAATATCTAGAATGAAAGAGGGAATAACCCTCCAGATTTTAAAGGTACTTACAAAGATAATAAGACAATATTTCAAACACCTTTATGCCAATAAATTTGAAAACTTAGATAAAATGCACAAATTTCTTGAAAAATACAACTTACCAAAACTGACTCAAACAAGAATAGAAAATTGAACAGGGCTATATCTTTAAAGAAATCAAATTTGTTATCATAAACCCTCCCTCAGAAAAAAAAGAAAAAAGAAACTCCAGGCCCAGATGACTGTTGTTGTTGTTGTTGTTATGTGCCATCAAGTCAGACCCGACTCATAGAAGACCCTCCTTGGGTTTCCAAGGCAGTGTCACTACAGAAGTAGATTGCCCAACCTTCCTTCCAAGGAGTGGCTGGTGGGTTTGAACCGACAGCCTTCTGGTTAGCAGTCAAGTGCCTTAGGCACTACGCTCATCACTGGTGAATTCAAGCATGTAAGCAAGAAACAATACTTATTTTATAGAAATTATTTCAGAAAGAAAGGAGGAGGAAATACTTGCCAATTTATTCTATGAAACCAGTTATCCTAATATCAAAACCTGACATATATATTACAAAAAGAGAAAATTACAGATCAATATTCTTCATGAACATTGACACAAAAATCCCAACAAAATTTTAGCAAATTGAATCCAGCATAAATAAGAAGGCTGATATAGCACAACCATACTGGTCTTATTTCCAGAATTACTGAATTAAGTTAATTATTTTGCTATATTATCAGAGTAAAGAGAAAAATCCTGTACTCTCGGTACTTCAGAAAAAGCCTTTTACAAAAGGCAACACACATTCTTGGTAAAAACTGTGTTAGCAGACTAGGAATAGAAGGAAGTATCTTCATCTCATAAAGGGCATCTATGATAAATTCACAGCTAACATTATATTTAATGATAAAGTTAAATACTTCTCCCTGAGATTGGAAATGAGGCAGGAAAGCGTAGCTATTCACTATTGCATAAAATTAGAAAGGAAGTAATAAAATGATCTCTCTTCATGGACACCGTGATTGTCTCAGCAAGGCAATACATAAAAGCTCATTATATTGCCATATACTAACAATAAACAAGTGGAAATTGAAGTTCTAAAAAAATATTTTCCATAGCGTCAAAACAAACCAAGTACTTCAGAATAAAGTTAACAAGAGTTGCACAAGATCTTTATCCTGAAAACTAAAGAATATTGCTGAAAGAACTTGGCACCTAAATAAATGAAAAGATATATCTGCTTCATGATTTCAGTTTCAAAACACACTGCTACACAAAACCAAAAAAAAAAAAAAAAAAAACCCAAACACACTGCCATTGAGTCAGATCCGACTCATAGCAACCCCTCCTTGGGTTTCTGAGGCATTATCACTACGGAAGTAGATTGCCCACCTTCCTTCTGAGGAGTGGCTGGTGGGTTTGAACTGCCAGCCTTCTGGTTAGCAGTCAGATGCCTTAGGCACTAGGCCACCAGAGCTCCTAGATGCCACACAAACCCAGTCAAAAGTACAGGGAGCTTTTTTGTAGAAACTGACAGTTGGATTATAAAATGTATATGGAATTGCAGCAGAACTAGCAGAGCTAAGCAAATTTTGAAAAAGAACGGTTGGAAGACTTGCACCATCTGATTTCAAGTATTACTGTAAAGCTATAATAATCATCACAGTGTGGGTATTGACATGTAGATGTATAGCTCAATGAAACAGAATACATACTACAGAAATAGACCCATGTGAAAAGAGTTCTGGTGGCATAATAGCTGCTAACCAGAAGGACGGTGGTTCAAATTCACCAGCTGCTTCATAGGAGGAAGATCAGGCAATCTACTTTCGTAAAGATTTACAGCCTTGGAAACCCTATGGGGGTTGCTATGATCAGAATCGACTTGATGGCAGTGGGTATATATCATGAAAAGTGCCAATCCAATTTAATGGGGAAGCATTCATGTTTTCAACAAATGATGCAATATGTCTGAATACTAAAATTAATTCGAAATGGATCATAGACCAAAATATAAAAGGTAAAGCTATAACCTTCTGGAAGGAAACAGGAAGCTTTAGAAGAAGCAGATTTCTTGGTACATGGAATGCATTACTCATATAAAATTGATATAATATGATACATTGTTTTTCATCAAAACTAAAAGTGGCTTTTCAGGAGAAGTCATTAAGAAAAGTGAATAAAAAGTATTTATGTGAAAAGTATGTTATATAGAATTCTACAAATTATATTTAAATGTCTGTTATATTTGTATGTCTGTAGGACTTAACCACACTTAACAGTCATTTATTTGCAGGCTTTATTATCTTATTCCAGAGCCTTGCTATTTGGAAGTGTTGCTCATTTTGAATCACTAGAATCAAGTACTATGCCCAAAACATACTTGGCACTCAGTAAAAATGTTTTTTTAATTGCCTTGAATTATTTTGTCCTCAAAATGAAAGCAAATATTCTACAGGATATGTAACCAGTAACTTGTCTTTAAAAGCCTTTGCAATTTGTCTTCCTATAAGCTAGATCTTGATGACAGATTGAACATTGTTTAGATCCCGAGTTCATCTTTTCTCTCCAGTTTAAGTGTCTAAGAAAAAAAAAAAAAAAAAAAAACCTACTGCCATCAAGTCGATCCCAACTCATAGTTACCCTATAGGACAGAGTAGAACTCTCTCACAGTATTTCCAAGGCTATAAATCTTAATGGAAGCAGACTCCCTCATCTTTCTCCCATGGAATGGTGGTGGGTTTAAACCACCAACATTTTGGTTAGTAGCCTAATGCATTAACTACTGAACCACTAGGGCTCCTATAAGAAATTAAGTAGAAGATGCCAATTTTGTTAGGAGTAGTTGCTATGGAAAATATCTGTGATGTGCATATCAATGCTACATATAGATCATCCTCAGAGGGAAAACAGATGAACCTCTAGCAGAGGCTAACAGCTGCCATACATATGAAAGCAATTGTGGCTGGAATCATTCTTTCTCTTCTTCTTTGCCTATTCTTGCACATAATGGCATTCTTGTAACACCCCATCAACATTGATACAATTTTCCACCCAGAGTAAAGTTATTTCTTCTCAATATGTTTATAGCCATTCATTTTCTGGTTAGACACACTGTTACTCTTCAGATAAGGTGATTATTAGTTAGCAGGAACAGCAAACCCTCTTGATCTTGAAATTAAGCTTGAGTTTCACAGGTGGCAGTATACATACCTAGAGAGAACCTACCAGAATCCATCTGCCTCTTCTGGACTCTGCCTTCTGATTAGTGTTATCTTTCCAACTCAAAGTGTCTAAAAATTTCTGGTAGCCTGTTGGTGTTCCTTTGTCTTTGGTTACATCTACCCTGCATATTTTCTTTCTTTATCTTACTGTCTTGCTTTTTATATTTTCTTACTTCATTTGTAAAATATTTGTAGTCCTCAGGATTGGAAATCTGTCTTTCCAATGGCCAAAACCTGGAGTAGGGAGTCAGAATTGTAAAAGAAGTGAGTGGCAGTGAAAGACACAGTTTTTCCGTAAAAGGATGATGTATGCAGTGTCGTATGGATATTATTTATTAACTTTCTAAAAACAGAATCAGCATCTGTTGATTGTTATTCTCAGTAAAAAGCATATATTAGAAATAGTCATTTCATACCATGGTTCCTTCTCCCATAACATGTTCCTGCTTTCACTTATTTTCTTTCATCATTGAGGATGAGCAGTGTAATCCACTTCATTGAATTGAGTATGATTTGGATAAAAATACTGTAATGACCTTTCTAATACACAAATGTGTATTTAAAACTTTTTTTTCTAACCAATTGCTCAATAGAAATAAGTTTCCTATTTTCATTGGAAGCACAGATCTAATTATGTTTAATTTACATTTAGAAAAAGCTCCGTATTTCCTTCAGCCTCCATAGTTATGTTCCTAGATACATTTCTGGCTTAATTTACCTCTGTCCTCCTCATCTCCATTCTTCAGAAACATCTAACCATTCAAACATAGCTTAATCTCCCCCCTTTGCGCTTTTGCTATAACTCTTTTGTCTTTAATGCTTTTTTCTGTAATTGTGCCTTTTAAGATTCTACCATTTTCTCACAGCTCACATCAAATCACACTTTTTAAATCGTCCCATTCAACATTTGTTCTCCCTTACTTATCTCTTCGTTTTGTTTTGGTGGTGTTTTTTTAGAGCATTTAATTTTATTTTTTTATTATGATTTGGGTGAAATTTTAAAAAGCAGACTCATTTTACATTTAACAGTTATTCACATTTTGTTTCGTGACACTGATTACAATCCCCACAATGTAACGGCTCACCTTCTGCCTCCTTCCTGTGGTTACCCTGTCCTTGGAGCCTTCTTGCCTGTGCATTTCTGCTTTCCCTAACTACTTTTTTTTTTCCTTTTAGCACTTTTTTTGTTGTTGTTGTTGATGTCTGCCAACTCTGTACATGGTCATGGGCACACTACTCCCGGTCGGCCTCGACTTACCTAATCATTAAGCCTGGCTACCCCTCTGTCCACCTGTAGATCAATGCTTGCTGTCACTGACAGTATAGTACCACACATGGAAAAGGTTCATCTTTGTTGTCTGTACCTCTTTCTAGAGCATTTTAAATGATATGTATGCCTTGTTCCTGGATTCTACATGTTCAGGAACCATGCTGTGCACCTGGGATATACACTTATTGAGATTTTTTAGATTCACAGAGCTCTCAATATTTTGAAAAAATTGGTTGTATTAAAGAGTGAAGAATAGGGTTCTGTGGATAAACCTAAACCTAAAAGCCAAGAATGAATGGGATGCATCTTTTGATAAAACATCTTAAAAGAGATAAGTTATCTTTAATAGGGTTGTTTATGGATGTGTTAAACTTTTGTTCCACATTTAAGTCTTTAATGTAGCTCAGCTCTTTGGTGTGAGGGAAGTTTTTATTTTGAATTTTTCCCTATAGAAAATTAGATACACCGCCACCTACATAATATATTAAGTTTCCATATATACTTGAGTCTCTTTCTAGACTCTGTATAGTTTCCTGTTGACCTGTTTGTTATTGTGCTAGTTCATGACTACTTTGTATATTGTTTTACTTTTAAGCTCTGGTATATGGTAGGACAAATCTCTCTTCAGTGTTCTTCGTCAGAATCATATTTTACATAAATTTTATAATAACTTACTAAAACCTTCAACAGATTTTTTTTGGGAGTTAGATGGGGATTTGCATTGATTTTTATAGATTGATTTAGGCAAAATTTGGTATTTTTGAGTCTTCTTATCCACTGACTTGGCCAGTGTATCCATTTATTGAAGTTGTCTTTTTTGACCTTCATTAATATCTCATAAGGAGCCCTGGTGGCACAGTGGCTACTAACTGAGTTGGTTCAAACCCACCAGAGCTCTGTGGGAGAGAAGACCTGGAGATCTACTCCTGTAAAGATCATAAGCTAGGAAATCCTGTGGGCTAGTTCTGCTCCGTCCTGTGGGGTTGCAATGAGTCTGAATCGACTTGATGGCACACAACAACAAATATGTTATACTTTTTTCCAGTAAAGTTCTCACACATCTACATTAGATTTACTCCTAGAGAATGCATTTGCTGCTGTTATGAATGATACTCTTTTTTTCTGTTAAATTCTCTATTATTACAATTTTGTAGGATTTACATATTGCTACTGTATACCTGGGAGCTCTGGTAGCATAGTGGCTAAGACACTTGCCTGCTAACCAGACGGCTGGCGGTTCAAACCCACCAGCCACTCCTTAGAAGGAAGGTTGGGCAATCCTACTTCCGTAGTGATACTGCCTCGGAAATCCAAGGAGGGGTTGCTATGAGTCGGGGTCGACTCGACGGCACATAACAACAACAACAACTGTATACCTTGATGTACTCTTACTGGTTTTGTTACTAGTTTTGTTATAAGCTGCTATAAAAATCAAACCTAAATTTTCAGTGCCTTAACCCAGTAGAAGTTTCTTTCTCACTTGCCTAAAAGACCAATGATACTATTTTTGATTGGTGGGTGCTTTTGAAATCTATACTGTATTTATGCCGTTTTCATTCTTTTTTTTATTTTTTATTTTTTATTGTGATTTGGGTGAAGATTTGCAGCGCAAATTCACTTTCCATACAGCAGTTCACATATACTTTGTCTCATGTCATTGACCACAGTTTACCACAATGCAATAGCTCCCCTCCCATTCCCTCCCCACAGTTACCTCTTCCCAGTGTCCATCCCTCCATAC
>NW_006921627.1:3998094-4020610 GCF_000298275.1 Orycteropus afer afer | reverse complement strand
CCTCCCCTCCCACCCCTGGTAACCAACAAAGAAAATTTCCTTCAATAGATAAACCTTTCCTTAACTTTTACAATAACGGGCTAATACAATATTTGTCGTTTTGTGATTGACTTATTTCACTCAGCATAATATCCTCCAAGTTCATCCATGTTATGCGATGTTTTACAGATTCTACATTGTTCTTTAGCGTTACATAGTATTCCATTGTGTGTATGTACCACAGTTTGGTTATCCGTTCCTCAGTTGATGGCGTTTTCATTCTTGTATTTTGTAATTTTTATATATTTTTTTCTTGTTCAGTGTTGCTGGAGGTTTATCTAGTTTGTTTGTTTTTTTCTTTTTAAACAGTATTTTATTGTGTTTTTGGTGAAGGTTTACACAGCAATTTAGGTTCCCATTCAACCATTTCTATACAAATTGTTCCATGACGGTGGTTACATTCTTTACAATATGTGAACATTCTTAATATTTCTGTTCTGGTTATTCAGTTTCTGTTAATTTAGTTTCCCTGCCCATCTTACATTTTCATCTTTGTTTTAGTGTAATTGTCAACCATTTGGTCTTCTACAGATGTTGTTTTAAAAGGAGCACAGTACTCATGCATGTTATTCTTTTATTTTATGAGCCAGTCTGTTATTTAACTAAAAGGTGACCTCAGGGGCTAGTTTTGGTTCAAGATTTAAAGAGTATCTCAGAGTAATAGTCTTAGGGAGTCCTCTAGTCTCAGCCAGTCCAGTCATTCTGGGTTTTTGTTGTTGTTGTTGTTATGTTTTGTTCTTGGGAATTTGAGGTTCTTTCCACATTTTTCTCCCATTCTATCAGACTCCATCTGTTGTAGCCCTGATTAGAATGCTCAGTAGTGGTAACCACACATCATATACTCCTTTTGGTCTCAGGGTACCTGAAGCTGTGGTTCCTGTGTACTCTACAGGGGTTCTTACTTGACTCTTTGGTCTCATTCTTTCTCTCCTGCTATGGATGAGTGAAGACCAATAGTTGTATTTTAGATGGCACTTGCAAGCTTTTAAGACCTCAGACACTACTCACCAAACTAGGATATAGAACATGAACTTTGTTATATTATTCAAGTTACTGAGATGTCCCACAAGACTGTCCTAATCCTTCAAATACAGGAAATCAATCCTAGGAGATGTTTGGTTCTGTCTTAAGAAGTATCCAAAACTGTGCCCTCTGTGTCCTTTATTTTACACACACACACACACACACATGTATGTAGACATACATGTACATACACATAAATGTGCGATATAGTCACATACATGTGTATATATGTGCATATACCTATATAGACATACATATATACTCATGTATGCATACTTACACACATACATGTCTACAGAGATACTATATACAAGTGTCTATGATCTAGAGAGAAAATCCCCACTCCCTTCTCCCATTTCTGGTAACCACTAATGAACATTAATTTCTCTTTGTTCATGTCATTTCACAAAAGTGAAAACATACGATATTTGTTTTTTTGTGATTGACTGGCTTATATTTATTTTTAAAAAGACAGATTTTTAGTTACAGAATCTCTACTTTTTATGTTTTTACTTCATTATTTTCTGCTGTATTATTATTTCCTGTTTTTGTTTTCTTTATGTTTACCATGCTTAATTTTCCAAGTTATGTGAATTAAATATTTTCAATCATTATACCAAAACTCAGACCCACTGCTGTTGAATCAGTTCCACTCATAGCAGCCCTATAGGACAGAGTAGAACTGCTCTGTATGGTTTCCAAGGCTGTAAATCTTTACGGTAGCAGACTGCCACTTCTTTCTTACATGGAGTGGCTGGTGGATTTGAACCACTAACTTTTTGTTTAGCAATATGGCAGTTTAATCAGTCTCCACCACAGCTCCTTCTGTCCTTACAGAAGGCTACAAATTTTTTCTAATAATTCCTTTAGCTATATCCAAGTTTTGATACATAGAAATTCTATTCTTGCATATTATAAAAGTCTTTTGGTTTGCTGAGCATATTTTTCCCTAACCCATATAGCCATTTAGAGTGTGGTAATGCCTAAGGCACCTGACTGCTAACCAGAAGGCTGGGGGTTCAAACCCATCAGCCACTCCTTGGAAGGAAGGTTGGACAATCTACTTCCGTAGTGATACTGCCTTGGCAACCCAAGGAGGGGTCTCTGTGAGTTGGGTCCGACTTGTCGGCACATAACAACAACAACAACAAGTTTTGTTTCATAAAATTGAGAGGGATGGTTATACATTTTTTATTTCCCACTATTACTGTGTTGAGGTGAGAGAATATAGTCTGTAGAAGGAATGCAAAAGAGGGTAAATACAACAGTTAGAGATTTTTTTTAAATTATCCACTGACCAACCAGGTACACTGGCATTGGATTATGTAGTGATATTATGCTTTGGCTGATAGCAGGATGATCCCACCATCTCTAGGTATTTCTAGGTCTCTTTTTTAGAAATAGGAAAATCTTTCTCAGAAGCCCCTCTCTTCCTCCCACAGTAGATGTCTACTTAATATCTAGTTGGTCAAACTGATTTATATGCCAACTCATTAGGAAGGTAAAATGGGATTACCCTTTTTAGGTGAGACTAATCAGATCTACTCCTGAAGTCTAGATATGGGGGGCTTTTTTGTTTATTTGGAGTTTGTTGTTGTTGGTTGTGGTGGTTTTTTGTTTTGTTTGTTTTGAGTCATGCTATGGAAGGAGAGGATACATGGAAAAAGTTGGAAGGAAGAAAATAGGAGGTAGAAGTATAGTTGTCAGTTAGGCATCCAACAGAATATTCTACTGCCTCTTAGTAACAATCTTTCAGTATGCCTTGTGTCTTAGCACGTCTGTTGGAAAAAAAGAGGATATTGGTTAATATAGAGTCTGATGCATGGCATTCTGTTAAGAGAGCTTCTATTAAACTTATTTAAAGGCCCCTTGAAACAGTTCTGTTATTTCTTGTTTTTACAATGTGAAGTCTCCTGTTTGTTGTAACTCTTAACTTTCCTTCACAGGGATTTACTTTCTCATTTGGTTAATAATCTTTGATTATGAGCTCATCTTCTCTGAGACTACTTTCCTGGAGCGTTCTCACCCTTCAGATCAGCTTAGAGTTTTTCTCTGCTGTTTCTAGACCAGTTTTTATGTTAATTTCTATGTTCAACATTCTGTATACCTCTCACGTACCAATGATGTCTCACGAGTAATACTTTTTCCACCTATAGTCCTAGATTCTTTGCCACTTTCAGCTAGTATTCAGTTTTTCCACTTTCCTTTTTTTTAGGTGTAGAAAAATCTTTGTGACATTCTTTAGCTATTTACTGTTAAGTTCGCTCCATTCCCCACTGCTCCTGAATTCTACAATCTCCTCCTTCCTCCATGAGTCATTTTAGCTTAAGCTCTCATCAGTGGTCTGACTTTGAGTTCTGTCTTCATTGTTGACACTTTGCCCAGTTTAGCTCATTCCTGATACCTAATCATTACTTTCTACTTTATGTAGTATATCCATGAGTTTGGAGCAAGAGAGGAGGATCCTTTTATGATTACTTAGTTCATGATATTTACATGGAACTTACAGAAGTGTAAGTTCCAATTAAAACCAGATTTATGTTCTATTTCTATTAGTTTTTTTCACCTCTCCTAATTTGTATGTGCCTTTATTTGTTTATAATTTGAGTAAAAGTTTATAGAGCAAACTGGTTTTCCACTCAACAGTTCACACACATTGTGTTTGTGACACTCATTACCATCCCTGCAATGTAGCAGCACTCTTCCTGCTTCCTTCCTGTGTCTGCTTCCGTTTCCCATCTTCCCTTTTGTCCTGTTCCTTCCTGCCTTCTTAGCTTTATCCCTGGGCAAATACTGCCCCTTTGATCTTGGGTGGTTGATTGTTCTATATCTGCCTTTATTTTTATATATAAATTTTTCCTTTCTGCAGTTTTCAAAATTCATCATAATTGATTTTGATTGCTGCTGTTTTAGACGGACTTATATTTTGCAAAAATTTCACCTTACCATTGCTTATGGGATGGAGCAAACTACAACTCTCCAGACTAAAATTTTATGTGGAAATTCAGCAGAAGATGATGATGAAAAGATGTGCTTGCCCCTCTTCATCTCTATTTCTGAAATATTATTTTGTTCTTTTAAGTTTTTGTAAGGTGGAGAGTTATTTCTGCTTCAAACATTCGTCTTTACCAAACTTTATGTGTATCTTATAGAGATAGTTTATTTTTTCCAGTATACTTTAAAGAGGGGGGGAAAAAAACCCTACTTTCTGTTCCCAGCCTGTTCTTGATATCCAGCTCCCGTTGCTTTGGCTCAGAGTTCCATTATAGCTCATGATAAACACCTTCGTATCTCATTATATCTTAAACTCCATAAACCCTAGGAGCAGACTTATAGAGGGAGTGCACTGTACTATCTAAATGAGCCATGACAAGCCTGGGAGTGGAACTTACTGCTGGGAAGTGGACCAGGTGGTATTAAAGGGGCTTGTTCCATGTGGTAATTGCTCAACCAGTTAATATTGAAGGAGAAACTGGAGGAGTGAACTTCTTTTAGCTGCTAATTTCCTGGAGAGATAACACAGTCACACTGTGCTGCATATTTCCGCCTCTATGTAAAGTTGTACTGGAAGACATGTCTTTTTATTTTTGCATCTACTTTTTTACTTGTTGTATTTTTATTTTATTGTCAGGCTTAATGTGCCTAAACCCTTCAGTATTTCATGTCTAAGACACAGGGAGATGGATTAAAATTTTGGGGACTATTAAGTAGATCCTACAGCTCTCTTCTTGCTAGGGATGAAGCCTTATTGTGATGAAGAAATCTGGTTAGAAGCTGTCAATAATTTCCAGATGTAGTGAGGGTCTACTCAGAAAGTTGCTTGACCAGGACAAATGTACACATTGGGTCTGTGCTACTTAGGAGTGTGCTTTCCCCATTTTATTGTTTTTAAGTTATTAAATTGATTTTTGGAAATTGCCTTGAAGTTTTCCATCTGCCAGAAAGTATCCAAATACTTCATATGCAAACTTTTACACATCACATGCAAACAATAGAAATGTTTTGGCCTGGTTGTAGTTAAGAGGTTTCATATGGGAATACTATGGGCAGATCCCCTCTTCCCACCCACCATTCGAGGAAGTGCTGATGGACTCCAGAGCAAGAACAGCTCTAGAGACCATTTGTAACATGCCAGTGCTCATTAGTGTCCCATCTCCATTACTACTTTTATTTATAAGAAGGAATCTATTTTAACAAACCTTAGCTGTTGTCAGGGTCTGTGAATTGATTGTCTTGAAAAGGAAGATAAATCAATTCTGGTGGGTCTCTCCTCCACCCCACCCCACCCCCGGAAGATAACAAATCAGGCCACTTAATTTAAAACTAATAAATGAAGAGACAGTAGTTTAATAAGTGTTGCATTAAATACATTCTTTGTATTGACCAGGAGGTGAGTCAGGATGTATTTTCTTCTTTAGTTTTGGTCTACCCTCTACCCCCACCTTCCACTTCGTGGTTTTGCACAGAATACTTTCATGAATCCCCACGCAATAGGGTGTAGGGTGTATGTGTGTGTTTAGTAGTTGAGAGTGAGTAGAAGTTATACATTGAGTTTTAAATGAAGTTACTTCTTCCCCTTACAGTCAACTCTGGAATATCATTAGTTTGAAAGTATTTCTTTGCCATAACTTCTGCTTCTCCCCCCACCACTTCTTAGCTTTGGGTACATCCCTATTGCATTCTCCTAATAAGTATATCTTTGTTTTCACTTTTAAAGCCTAGTTGGTTCCAGAGCTGTTTTGTTTTGTTTTAAACTAATATCAGTATGCCATTTTAGTCACCCATTACTGTTTGGGTAAGTTGATGATTCCTTTATTCTGGCTAAGGTTTTTTGGTTATTTAGAATTGGCTATATTTTACTTGCTTTTTAGATCATGTCCTCAGTGGTATTCCTCCTCCAGCTCAGCTTTTAAAGAAGTTTATAAATAGAGGCTTTCAACTTGGAAAACACTGTATATTCCAGTTGACTAGAACTGAGCTGACCTGTAGGCTAATAAAAATACCAAATGAAAACATTATGATATCTCATTGTACTCTCTTGTAGATGTAATGTAGTGTGAATAGGTGTAGCTTTGAGGCATTGTAAATCCCATCTGAATACTGGCAACATGGTTCAAAATAGCAAGAAATAAAGCCCAAAGGTCACATTTGTGTGAATGGTCACTGTGCATATAGAAGATATTATTTCACTCTTTTAAAAATAGCAATACTGCTCTAAAAGTAGGGCAAACAGGGATAGAGGTAAGATGAGAGCTTGAGTCAGAGGCTGCAGAATTGTAATACTTTGCAGTTGTGGTTCATTTTCTTCTTTAGCTATACATTTTTTGTTGAATAATAGGTGCTACCTTATGGGCAAATTTCCTTTGGATCCCAGAGTAGTGAAGCAGATGAGCAGCAAATAAAGACCTGACAAAAAGAGAGGAGTTCAAATTCAATATTATTAAAATGGGGAATTTTTCATGAAAATCAAAGCAATTTCCACATGTATAAAATGAAAGTACCTGAAATTTCTTCCAACTTTAAGTCTACTCTTTGTCTTATAGTTTTCTTAAAGGAAGTCCATTTTTTTATAGTAGGGCAGAGGCTTCCAAACTTTCTTTGTCCAAGTGCCTTCATTACTTTTTTCATGTCCCCTAATCCTGGATGATACAAATGGTTAACACATTCAGTTGCTCACCAGAACTCTGGCTGTTCAAGCCCACCGAGAGGCACTCAGAGGAAAAGCCTGGCAATCTGCTTCTGAAAAATCAGCCGTAGAAAGCCCTGTGGAGCACAGTTCTACCCTGACACACTTGGGATTGCCATGAGTTATAGTCAACTCGGTGGCAACTCTGTATGCCAAAGTAAATACCTAATACTGCCTAACAGTATTTAGAGCTGTACAACTTAAATGTTCATTATGTTCTAACAATTTAGTAGCTATTAAAAAAAAAAAAAAAAAAAAAAGTACATACCAGAAGGGTGGCGGTTCAAACCCACCAGCCACTCCTCAGAAGGAAGGTTGGGCAATCTACTTCCGCAGCGTACTGCCTCGGCAACCCAAGGAGGGGTCGCTATGAGTCAGGTCCAACTCGATGGCACATAACAACAACAACAACATAAAAATTAAAGAAAAAATAATACTATTTTTTTTTTCTTAACCACAGCTACTTTCTAATAATTGTTGGGACACTGAAGGGTTTTTTTGTTGTTGTTTTTGTGTTTTCCCCCAAACCTCAAAATGAGATTGTTCATTGCCATCTTTGTTTCTTATTCCTTTTGATTTCTATACAGTTTTGTTTTTGATCACAGCATCTTTCAAAAACTCAGCTTTGTAAAGATAGAATGTCATGAAGAAGAATACACCATATTCTAGTGTGACACTGTAAACTACTTCAGACTAGTAATTTGCACAGTGTCTGACAGATGTCACTATATTTTCTCCAAAATTTAAAATATTCTGCAGTGCCTCTGTGAATTCCCTGAGTTGCTTTGGGGCACAATTTGGGAAACTTGGTAGAATTGTAGAGGGTAAGGGTAGCTAATTGTTTTGGTTACCTAGTGCCAGGAGTATACCACAAATGGGGTGGCTTTAACAAACAGTTTATTCTCTTACAGTTCAGGAGGTTAGAAGTTTGAGTTCAAGATGTCAGGTTCTAGGGGCTGGGTGAAAGCCCCTCGACCTTGGGCTTCAGCTCTGTCTCTTGCTCCTGGTCCACTGAAGCTCCTGGCCCACAGCAGCTGCTGACTGCTGAGGCTGACAAACCCAAGGTCAACAAGTGAAAAGGCACAGTCCCAATATTACCAAACCACGTGACAGGCCATTGATTCAAGCCATTAAAAGGCTGAAGATCGGCAGAGCATGGCAGGCTGCTAAATGAAGACTCAGCTCTGTGGAGGGTTCAAGCTTGCCAAAAAGCTAACGACCATTCTCAAAGCTTCTGCTTATATGCAGGAAGCAGACCACATCCCTAAATCAGCTACTTAGCTGCTTGTGGTGGATCCCACCATGGTGTTGATAGCCAGTCTCATCATGGGGAGCAACTACAACCAGCTTCCCAGCCACTCAACCAGGCCCAGCCAAGTTGACACTCAATCTTAATGACCACACTAATAATAAGTATTGATGGCACTTTGTTGTTGTTGTTATGTGCCATCGAGTCGGACACGACTCATAGTGACCCTTCCTTAGGTTTCTGAGGCAGTATCACTACGGAAATAGATTGCCCCATCTTCCTTCCGAGGAGTGGCTGGTGTATTTGAACCACCAGCCTTCTGGTTAGCAATCAAGTGCCTTGGGCACTATGCGACCAGAGCTCCCAGTGGCACTTTAGTTCAGGTATAATTATTACTATACCAGACTAAAGGGGAAATGGGTAAATTTTACTAGGTTATTGACAGAGTTACTTCACTAGCCTTTGGGGAGATAAGCATGATGTATTAGTTAAGAACAGTGGCTTTCAAACTTTTTAGATTCTGATACTAGTAAGAAAAACATTTTATATCTCTCTCACACACAAACACAGCCACACAACAACTGAAACATTTAACAGAACAGTATGCTTTTATTGTTACTTCACTTTCACTATTATACCAACTCCTCACTTAATGACATGGTTAGGTTTCAAAGACCAGGTCATTATGCGAAAATTGGCCTTATATGAAAATGGAGGATGACCATAACAGATCACAAATGGAAGATGATCACATCATTACATAACTGCCTAATCACATCATTATATAATTGCCAAGCCACCTAGAATCATGGCCCAGCCAAGTTGGCCCATATCCTTAACCATCATAGTTAATGTTACTCTCACCCCATACCTAGGTGTTCTTTACTGCCAGATACATGTCATTAATGTACAAAATAGTCGGTAGATTTTTTGACTATTGTCATAAATGCAAAATGTCAGATAATGATGAGTTAATAAGTCAGGAATAGGTGTATTGTTAAGGAGCTCTCATGGTGAACTGCCTAAGGCATTTGACTGGTAACCAGAATGTTGGCAGTTCAAACTCACCAGCCGCTCCACAGAAAGGGGATGAGGCATTCTACTTCTGTAAAGATTTACTGCCTTAGAAACTCAACAGGAATTGCTATGAATCGAAATCGACTTGATGGCAGTGAGTTTGATTTTTGGTTTTAGGTGTATTGTTTTACTTTTACTATTAGTACTTAAAGGAGCTCTGGTAGCATAGTGGCTAAAGCACTTGACTGCTAACCAGAAGGCTGGCGGTTCAAACCCACCAGCCACTCCTCAGAAGGAAGGTTGGGCAATCCTACTTCCGTAGTGATAATGCCTCGGAAACCCAAGGAGGGGTCACTATGAGTCGGGGCCGACTCGACGGCACATAACAACAACAACAACAACATTAGTACTTAATAATAAATAATCAAGCATTGCTGGGATTGGGAAGATAACGCAGGACTGGGCATTGTTTCCTTCTGTTGTACGTAGGGTCGTTTTGAGTCAAAACCAGCTCGGCAGCTCCTAACAATTAATGTTTTGTGCCTTTTTTCACTTTTACTACATGTGCTCTAGCGTTTTCTCTTCCTTTTTATTCTTGCTTGCATCATATCTTAAAACTTGCTCCTCAGGAGTCACTAAACTGAAAAAAGATTGGTTAAATGCACAGAGATTCTTGGTTCAGACTTAGTTTGACTATAGTCCTCACCACTCCATAGCTACTCTTAGTTATTCATTTTCCTCATCTATAAAATGGGAATTAATAATAACAGTGCTGAGAGGAGTAAATAAGTTAATGCACAAAAAACATTGAAAATAATTACTGGCCGTTAATTGCTACTGTTATTGTTTATTATTAGAATCTCAGTGAACAATTATAAGCTAGGACAGGTACAGAATTGTAGAAAAGCCGTAGTTCCAAAGTATTGAATGGTATTATATGTAGTGAAAGAATGAATTTTTACTCAAAATTGAAATCATGGACAGATAGATTTTGTATGCCATGGCAAAGACTTTTTGCGTTTGATCTTTTGAGTTTTGATCCTGTTGAGAGATAAATAGAGAAATAAGAACAAGGGAGATCAAAATACTATCTTTTTTTTTTTTTTTTTTACCAATAAAGCTGATTAGTGAACATGACTTTATATTTGCAGCAAAGTGGCCTTGTTAATATTTCTCTCTTCTAAGCTAGGCAGACCTACCCTACCCCCTGACACAGCTGAATAACTGCAGACCTCTTAAGACATAGCAGAGAGCAGTGTGAAGTGGCATTTAATACCCAAGGAATTAGTAGGACTAACCAAGTGACTAGAGAGGTTAGGGAAGGGATTAGGGGAAGAGAAGAGAATGTCAACTACAGGGATCAGCATGAGTGAGGATCAAGAGGTGGCAAAGAGCTCATTTTATTCAAGTGTCTGAAAGGAAGCTAGTATGGTTATATATAGACATGGAGTGAAAGTGTTCAAGTGTGTGAGGAAGAAAACTGCTTACATCAGGGAGGGTGTTATAGGCTGTGTCAAGGATTTTGTATAAAGATTCTGAGATAATTTCTTTAAATTTTTACCTTCTGCTCCATCTGTGAAGTTGAATTTACAATTTTGATTTAATATACTATGTTAACTTACCTGAGTGGACTGTTTTTGAATGTTTCTCATAATTTCCTGTGCCATATTCCCATTGAGACTTTGTTCTATAGCCATGAAAAATCTTTGGTTACATTTGGTATGAATCTGAGCATTTAAAAAAAAAAAAAAGTTACTGCTTTTAACTGCACTGCACAGTGTGTCTTAGGTTGATTATTGCTATTATAAGTCTAATTTGGCAGAGGTTGTAGGTTAATAGAGTCAGTTGTAACAATCTGAAATAGTGTGGCTCAGAGGTTATGACCAATGTCGGGAACTTTTTTGGAGCTCTGGTGGCGTAGTGGGTAAGGCATTTGGTTGCTAACCAGCAATTGAAACCCTCTAACTGCTCCACAGGAAGAAGATGAGGCAGTCTACTTGCATAAAGATTTACAGCCTTGGAAAACCAGTAGGGGTTGCTATGAATTGGAATCAACTTGATAGCAATGAGTTTTGGCTTTTTTTTTTTTTTTAAGTTGGAAGATAAGAGAGGCTTTATGAGCCTGAGATATAAGGAGAGAGATGTACCTGTGGTGTTTTCTAGGAAAATAATTTATTAACCCAATTTTGATTGGCACTTCCAACCTAGATCCATGGTTGCCCTATTAAAGGAAACCTTTGTTTTTGCCTGTGAGTCAGAAGAAAAAGGTAATCTTTTTCTCTATATCAACTGAAAATGAACTTGTATAACTTGTTTTAGCCCAGAAAGTCTTGGAAATAACTATCCTTGACATAAAATTTGCAAGCACTGGTCTACTTTTTCATAAAAAAAAAAAAAAAAAAAAAGACCAATTGCTTAGTTGTATAGAGTTATCAATTATCTTTGCAGCTTAAACTGGCTATGCTTTTCTTTCTTCCTATGGAGGTACATGACACATTATCTAGCCAAAAAAATAAGTGTTTTCAATAGATGAATGGTTTGAAATTTGGTCAAGTCTGAATAATATAAAAACTTTTTCATTGGCCTTATATGGTTGAATTTCTACTATATAATGTTAAACCAGTTATTAGTTATGCTGCCCCACATTTATAATAGCATTATTTGAAAACTATATAGCCTTTTTTTCCATCTTTTTGTTTTTGCAGCTCAGTGCAATGACTGGATAGTGTCATTCCCTCTTTTGCTAAAATTGCATTTCCTGCTGTTTGTAACTGTTATTTCTGTTCTTTCAGTAACAGCCACAGGAAGAAATAAGGCTCTTGATATCTACTGTGTAATCAAGAATGCGATTGCATACCCCACTTGGAATTTTTGTTCTGAAATTATTACCGCTGACTACCCATCTAGTACTTTGAGCTTGACCTCTGGCCTTAACTGGCAAAGGTGCTACAGAAAAGCAAAGGCAAAGAAAGGGATATGTTTGCTTTTGACCTAACCCACTGAGGGTGACAGTGACTCTTTGACAATATATTTATTTCTCAGAAAAGTAAAGTAGTTGTTTGATTCCTAAATATTTAATATATTGACTTTGGTTGATCCTTTCCTTACACATACTTATCATAAATCCCTCTCTCTGTTAAATCATATTTTATTTTTAGACTTGAATCATCTTCCATATTTTTAGATTGATCCATTCTTCACTTGAGTTGAGGATTGTATTTTTTTTTAAAGTTTTACTGAGAAAGTCCCTTGGATTTTGTTTCTTTTCTGTTTATATTTCAGCCACTTTAATTTTAGTATATATCCTTAGTATTTATCCCTGGATAAGTAAAAACCAGTTTTCATAATGCTCCTCTCACTCTAAGGTGTCTAACATATAAATGCTAGTCTGATTTTTCTAAATCATTAATTGTTTTTCTTTTATTCATTTTTTTTGTAACACAAACATTAGCACTTTGTTTTTATTGATGGAATTCACACAACTATAATATTCAGCCTTTTAAAGTATATAATGCAATGGCTTTTAGAATATTAGTAAGTTGTGCAACCATCACCACTATTTAATCCAGAACATTTCCATCACACCACAAAGAAACCCCCTTCTATTTGCCACTCTCTCAATTATTACTTTTGAAAAGTTACTTTAGTATCAGTTAGGATTGTCTTTGGGTTTTTTAAATGAAAATCCAGTTGATGCTACTATTCCAATAGAAGTATAAGTAGAATAGGGGTTCATTTTTCATACCTAACTATGGAGGGTAGGCAGTATAGGGGATTTAAAAAACCTGGGCTCTTTCTTTTCTACCATCCTTAGTATGTGACTTTCCTCCTCATGCTTGCAAGATGGCTGCACACTGTAGGCCTTGTATGCATATTCCACATAGGGCAGAGTAGAACTGCCCCATAAGATTTCTAAGTCTATAATCTTTACAGAAGCAGACTACCACATCTTTCTCCTGTGCAGTGGCTGGTAGGTTTGAACCACTGACCTTTCCATTACCAGCTGAGTATTTAACCACTGCTCTACCAAGGTTTCTTAGAATTGCAGTATGACCCAGAAGATTTGAAAGAAGTGACTCAAAACAAATACCTAGGTACCAGTGTTCATTATAACAGTATTCACAAGAGCCAAAAGGTGGAAACAACCCAAGTATCCATCAATGGGTGAATGGATAAACAAAATGTGGTTTATCTGTACAATGGAATATTATTCACCCATAAAGATAAATGAAGTTCTGATACATGCTATGAATGAACTTTGAAAACACTCAACTCAAAAACTCACTGCCATCGAGTCAGATCCGACTCATAGTGACCCCTCTTTGGGTTTCTGAGGTGATATCACTGTGCAAGTAGATTGCCCAACCTTCCTTCCAAGGAGTGGCTGGTGGGTTTGAACCACCAGCCTTCTGGTTAGCAGTCAGATGCGTTAAGCACTACACCACCAGAACTCCCTTGAAAACATTAGGGTAAGTGAAATAAGTTAGACACAAAAGGACAAATATTGTGTGATCTCAAACCGGAAATATCTAGAATAGGCAAATACATCAAGACCAAAGTTGATTAGTGGTTATTAGGAACAAGGGGGGTGGATAGAGAGTTATTGCTTAAGGGGTATTGAGTTTCTGTTTGGGGTGTTGAAAACTTTTGGAATTACCGAAGAGCGAAGATTGTGTAACACAGTATATATCACTGTCACTGAATTATATACTTAATACTGGTTAAAATTTCTATTATATGTATCTTACCACAAGAAAATTTCTTTTTTTAAAAAAAGGATACCTTTTTAAAAAATCTTAATGTAGTATCAGAGATAAGAAAATACCCACCAGTGAAAATATAAAGAAATAACTACTCTCATACACAATTAAGTCAGTGTCCAAAGTCATAAACTTTTCCGGAAGACAATTGGGAATATTTATCAAAAGATTTCAAAACACACATGCCTTTTAATCCTGCAATTTTTTAAGATACTTTTCCTAAGGAAATTTCAGATAACTACACAATGACTGACCTGGTAAGTTGGCGTATATTAAACTTCAGCCAGTTTTTTTTTTTCCTCTGTGGTATTAATTAAAATGCACAGATCTTTCTAAGAAATAAAGATATGATTTATTGTCATTATTTATTATTTTTCCTTCTAAAGAAAATCTAAACCATCACCTTTTTTCTCAAGTTGTATTATCAGGAACTGGCAACCATCTTTAATTAGATATAGATATGTAACATAAAAGTTGTTTTGAGTTTGTTTGCTTTTACCTCAAATGATCCATTTTGGTCTGCCTGTTTTGCCTGTAGAGAAACTGAGTAAAATATTGCCAAATGAAATTTGCCTTATGCTTTAGCGCCATTAGAGACTTCTCTTCTATCTTCTATGTCTCTATTGAATTTTAATCAGTAAATTACCATGCACAGAAGCTTTTCTACAAGATTTTAAAACATGAATCTGTTTACTCTCCCAAATTTAACCTCAGACTTAATCCTTCCCTAGTGCCATTTTACCTTTAGAATATTCTATTCATTTTTATTCTAAACTTCGTACTTTGAGAGAGCGGTAAGAGAGGCAGATGGTATAATTGAATTTATAGAAATACAGGAAAACAAATTATAGTTCTTACCCTCCTCACTTTATAAAGCTGATAATGATCATATTATCTCTAGAATCATAAATCTATAGTTTAAAATGATAATAAATAAACATCCTTTCACAGCTAATAGGCCCTTTTAAGCTAAGTGAGCATTTACTGCTATTAAATACAGAAGACACTCTTTGGACCAACCTTCACTTAACCCTTAACCTACATAGTCAAATTACTTGAGGCTTTATTTGCTCTCTGCTAAACATGCTGACTGATGCCCACAGCATACTAGAATAGCTAAGCAGACTCTTCTTGAACACACCCTGCACTTTTCAGTTAACCTGTTGAGTTTGTATGTTTATTAATAGTTAGTTATATTTGTTCCCAAGCTTGTTGATTCTGGTTACTCCTGACCTTGTAATTATATATTTTTATTGCTGTGTAAAACCAATGATATAATTGTATATATATTTTAAAATAAAATGTTTCTTTGAAGATAAAGCAAAATGCTTTGGAAAGAGGATATATATATATATATTCAATATTGGGAGAATCTTTATAATCTGAAAGTGACCCATGATTGTTTTCAAGTGTTTTTAAGTGCTAGCCCAACTTTTTAAAAACCGGAACTGGAAAGTATACAAAAAATGGAATGTAAAACATAAGTCATTAGATAATATTCAGAGAAAAGACTTTGGACTTACCTACATAAGAAATCAGCAAGGCAGTGTATATTTATATGTTTTAACGTAAAACTTTGTAGTGATACATGTAAAAAAATTTTATTCTCTAAGGAGCTGTTCAGTTAATTAACTGGCAGACTTAATGTCATATAAAATAAGGGCTTCTCCTACAGTTTGTCATTAGTAATCTGTAGATTCTTAAAAATGCTTAAAGGTAGAGCTTCTATATAAATGTAAATTATTCAGAAAAATGTTATGAATAGTAGTAGCTAAAAATTACAGCATCTGTTCCATGATGCCATACCTTTAAGATTTAACACAAATTAAATTTGGTGGTAAATTTTGGTTTCAGTTTTCAAAAAATTTACCAAAGACTGTTTTAAACTTTTTGGAATTAAGAAATCCACTAATCTGTGATCTATCTATCTCAAAAACAAATGCTAAACCTTTGGAAATTTGTGTGGCTGCATCATGATCTGACTTGTCTGGGTTTGGTATTTTACCGAGGTACCTGCCAATTGGAATTAGAACCCTATGGGCAAAACCAGGATAGACTTAATTATTGGCTTACTATATTTAAATCAAAATGAAAAGCTCATACAAAATTTTGTACCCATAGCCTGAAGAAAAAAAAAAAAAAGTGGAGCTGTTTTTGGACTAAAATGTCATAGCTTTTGTGGCTAATGAGGCATGAAATAAATTGGCAAGCTCAGACTGCTCCAAGTACAGTGGTACAGTGTGCATTTTCTAATTCCCAGCCCTTGGGATTTCAGCAAAGGTCACAAATTAAACAAAGTCAGGATTAATCAAAACTACAATCAAATAAAACCCAATCATTAATCCTCTTCTGAGTTACAATGGAGTGATTGTGTAATTGTGTGAGAAGCACTGGAGAGGGCTCTTTTGTAGTATATAAGAAAATCAACATTAAGGTGTCAAACAGAAAAATGAAACCCTGCAGGTGAAACTGCCTCTGGAGCCAAGAGAAACTGGCAATTTATGCAGGGTTGCAAGTGAACCTTTGGCGTATTGAAAGGGGTGTTGGCACTGAGCTACAGAACATGTGGATCTCGCAGTGGGGCCCCTCCACAGAGATTAGTTTATGGGCTGCAGCAGGCCCTGTTTGCTGAGAGGCTCAGTGTTTGGGTGTAGCAGCTCCAAGCAACAGTCTGTCCAAGGTTAACTGCCAAAAATGTACTGTGTAATTCTCAGCTTTTTGTAATTTTAAAGAAGAGGGTATAGAAAAGCATTTCTTCTGTGAGAGTAATTAAGTGTCAGGATATGTCATTCCCCAACAAAAGGCGGACAAAAGTTTGCAAAGAACAGGATCTTCAGCCCATATTTCTCTCATGTTCTTGATTTCTGAAATCACTGATGCTTGCTTTATGATAACTGTCTTCTTATTTCAGCTATTTTACATTCCACAGTGATCATTTTCTTCATTTTTCATCCCATAGTCTCAAATCAATGTCACTTTTATTGCCTATTTTTGAAAGTTAATAGACTATCCAGTTATGCTAAGATTGTAAATTTAAGAACCAATTTTGATATTTAATTGACCTCATACTGTTTGTTTGTTTTTTTTTTTAATATATATTTGTGTGTGTATGTATGTTAAGGATAGTATTTGCCTCTATTTGTTGGCTGTCCTCTTTGTTTCATATCCCAAATGAAAAAAGTTTAAATCACTCACCCCACCTCCAGTATGGTAGCTTATTTGAAAGCCTTAAAACAGGTGATTGCCTGTTATCAAATTCCATTTCTCCAGAACAGAACAGGACAGAATTTCTGTTCGTTACATTTGCTTTCTTGCTATTAATGCACTAAATCCTTTGTGTATGCAGAATACTGTTAGGCACTGGATCAGATAGATAGAAGTTCTTTTCTTTCAAGTAACTTACCAACTAATTGCCATCTATAGCAGCCCTATAAACTTAAATTACTAAAAGGATCCACTTTTAGGTTTTATGGCAAGACTTTATTCTAATGACACATTATTGTGTATTTTGTCTTTCTGTTTAGGTTCTAATATATTACATTTAGTATCATCACTGAAACAAATTCATGAGTTGAAATTATCATTAGAAAATAAAAGTCTCAAATTTGTAATCATTTGAGTCCATTTGTTTTAATCATTTGAGTCGTCTGTTTCCAAAACTCTGGCCATCCCAAATGGTGTGTTTGGCATGTTTAGATCCTGTATTTCTTTACTTACCTGTAATAAGTTTTTGTAATAAAAGTTAGTAAAGCTGTCGTAGTATAAAAGAGGCAGGGAGGCCGCATCTTCTGACCTCCTCTGACCCCACAAGAGAAAGACGGAATCACCATGAGTAGCCCAAGGGCTATCCCTGGGAGGCAAGATACGCTACCTCCCTCCAGCCCTTTCACCAACCCTGACACCAACCGTTCCTTCTGCAGCTCCCACCACCTCTCTGCTGGGTCCGATAATTTACTGCAGTGGCCATACACAACTCACAGATTATGGGGTTTATTAGGGAAGAAACAAGCTACAACTCAAGTTCAGAACATGCTCAGTCTCAGCCTGCCTTCTCTCATCCAACAGTCTCTCTCAGTCTCTCTCAGCAGTGCTGTCTCTCTGTCTTCCTCAGCAGTGTGTGTCTCTCTCAGGCTCTCCCTCAGCAGCATGTGTCTCTCATGTCTCTCAGGAGCACATTTCTCTCAGCAGCATTTCTTTTTGAGCCTGGCAGAGTGACCATTAACCAATCCCAACATCAGAATTCTATACACCTGAGAGAGAGCAACTTTGCAGAAGATTGCTTCCTGCCGGTTCAACAGAAATGACCCAGGTGGATAACTTTAGCAATCAGGAGCTACTCAGTTGCTCATGGCAAATTCCACCACAGAGTTTACAAAGACTTATGGCTAGAAAAGCCCCACACTATGTAATTCACTACACCACAAGTAGAAATGAGGAAAGCATATAGAGTACTTGTGAGTGTGTATGCAAGGGATATTTCTTGTTTCATTGTAGTTTTATGTAAATGAAGTTAGACACATTGTTCTGCAATTTACTGTTTTAACTGATGAATATATAACCCACTTCCATGGAGGCAATTCAGACTTACAGTGACCCCCTTTGGGTTTCCGAGACAGTAAATCTTTACAAAAAGTAGATTGCCCCATCTTCCTTTGGCAGAGAAACCAGTGGGTTTGAACCACCAGCCTTCTAGTTAGCAATCAAATGCCTTAGGCACTGCACCACCAGAGCCCCTTTATGAGGTATATATGAGTATATACTAGTTATGAGGTATATATGAGTATATACTAGTTATTATTTCATATCAACAGTTCTATTGTACTGTATTTAACAACTGCTCAGTTTTCCTTTATAGGTTTTGCTTTGTTTATTCTTTTCTCTGCTGAAGGTCATTTAAATTATTTCCATTTTTAGATTATTTCAGACAGTACTGCAAAAAAACAGCATTATACTTGCATGTTTTCACATTTATAAGCATATTTCTCCAGGGTAGATTCTTTAATGGAATTGCTTATCTTATTTTGATACCTGTTGCTAAATTGCCCTTAAAAAAAAAAAAAACCTCTGTCCACATACGCTTTCATCAACTCTGTAAGAGTGTGTTCATTTACCCCACACTGTTGTGTATGCTGGATATTAGCCATCTGTAAAATTTTTCATTTTAATTAATTTAAAAATTTTTAATTTTACTATTTTTTTATTTGGGATATTTTTCCCTTCCAGTGGTATAATATTTCATAGTAGTTAATGGACATTGAAATTAGTTTTAACACTTTACTGTTGTAAATAGTGCTACTAAATAATGAATTTGTGATAATGAAAAATTATGATATATTTAAAAATAACCTTATGCAGAAGTCATCTCACATGTATGTAAGTATATCAGTAGGATACATTTGGAGAAGTAGAACTGTAATGTTAGAGAATAGATGTATTTGTGATTCCAATTGATATTGTTAAATGGGAAAAGCAAAATGGAAATGTGTGCATGGTATACTACCATTTGTATGAAGGAGAGAGGGATACGGATAAATGCACACACACTCTTATATGTTGATATGTTGTTATCTATGTCATTGAAGGGAGAATGAACAAGGGTGAGAGAGACATTTTTCACTATATACATACTTCTTTATACTTCATGGTTTTTTAAACCACAATTAATATATTACCTATATAATAATTTAAATATTTTTTTGATGTATTGGTAAAAACATGAGCTTTTAAGTTAGAACTAAACTTAACACTAAGCTGTGTGACTTTAGGCATAACCATTTAATCAATTTTGAACCTGTTTCCTCAAGTATGTAAATGAATCTAGTATATACCTGTCTTGTGGAGTTGTGAGAATGAAAAGAGAACTTGTAAGTGCAAATACGTAACACAGTGACCAGCACATGATGCATGTTAGTAAATAAATTCTTTTAGATTTTTTTCGTTCTTTTCACCAGAGGCTTCCCTGTAATATGAAATGCCTAAGGTCCATTTAGGGGAATAAAACGTAGTCACAGAATGTCTGTTATCTATTCCACTCTCTTTAAATGTGAATATGGAGGCAAAAGTAAATTACTAGGAAGAAGGCCAGTATTCTGGCTTAATTTTGTGACAGTGATTTTTATGTTACCAAATAATGGAAAATTCTTATGAGTGGGAACCTGATGTATACAAAAAGTGAGTACAAACAGCTGGTATAGTGCTTTGGTGACTAAAATGCTTATTCACAAGCTATGATTGATGTGAGCACTCCTTAGGCCAAGTTTATACATTATCATATATGTGTGTACACTCTTGGGTTGATGTACATGTGTGGGTTAACTAGATCTGCTTAGAAGCCAATAGAATTTAGCCAATGATAGCTTTTGAGTAATTTCTATTAGAAATAGATTTTGCATTAATGTTAAGTACCCATGTATAATACAAGAATATGAACTTGTTTTCATAATAGTACATAATACTGCAAGGTATTGAGATGCCTTGTGTTCCCTCCATATTTACTGCATTAGTCCACCCGGCCAAATTATATGAACCTCAAAACTTTTCCTGCCAAGGATTTCATATTAGAAAAGATTGATGGAAAATCTCTTTCTATTGACATCAGGTGTCTTTGAGCTTAGTCACCAACTCCAAACAATTGACAAGATTTGACAAGATTTTTTTTGTTGTCACTGTTCTGTTCATTAATCAAGGGAAAAAAAATTTTTTAACAAATCTGATACAGTCTTTTTTTTTTTTTTTTTCATTTTTTAATTGTGATTTGGGTGAAAGTTTACAGAGTAAATTCACTTTCCATACAGCAGTTCACAAACACGTAACAGCTCCCCTCTCATTTACTCCCGATAGTTACCTCTTCCCTGTGTCCATCCCTCAATGCACTCCTGCCCCATGAGCTGTCTCCCTGTGCATAAACAGTCCTTCTTTTTCCCATGATTATTCTCTCTAAGGCGTGTATCTACCTCAGGTAAATGTTCAGCTCCTATGCCTGTCTTTTGTTTGGCTGGAAGCCACAGGTATGGGTTAAATTCCAGACCTGAAGGGCAGCTAGGGACATAGTCTCAGGGGTTCCACTGGTTCTATCAGACCAGCAAACCTAGTCCCCCTTTTTCCCCCTCCAAATGATTTTGAGTTTTGATCCACATTGTTCTCCCTCTCTATCCATGATCTCCTACATAGATCCCCCTCCGAGTGGTTGACAGTGGTAGCCAGGCATCATCTAGTTCTTCTGGTCTCATAGTCATATAGGCTGTGGATCGCATGGAGTACCAGTCGCTAGGACTAATTTTTTCCATGAATCTTTGGTTTTCTTTATTTTCTTTGCTCTGGATTAGGAGAGAAGACCCATCGTTGGATCTAGATGGCTGCTTGCAAGCTTTTAAGATCCCAGTCACTGTTCGACAAAATAGGATGTGGAACAATGTTTTGTGTGGTATGTTATGCCAGTTGAGCTTGATGTCCCCTACAGCTTTGGTCCCGAGCCCACAGGTTCAACTACTCAGTTCCTCTGGGTAGCTGACTGTAACCAAGAAGTAACTACAACCTTGTCTCTTGTCAGCTCTACTGTACACCTGGGAATTCTTACAGAACACACAAATACACTTGTAGAACCATTGTCTGCTAGCCCTATGCCTGCTCTTGGGTACACTCACCACTGAATAGACATACCTAATAGTTCAGCCTGTCCACCCATCTATCCACCTGTATACCCATGTCTGCCTTCATTGACAACACAGTACTGTATGTGCAGAAGGGTTCATCTTTGTTGTCTGCACCTCCCATGTATTTCTCTCTGTCTTCCTCTTCCTCAGTGCTACCATGTTGATCACTCACATTTGGTACATTGCCCTTCTGTTCACTCAGATCAATACTTATCTCTACCTATCTAACAGTGTTCCCTCTCCTACCCTCCCACCTCTGGTAACCAACAAAGAAAATTTCCTTCTGTATATAAATCTTTCCTTGACTTTTACAACAGCGGACTAATGCAGTATTTGTCCTTCTGTGATTGACTTATTTCACTCAGCATAATGTCCCCCAAGTTCATTCATGTTATGCGGTGTTTTGCAGTTCTACATATTCTTTAGGGTTGTATAGTATTCCATTTGTGTGTATATACCCTAGTTTGGTTATCCATTCTTCTGGTGATGGACACCTAGGTTGTTTCCCATCTTTTGGCTATTGTAAATAGTGCTACGATGAACATGGGTGTGCATATGTCTATTGTCATGGCTCTCACTTCTTTAGGATATATACCTAGTAATGGAATGGCTAGGTCAAATGGAGTTTCTAATTCCAACTTTTTAAGGAATAGCCATACTGCTTTCCACAGTGATTGTACCATTTGACAGTCCCACCAGCAGTATTAGAGTCCAAATCTCTCCATATCATTGCCAGTATTTGTTACTTGCTGTCTTACTGAACTCTGCTACTAGTGCTGGAGCAAGTTGGTATCTCGTTGTTTTGATTTGCATCTCTCTAATGGCTAATGATCATGAGCATTTCTTCCTATGTTTGTTTGCTGCCTGAATATCCTCCTTGATGAAGTTTCTATTCATGTCTTCTGCCCATTTTTTAATTGGATTATTTCTTTTTGTTATTGAGGTGTTGGAGTTTTCTATAAATCCTAGAGATAAGTGCTTTGTCAGATATGTCATTGCCAAATATTTTTTCCCAATCTGTCAGTTCTCTTTTGACTCTTTTGGAGAAATCTTTGGAAGCACATAAAAATTTAATTTTTAGAAGGTCCCA
>NW_006921627.1:3995881-3997398 GCF_000298275.1 Orycteropus afer afer | reverse complement strand
TGTTTTTTTTTTTTTTTTTTTTTGGTAGCAACTGTAAATGGTACTGATTTCCTGCTTTCTTTTTCAGCAATCTCCTTGCTAGTATAGAGGAATCCTACTGATTTTTGGATGTTGATCTTGTATCCTGCCATGATACTAAATCTCTCAATTAGTGCCAGTAGATTTCTGACTGAGTCTCTTGGGTTTTCTAGGTATAGGATCATCTCATCAGCAAATAGAGATAGTTTGACTTCTTCCTTACCAGTTTGGATGCCTTTGATTTCCCTTTCTTGCCTTATGGCCCTGGCTAGGACTTCCAGTACAATGTTGAATAGAAGTGGTAATAGAGGGCATCCTACTCGGGTTCCTATTCACAAGAAGAATGGTTTCAGTCTCTCTCCATTGAGAACAATGTTGGCTGTTGGTTTTATTATGTTGAGGAATGTCCCTTCTATTCCTACTTTGTTGAGAGTTTTGATCAGGAATGGGTGTTGGATTTTATCAAATGTCTTTTCTGAATCAATTGATATGATCATGTGGTTCTTTTCCTTTGTTTCATTTATGTGGTAGATGATGTTGATTGTTTTTCTAATGTTGAACCCTCCTTGCATACCTGATATGAACCCCACTTGCTCATAATGAATGATTTTCTTGATATGTTGTTGGAATCTGTTGGCTAGGATTTTGTTCAAGATTTTTGCATCTATATTCATGAGGGATATTGGTCTGAAAAAAATTTTTTTTAAGATGAGCAATTTAAATTTGAGAATAGAAATTTAAAATTTGATAGAAGATAACAAAGTTTGAATTATTGATCCATACAAAGTAGAATATATAAAAACAAGATAATTCTTAAGTATAAGAAAGGATTTTAAAAATAAAATGAGCAATTCAGAGATACTATAGGGCTGTGCTCCGAATAGCATTTTTGTTCTTAGCTGATAGCCAATTGGCCCCCCAGGTCATGGTGACCCCAGGAACAATGGCATGAAAAGTTGCCCGGACCTGCATTACCCCTGTGATCTGTTGCAGATCAGGCCACTGTGATCCATAGCATTCTTTTTGTTTGTTTTGTGGTTTTTTTGTTTAGTTTTGTTTTTTGTTTTTAATTGAAGATGTGTTAAGTGCAGTTCTCTCTGTTTTTCTTTATCCCTTTATCCTCTCCCCAAAATTTTGCATCTTTAAAACTGATTTACTTTTTTTCTCTCTCTCTGAATCAGTTTGCTTGGATATTCTTCAAATTACCCATTCCACTCTTACCTAATACCTTTTGACATGTTAGATTATCAGCATTTATAACAGATAAATTATTTGCTGATCTATAACCCTGAAAGGTAATTAGAGATACCATTGTTAAAGTGACTGCAAAAACGGCAAGGAGGCCACATGTTCTGACCTCCTCTAATCTCACAAGAGGAAGACAGCAGTAACCCAAGGCCTATTACTGCAAGGCCAAACATGCTGCCTCCCTCCAGCCCTTTCACCAACCGTTCCTCCCAAAGCACCCACCACCTCTCTCCTGGGTTCGATAATTCACT
>NW_006921627.1:3993820-3995452 GCF_000298275.1 Orycteropus afer afer | reverse complement strand
AGAACATTGTTTTGTGCCACTCCCAACAGAAATACTCCAGGTGGACACCTTCAGCAATCAGGAGCTCCTCAGTTGCTCATAGCAAATTCCACCTTGGAGTTTACAAAGACTTATGGGTAGAAAAGCCACACAAAGTAATTTACTACACTGCAGTGACTTGATAGGATTTTAATGTAATTTTTCTGTAGACTTTCCTCTGAATTTTTATAAGAATTCATATTCAAAAGCATACTCAAACACTGAAGTTATTCTAAAGTTAATGTAGTATCTTTTTTATCTATGAGTCTTTGGGTGCCCTTTGTTCAAATTCAGTAAAACTTTCTCTAATCATGTAACATGCAGACACACACACAAACTAACTTTACACATTCTGTATTACTTTTGAAGTTTCATTAAGTAATACTTTCCTTCCTACATGCAGAACTTTGCGATATTTGATATTCTGTTTCACTTTATAAATATAGTTAGAACAAAACTGAATTAATATGTTGTTTATATTGTTTATTGTAAGTTCTGGTGACCAGAATTTTTATTCTTAGTAACTCTTTTAAAGGTATTTTCACACTTTAATGGATTTCAAGTATTTTCCTACAAGGTCATGTTGCTTATGAAGTGGCTTATCTATAAACATTATAGTTTCTGCATATGGACTGTGTGTAGCATACACAGTTATGCAATTTTCTGTTTGTATCCCATCTTGCCTATATGATACAGAAGAATTCTCTAATTTATAAAACATTCAGGAATACTTTCGGTAACTTTTACAAGCTCTGTTTTAGAATTTCTTCTCTGGCAGTAAAGCCCTAATAACCCTGAAAGAATCTTTTGTTATTGCAAAAAAAACACTGCAAAGAAAAAAAATGTCTTCTGTTCCTTCTAGAACAGTTTTAGGACTCACCTTGTATTCTTCCTCTCTTTCAAGCTCACAACCATTTTGGGGCACCAATTCTGTTGATTTATATGCATTTTATTTCTCTTGTCCTCTTCTCGTTATCCCTGTTCATACTTAACCCACTGCCATCGAGTCAGATCCGACTCATAGCGACCACTCCTTGGGTTTCTGAGGCAATATCTCTACAGAAGTAGATTGCCCAACCTTCCTTCCGAGGAGTGGCTGGTGGGTTTGAACCACCAGCCTTCTGGTTAGCAGTCAAATGCCTTACTTAGGCACTATGCCACCAGAGCTCACCTGTTCATACTTAAGAGTTCCTTAATTGCCTAATAAGTTGTCCTCTTGTCCCATTGTAATACATTCTTCATATTGTCCACAAGTTATGCCAAATTTTCTAATTAAAATTCATCCGTGTCCACACTCTGCTCCCTCCATCCCTCACAATAAATACATTTTTCTTAGTCTGGTATGTGTAGCTCTTCATAATCTATCTCCTACTTTCTATTCCATGCATGTTGTTGTT
This sequence comes from Orycteropus afer afer, assembly GCF_000298275.1. NCBI lineage: Eukaryota > Metazoa > Chordata > Mammalia > Tubulidentata > Orycteropodidae > Orycteropus > Orycteropus afer. The sequence continues at coordinate 3,994,037 of NW_006921627.1, read as the reverse complement.
GTTGTTAAGTGCTGTCGAGTCATTTCCGACTCATAGTGACCCCATGCACAGCAGAACGAAACACTCCCCGATCCTGCGCCAGCCCCACAATCCCTGATATACTTGAGCCCATCATCGCAGCCACCATGTCAATCCATCTCGTTGAAGGCCTCCCCCTCTTTCATCGACCCTCCACCCTACCAAGCATGACATCCTTCTCCAGGGAATGGTCCTGCCT
>NW_006921627.1:3975883-3990730 GCF_000298275.1 Orycteropus afer afer | reverse complement strand
TGCTTTGGGCATCCCTGAGTTGTTATGTAGTTTTGCAGTGTATGAATATATCAGTTTATTTATCTGTTCAACCATTGTTTCCAATTTGGGGATATTTCAAATAGACCAAAATTGCCCCCATAGGGTTTCCAAGGTACTAAATCTTTACAGAAACAGACTGCCTCATCTTTCTCCCTCAGAGCAGCTGGTAGGTTTGAACTCCGTTCTTTTGCTTAGCAGCCTAATGCTGTAATCACTTTGCCACCAGGGCTCTTAAATATACCACACTATATTTTATTTGCCTCTTACAGTCTCTTCCATTTGATTCTGAGCTTATTGAGGACATATATAGTTTCCGTCTTCATAACTTTGGTGTCTAGTTTGTTATATGGCATGTAAAGAATTTTGGAACAAATGGCACCAGAAGCAAGGTTACTCTGTTTACATAAATTAGACAGAACTCATTGAATGAGTAATTGAATGGTAATTTTTTTAAAAATCTGCTGCCCTGTGTTCCTCAGGCTCCTTACTCCAATGTGTTCCCTTATAGATAGGCTTTTGTAATAGAAAAATGAACTCCCAGTACCTCTCTAATCAGCAGGTGGGATTTGTTTACAACAGCTTGTCTGCATCTCCAGTTACTAAATTCTTCCACTTCTTCTGTGACTGTTGAGCACATTTGCATTGTTTCGGGGCGGGGGGTGGACAAAGTTGGCTACATGAAATCAGTGGCAGATTATTCATATATATATTAAGCTTTCATAGTTACTAGAATACTAATGACATCTGGACTTTTGCCTTTACCTTTCCATCTTAAGAATCCCCTGGGAATAAAATGTAATTTAGAATTAGCAAAAGAGAATCTTTATCATGTAAGTTGAGAGAGTAAAGAATTATGCATTCTAATTTCTCCTTCAGATCCATATGTAATCTTAAGAGTCTTTACTGTGGTTATTCACAGTTTTGTTTATGGGGTCTTATTCAAACAGTTATATCGTTGCAACTGAGCATAGTGAACTTTGCAGTTATTTTATTCTAAATTTTATTTAGTTTCTTGATATGCTCACATCACTTCTTTTTTAAGAAGCACTAATAGGAAATGGCCCGGTCAAATAATAGTCTGTCTAATGTTGTTGTTATATGTCATCGAGTTGGACCCGACTCATAGCGACCCCTCCTTGGATTTCCGAGGCAGTATCACTACAGAAGTAGATTGCCCAACCTTCCTTCTGAGGAGTAGCTTGTGGGTTTGAACTGCCAGCCTTCTGGTTAGCAGTCAGGTGCCTTAGGCACTATGCTACCAGAGCTCTCTAATAGGAAGCAGAATTAATGGGGTGGAAAATAAAAATTTATACATTTTAGAACCAAGTATTTTTTTATGTAAGGACTCTCCAGGTGGTACACACAGTTAATACACTTGACTGCTAAACAAAGTTTACAGGTTTATGTCCACCCAAAGAAGCTGCAGAAGAAAGGCCTCGTTGGTGATCTACTTCCAAATAATTTAAAAACCCTGTGGAACATAGTTCTCTGATACACATGGTGTCTCCATGAATTGAAGTTGATGACAACTCTAAAACAAAGAACATAGTTTAATAAAACAATATATATATATATATGACAGATAGGCTTTGCCCAAAAGACAAAAAACAGTGCTTGACACTAACTTTGTTTAACATCAACTAGTAAGTAAAATATATAACAGAAGGGAACTTTTAAATTCTCATATTAATGATGACATGATCATAGAGGCAGCTGAAAGTATGAGCCTAATATAATTCCAAGGTAAGTGTGTAAGATTATCCAGAGAAGTATACCAGGGATAACTTTGGTGTAGTAGAGAAAGGGAACAGAGTGGTAGAGTATTTGTTGTTGTTGTTATATGCCGTCGAGTCGGACCTGACTCAAAGTGACCCCTCTTTGGGCTTCTGAGGCAGTATCATTACTGAAGTAGATTGCCACATCTTCCTTAGTCTTTGGTAAATATAGTCAATCAGATATACGTACTTGTTACATTCTGTAGAGCAGCTGCTTTACTGGCTTACTCTTTACAAGTCAGTGAAGGTAATAAATTGTGTAGCTGCATATCCAAGTTGCATTGCCTGTTCTGGCATTGCTTCACGGAAGAAATCATGGGCTGGGAAAAAGTGAACATTCCCTCTCCTGGTCTTTTGTGTTTGTTGGTCTAAGATTGTAGCAGTCTGCTTCTTAGATGGCTTTTCATGCCCAGGAGGATTTGGCCTGCCAAAAGTGGGGAATAGCCAACAAAGCTATTCATTATTACAGTAGAAAAATTCATGCACGGCTAATCAAAAATCTCATCAGCACACAGTTGTGTCAACCTGTTGTAGTCAGAGCCTTGCCATGATTTAACAGAATGTAGCCTTTTTGTTGTTATTGTTTATTTTTGGTTTTGGTTTTACTGACCCGGCAGATATGTCAACTACTGTTGAAGAAGGTATAAGGACCTGCACTTATTCCTCTGAAGACCAGCATTAGCCACAGGAGGGGGTATTTGGGCTGTTGACGGTCAAAGTGTAATAGGTCATGGAGACATAGATAATTTGGACTGTCTGCAAAGAAATACGATAATTACATTATTTTTATTAGCCTTTTGTATGAATAAAAGAAAACTAACCTTTGGCTTTGAGAGTGTGAGTGAAATTCACACTGAGACTTAAACTAGCAAAATGAAATAAATGACACAGGTGATTTGAAGAAGATACTTAAGAGCATAGTCACTAACTTTGTTATCAGATAATTGTTTGGTTTTTTTTAAGGCAGATCCTATAATTACTTTATTTAGGGGAAAAAAGAAAACTTTTTATTGTGATTTGGGTGAAATTTAACAGTTCGTGGCATTGATTGCAATCCCCCCAGTGTAACAGCACTCCTCCCACTTCCTACCTGTGCTTACCATTTCCGTTTCTCCTTTCCTCTCCATTCCTGCCTTCTGAGTTTTACCCCTGGGCAATTCCTGTCCTTTTGATCTCTTATGGTTGATTGTTCCAAGTAGGACTTACCTCGCTAGTGTTACTGTTCACCTCATAGGTCTATCTGTTGTTTGGCTGAAAGTTGAGCCATGGAAATGAGTTTAGTTCCAGGCCCAAAGGGTCACTAGGGGGCTTAATCTTGGAGTTCCACCAGTCTCTATCAGACCAGTAAGCCTGGTCTTTTTTCATCCATCTGGAGTTAGTTTTTCTGCAAATGTTTTTTATCCAGTTTTGCCAGCACCATTTGTTCAAGAGACTGTCTCTTCCCCATTTAATGGATTCCAGCCCTTTGTCAAAGATCAGCTGACCATAGGTGGATGGATCTATTTCTGGGTTCTCAATTTTGTTCCGCTGGTCTATGTGTCTGTCGTTGTACCGATACCAGGCTGTTTTGACTACTGTGGTTGTATGATAATAGGTTTTGAGATCTAGGAGTGTGAGACTTCCTACTTTATTCTTTGTCTTCAGTAGTGCTTTGCTTATCTAAGATCTCTTTCCTTTCCATATATAATTAGTGATTTGTTTTTCCATGTCCTTAAAGAATGTTGATGGAATCTGCATTGGGATTGCATTACATGTATAGATTGCTTTGGGTAGTATTGACATTTTCACAATGTTCAGTCTTCCTATCCATAAGCATGGTATCTTCTTCTATTTATGTAGATACCTATTTGTAGTTTCTTGAAGTAGTGTTTTGTAGTTTACTTTGCATAGGTCTTTTGTGTCCCTTGTGAGGTTTATTCCCAAGCATTTTATCTTTTTAGTAGCTATTGTAAATGGTATTAATTTCCTTATTTCTTTTTCAGAGATTTCTTTGCTAGTGTAGGGGAATCCAACTGGTTTTTGTATATTGATCTTATATCCTGCCACTATGCTAAATCTGTCAATTAGTTCCAGTAGTTTTCTTGCTGAATCTTCTATTTTTTATGCATAGGATCATGTCATCTGCAAATAGGGATAGTTTTACTTTTTCCTTACCAATTTGGATGCCTTTTGTTTCTTTTTCTTGCCTTTTTGTTCTGGCTAGGACTTCCAATACAATGTTGAATAGACGTGGTGACAGAGGACATCTTTGTCCGGTTCCCATTCACAGAGGGAATGGTTTCAGTCTCTCTCCATTGAGAATAATGTTGGCTGTTGGTTTTACATATATACCCTTTATAATGTTGAGGAATTTCCCTTCTATTCCTATTTTTTGAAGCGTTTTTATCAGGAATAGGTGTTGGATTTTATCAAGTAAGTGCCTTTTTTGCATTAGTTGATATGGTCATGTTCTTTTCCTTTGTGGTACGTATACGGTGGATTACGTTGACTGTTTTTCTAATGTTGAACCATCCTGGTAGGAATCCCACTTGGTCATGATGTATTATTTTTTTGACATGTTGTTGGAGTCTATTGGCTAGGCTTTTGCTGAAAATTTTTGCATCTATATTCATGAAGTCTATTGGTCTGTAATTTTTTTATTTGTGTTATTGCCTGGTTTTGATACCCTCATTATTCTTGCTTCATAGAATGAATTTGGGAAGATTCCATCCTTTTCTTTGTTCTGCAATAATTCGAGAAGGATTGCTATTAGCTCTTCTCTGAATGTTTGGTTAGAATTCGCCAATGAAACTGTCTAGGCCAGGACTTTTGTTTTGCTGGTAATGTTTTTAATGACCTATTCAATTTCTTCTTTTGTTCAAATTGTACCCTAGTCTATCTTAGTTTAGGTAAGTGGTGTGTTTCGTGAAATCTGTTTCTTCTAGGTTTTCAAATTTGTTGGAGTACAGTTCTTCATAGTAAACTGATATTATCTTTTTTTTTTTTCCTGGTTGGGTCTGTTGTGACATTGCCTGTTTCATTTCTTATTCATGTTATCATCCCATTGCCACCTTGCCTGTGTGGTTTCTGCTGAGAAATCCAGAGCTTAGTCTTATTGGTTGCCCTTTGTAGGTAGCTTTTTGTTTCACCCATGCTGTTTTCAGGATCCTTTCTTTGTCTTTGGTTTGGGTGAATTTGGTTATGGTATATCTTGGTAATTTTCTTTTGAGTTCTGTCTTGTTTGGGATTCATTGAAATTCTTGAATTGATATCTTCTCATATTTCATCATATTAGGGAAATTCTATTCCAGCATCTCTTTGATAATTTTCTCTGTGGTTTTATTTGTCTCTTCTTACTCTGGAATTCCAGACACACATGAATTATTCCTTCTGATGGTATCCTACATGAGCCTTAGGCTTTCATCATTTTGTGTTGATCTTTTTTCTGATTGATCCCTTTCCAAAGAAGTATTGAGGTGTTTGTCTTCAATCTCGCTAATTCTTTCTTTCATTGATTCAGTTTCACTCTTTTGCCCTTTCAGTGTGTTAACTATTTCTGAAAATTTAGTATTAATCTTCTGGATTTCTCTCTGTAGATTTTATATCATTTCTAATTTTTCATTTATTTTTTCATTTTGTTCTTGTGTTGTCTTCTGAAATTGTTCTAGGGTTTTTCTGTGTTTTCCTCGATCTGTCGCTCCATCCATTGAAGGTACCTAAATATAATTCTTTTGAATCCCTTATCAGGGAGTTCCAATGCTGCTTATTCCTAAGGGCTGTGTTCTGGGTGTGTATCCTGGACCCTTCTTTGTACTACTTTACCTTCCTTCTTTGTGTGGACTAGAATGATGTCATTTTATTTATATTTCATTGGTGATTGTATGTTGGTGTGATTCACCCAAGAATTTTTCTTTCTTTTATTTTGATATATTGGAGGGAGCAGGGCTACTGTGTTCCTCTGTTCACTAGTTGGCAGCACTTAAGCACTCACCACCTGTCTCTTGGTGGTTGTGATAAAGAACTAGAGTAAGTACACAGATCTCTGCTAGTTGTTCAGGAAGGGCAGTTGAGGGTGAGTTGGGCTAGTATTTACCACCATCTGTTGTTGGTCAGTTGGTGCGGAAGCAAGTGGTGGCCCTCACCCAGTGGGTGGAGTTGAAGGAGGTCCAGGTATTGTTGGATCATGTGGGCACAGTTGCAGTCTCCCAGTCAGCCAAAAAAAAAAAAAAGAGAGAAATTGAAAACAGGAGAACAAAAGACACAAACTGCATAAATAAACAGCGACAGTTGGAGAGGGAGGCAATAAATGAAAAGTAAAAAATATATAGAAAAAAGACAAAGGAAAGATAAAGAGAAAAAAACAATACAATATCTGGGATCAGGGGAATAAGAGAAAAGAACAAGAGAAAAAATAATAAAGAAAAAAATGAGAGAACTGTAAAAAGAAAAACAAAAGAGGAAAAGAAAGAGAAAGGGGACCAGGAGAAGGGAAAAGAAAAAGAACAAAAAACAAGAACCATAGAAGGGAAAGAGAAAAAAATATAAAGGAAGAAAGAAGGAAGAAAAAACAATAATTTAAAAACATACAAAAACAAAACGGGGTGGGGCTGGGCAGCCACACTCTGTCAGCGTGAACAGACCAGGATGGTCTTGGAGGTGGGGGATGGCCATACATCCATTCACCAAGAGGGTGTGGGGTACAAAAATAACAAGGGCTGTATCACACCTTTCTAGTCTTCAGCCTCCAGTGCTGTTGCCCATGCTGTCCTTGGCAAGCAGCACTTATTCTTAGGTTGTTTCCCAGATCGAATGTCACTTGCAATTATTCAAAATGGCTGCACCACTTCCAAATATTCAAAATAGCTGCATCCTCAGGACAGCCAACTGTCCACAGCTCTGTTTGTCTCCATATTTGCTGTTTTCCTTTCTAGTTGTCAACCTCCAATGCCTATGAAGTCCTCAGCAAGCAGAGCTGAATCTTAGGTTGCTACCTGAATCAGAACACCACTTGTTAATATTCAAATTGACCGTGCCGTCAGGACATCCGACAGTCCACTGCTCTCTTTTCTTATTTACTGCTTTCATTAAGGTGGTTCTTTTAGTTAGTATTTAATCCATTTCATCATCCTTCCTTTCAAAGCTCAGAGTTCCAGGATTATCTTCTGTATTTGTTTCAATTAGTTTCTCATTTCTTTATTGCAGTGGGTCTTTGTAGCTTGCCTACCTAGTCTACCATTTTGGTAGAAGTCCTTAAGCCTGGCCTTTTTTTTTTTTTTTAATTCATTTTGAGTTTTGTTATACATTTATCTCCTACTTTATCCAGGATCTATAATTTTGATCCCTTTCAAAGTAATTGGCAAAGGTAGCATGGCACTATCTAGTTCTTCTGGTCTCAGGGTCAAGGAAGTTGAGGTTCCTGTGGTCCACTAGTCCCTTGGACTAACTGTTTGCAAGTGTTTTTTATTTTTTCACTCCTCTTTGCTCCAGAGGAGAAGAGATCAATAGTTGCATCTTACATGGCCATTTGCAAGCTTTCAAGGCTCCGGTCACTCCTTACCACAAAGTAGAATGTAGAACAGTATTTTAGTGTACTGTGCTATGCCAGTTGAACTTGATGCCCCCTGTGACTTGATTGCTCTTTACTCCTGGTATTATCAAGCTAGATTTATTCTTATTTTCTTTTAGTCTTGTTTCTCCCAACACTCAATTATAGAATCATGACTTTCACTTTGCTACAGATGCTATACATTTAACTTTATCTTAAGGAACCTGGTGGCATGATAGTTAGGTGCTTGGCTGCTAACTGAAGGTTGATGGTTCAAACCCACCCAGCAACTCCACAGGAAAAAGACCTGGCATTCTGCTTTCATAAAGATTATAGCCTACTTTCACCTAAACCATAATAAAATATCTTAAAAATACATATTGGATTATATCAAACATATGAAGAATCATTTTGAGGCTAATTTTATTGAGTATATAATTAAATAATTAGACTGTGAGTGGAAAAAGAGATTACAGCCTAGGAAACCCTATGGGGAAGTTCTTCTCTCTCACATGGGGTCACTATGAGTCAGAATCAACTCAGTGGCACCTAACAACAACAACATTATCTTAAATTTCTTTCCTTTTTACATATTATCAGCTACCAAATGAGACACAGGTATCTCTTATAAAGGTAACAATTGCCTCCTGTGTTCATACACTGTGGAGTCTGATTGTCAATGTGTTTACTTAATAACTTATACATTGAATTATCAGCATAGATAATGCTCTTGCTTTCAATTGTCAGTTTTGATTCTGAGTGTAATTTAATGGCAAAGTAAGTTCTCTCCTAGAAACTTGAGCTATCCAAAGCTTGATTTCCTCCTGATGAATGTTCTCTATGGGCATTTTAAATAAATTATCTTTTACCCAGGTTTTAGGTGATGTACTGGAAGCATGTAGTTGCTCTAGAAGACTTTCTGTAACATTTGAATGTTCAAGATAATGAATGTTTGTCTTCCTTAACCATTTCCTTCTTTTATTCCATAAATTTATTCAATTCATTGTACCCAACTACATTTAGGAAAAAAAAAATTCCATCAAGTCTGTTCCAACGCATAGTCACCCTAGAGTACACCGTAGAACTGTCCCATAGGTTTTCCAAAGCTATAATCTTTAGGGAAGCAGACTGACACATCTTTGCCACTGCACCACCAGGGCCCCAACTGCATGAAGTATTTCCTTCCTTTTGTGCTAATAAAATTAAGATTAAGAGTCACTCCCAACTTAATAGCATAGGCCTAGAAATAGATTTTACTTCTTTCTATACCATTGGAAATATACTTTTGTGCTAATCCTTTTAAAACTAGTGATCACAACATTCTCTGTGTTTTAATGTTTTGAGAAGTAGTCATCTGCTTCCAAGCCTATGATAGGAGATTAAGTAAATGTCTTTGTGCGTATTTGGGATTATATACTTAAATTGATACCTTCCTTGTTCATGTAAGTGAGGGAACAGGTTGGGCTTAGATCCTTCACTGTTAAAATTTTTGAAGCTTGAATTAGTCATATGCAGTATTTGGAATTATAGGAAATTTGTGTCTATATTTCAGGGAAAATACCTCACTGGAGATAACTATTTTCTTCCATATGAAATTTCAGAGTTTGTTTCCTTTCAAAATTCAAGAGTAAAACTGTGGTCATCTCTTTGATCCTTATCTTATGTGGCTGCTCTGTAGCATTTGCCACCTTACTGAATAATCTTTTTTTTTTTTTCCTTGAAACTTTTCTTTCTTGGATTCTGTGATACCTCACTTTCGTAATTTATCTGTACTCCTTTAGGTCCTTTGTTGCTGTTCCCTCCCTACTGAATCATCATTCTATATTTTAATTACTTGTTTGTAAGACTGCTTCCTCTACTTGACTGTGAATTCTTTTATTTATCTTTATATCTCCCAATATCTAGCACATATTAATCTACTAATACATAGTAGACAGTAAATATTTGTGGACATGAAATGTTGAGTGTTGGTGTTCCCTAAGATTCCAGCCTGAGCATGCTCATCTCCCATTTACCGTCTCACTCTGGGTAGTCATCTCTCCCTTATACTACCAAGAGTTGATCATGAAGAGATGAAGCTCTGAAACTAGACTGCCTGGGTTCAAATCCTAGGTACAACATTTTATAACCTTGTAACTTGCCAAGATTCTTCAAATCTCTTTTCTCATCTTTATAATGGAAATTGCCCCCATATTATAAAAATGCACTGAATTAACACATAATATGCCCTTAGAATGGGCATAATTCTAATTTCACCTTTTAATTCATCCTTGCCCCTCTCCTAAACATCTTTTTACAAAGCAAATATGACCAACTTAAAAATTCTTCAGTAGCACCCCATCTTCTTCAGATAAAAGTCTCAGCTCCTTCTAAGACTCTGCACGAGTCTAGTCTAGCCCATCTTTCTAGCTCCTTTTATCGTCTTTTCCCTCCTCCTCTCCCTCTCCATACCCCCATCATACCAACAACCAAAACCAAACTCACTGCCATCAAGTCGATTCAACTCATAGTGACCCCTGTTTGGATTTCCAGGGCAGTATCCCTATGGAAGTAGATTGCCCAGTCTTCTTTCTGAGGAATGGCTGGTGGGTTCGAACTGCCAGCCTTCTGGTTAACAGTCAAATGCCTTAGGCATTACACCACCAGAGCTCCACCTGTCCCCACCATATACACCAAAAACTCAAAAACCTACACTCATCGAGTCAATTCTGACTTACAGAATAGAACTGTCCCATTAGTTTTCCAAGGCTATAAATCTTTACAGAGCAGAATGCTGCATTTTTCTTCCACAGAGAGGCTGGTAAATTCAAAGTGCCAACCTTGCAGCCAAATGCTTTAACCAGTACACTACCAGGGTCCCTTGACATTTACACAAACATACTAAATTAGATAGTTTTGCTGGAAATGGGACCACTGCACTGTTAATGAGGAAGTGATGATATTTACTGATGGTGAAAGCTGTGCTTCTTCCAGATTTATTAGTGCATTGTTGTTGTTGTTGTTGTTATGTGCCGTCCGACTCATAGCGACCCCCCTTGGGTTTCTGAGGCAGTATCACTGCGGAAGTAGATTGCCCCATCTTCCTTTCGAGGAGTGGCTGGTGGGTTTGAACCACCAGCCTTCTGGTTAGCAGTCAAGTGCCTTAGGCACTATGCTACCAGAGCTCCCATATTAATGCATTAATGAACTTAAATATTATTTGCCAGGCACTCTAATAGGTGACAAGATAGAAGCAATAATACAAAGATTTAAAAGAAACAGAGAGTTCACTGTGAAGAAGGCAGGCTCAAGAACTAGTACCATATATCTTATAAATGTATGTGTGAGATACTATATAGTAGCTCAGGGGAAGAATAGGCCCAGTGGGAAGTTAGGGGGAAAGATCACAAAGAAAGTAACAATTGAATTGTGTTTAAAGATTGAGCAAGCATTTTCCAGTAGAGAAGAGGAAGAAATACATTCTGGGCGGGTCAACTTGATAACTGTGTGGAGGAAGTTACTTGGCGCAGATAAACTACATTTTAAGGCTGAGTTTAAAAAAAAAAAATCTGTATGGATAAACAGGAAGGGCATTCTGGGCCAATCTTCAGCCTTCCTAAAGGCATAGATGTGTTTGGGCAATAACAAGTACCTCATTATAACTGGATTGATGAGATTAGGGAGGAAAGTTGGAAGCAGTTATGAAGACGTTCATATGTGTTTCCAGTGGTTTGGGCATATTCCCTGAATTTGGAACCTTTTATGCAAGGGTGTGAGAATAACAAGTTTGTATCTCTTAGGAATATAACCCTGGCAGCAATATAGGAAGTAGACAAGAAAGGATAGAGGGAGCAGAGAGAAAGTGCCAGGGAGCTAGTACAGTGTGCCAGAAGGTCTTGAGTATGGCAGTGGCATTAGGGATGGTGAATCTCTCATCAGGAAAATCATAGACAGTTTAAGGTTTCTGGTACTATTTTGAGCTATTGAAAAGTAATATAGTGTTTTATTAAAGTTGTAGACTTCAGAGTCAGACACAAGCCCCTGGCTCTAATACCTATTTGAAAGGTATGGCCTTAAGCAAATTAGTCTGTTAGAACAAAGTTTAATCACCTTTGAAAATGAGCATAATAATAAGTTTGCAAGGTTGTTGTTAAGTATTAAATGAGTATTATCAATATGAAAATAAGAGTGCATAATACCTAAGACACAACTAGTGGTCTCTTTCTGTCTGGAGCAATGAAGAGTGAAGAAAATCGAAGACTCAAGGAAACACTTAGTTCAAAGGACTAATGGACCACATGAACCACAGTCTCCACTAGCCTGAGACCAGAACTAGATGGTGCCTGGCTACCACTGCTGATGCTCTGATCTGGATTACAATAGAATATGCTGGACAGAGTGGGAGAAAAATGTAGACCAAAATTCAAAATCATAAAAAAGACCAAAGTTTTGGTCTGGTGGAGACTGGTGGAATCCCCGAGACCCTTAGACACTCTTCAAACCTAAAACTAAACCCACTCCTGAGGATCACCCTTCAGCCAAACAATAGACAGGCCAATAAAATAAACAGTGAACACCCATGAGGTACGTGCTCCTCAGAACAATCAACCATAAAAGATCAAAAGGGTAGTATGTGCCTAGAAACAAGGTTCAGAAGGCAGGAAGGAGGGGAAGAAAAGATGGGCAAATGGAAATGGAAGCCAGGGAGGAAGTGGGAAGAGTGCAGTTACATTGAGGGGATTGCAGCTGACGTCATGAAACAAACTGTATAAACTGTTGAATGGGGAATTACTTTGCTCAGTAAACTTTCACCCAAACAATAAAATGTTAAAGAAAAAAAAAATAAAGAAAAGAAAAGAACACATCATACGTAGTAGGCTCTCAGTGCTTGTTGGAGTGTTTTTTAACTTTCCTTTCCCCTAGTTTAAACTTAAGGAAACTGATGTTCAGAATGTCTAAATGATTTGTGCACTCAAAAGGCCAGAACTGAGACTAGATCTGCAACTTTGATAGCTGTTGAGTTCTTTCCACTATACAAGCAACATCCATATTCATTTATTCTCATTTGCACAGTTTTTGGTGAGGAAAAATATGCAGAAACTGCTGGTTCATCTTTTTCCATCTTAATAAGATGCAGTACTTAAGAATTAATCATTGATTACATTAATCCCATTCCACAGAGGTGGATGTTGATTTCCAACATAAATATCTTCAGTAATCATAATTCCACAATTTTAGCAGTTTATTTTATTCTTTTAGGTTTACCTCTTCTCAAATGATAAAAATGTCCAATTCTGAATTTTTATCCTCTTCTTACTGCTTTAACATTCCTCAATAGTGCTTTTTCCATTTTGACCATACTTTTTTTTTCCTTAATTCTTTCTTTCTTTTTTTTTAATTGTGATTTGGGTGAAAGTTTACAGAGCAAATTCACTTTCTGTACGACAGTTTCCACGTACTTTGTCTCATGACATTAACCACAATTTACCCCTCCCTCTTATTCCCAATACTTACCCCTCCCTCTTACTCCCAATACTTACCCCTTCCCTGTGTCCACCCTCCATGCACTCCTGCCCCCTGAGCTGTCTCCCTGTGCATTAACAGCCCTTCTTTCTCCCCATGACTGTTCTCTCCAAGGAGTGTATCTACCTCAGGTAAATGTTCAACTCATATGCCTGTCTTTTGTTTGGCTGGAAGCTACAGGTGTGGGTTAATTCCAGACCTGAAGGGCAGCCAGGGGCCATAGTCTCACCTGGTCCCCATTTTTTTTTCCCCAAATGATTTTGAGTTTTGATCCACATTGTTCTCCCTCTCTATCCAGGATCTCCTCTATAGATCCCCCTCTAAGTGGTTGACAGTGATAGCCGAGTACCATCTAGTTCTTCTGGTCTCATAGTCATATAAGCTACAGATCGCATGGTATACCAGTCACTAGGACTAATTCTTTCTATGAATCTTTGGTTTTCTTCATTCTTCTTTGCTCTGAATGAGGAGAGACCCAGTGTTGCATCTAGATGGCTGTTTGCAAGCTTTTAAAATCCCAGTCACTACTCACCAAAGTAGGAGGTGGAACAATGTTTTGTGTAGTATATTATGCTAATTGAGCTTAATGTTCCCTGTGACTGTGGTCCTGAACCAACTGGTTCAACTACTCGGTCCTTCTGGGTAGCTGGCTGTGACCAAGAAGTGACTACAACCTTCTCACTTGTCAGCTCTACTATACACCTGGGAATTCAGATCCTACACATAAACTTATAGGACCATTGTCTGCCAACCCTATACATTGTCTTGGGTACACTCCCTGCTTCATAGACATACCTAATAGTTCAGCCTGTCCACCCATCTATCTATCCGTATACCCATGTTTGCCTTCACTGAAAACACAGTGTCAGTGAACTGTACATGCAAAAGGGCTCATCTTTGTTGTCTATACCGCCTATGTACCTCTCTATGTCTTCCTCTTCCTCAGTGCCACCATGTTGATCACTCACATTGGTACATTGCCCTTCTCTTCACCCAAATCAATCCTTATCTCTACCTATCGAACAGTGTTCCCTCCCCTCCCCTCCCACCCCTGCTAACCAACAAAGAAAATACCCTTCTACAGATAAACCTTTCTTTGACTTTTACAATAATGGGTTAATACAATATTTGTCCTTCTGTGATTGACTTATTTCACTCAGCATATTGTCCTCCAAGTTCATCCATGTTATGCAGTGTTTTGCAGAGACTACATTATTCTTTAGGGTTGCATAGTATATTTTATTGGTGTATGTACCGTAGTTTGGTTATCCATTCCTCAGTTGATGGACACCTAGGTTGGTTCCATCTTTTGGCTATTCTAAATAGTGCTGCGATGAACATGGGTGTGTGTTATGTCTGTTCTTGTCCTGCCACTCACTTCTTTAGGATATATACCTAGTAATGGAATGGCTGGCTCAAATTGTATTTCTAATTCCAACTTTTTAAGGAGTCACCATACTGCTTTCCATAGCAGTTGTACCATTTTATAGTCCCACCAGCAGTGTAGGAGAGTCCCAAACTCTCCACATCCTCACCAGAATTTGTTATTTTCTGTCTTGTTGAACTTTGCTACTAGTGCTGGGGCAAGATAGTATCTCATTTTTATTTGCATCTCTCTAATGCCTAATGATCGTGAGCAGTTCTTCCTATGTTTGTTGGCTGCCTGAATATCCTCCTTGGTGAAGTGTCTATTCATGTTTTCTGCCCATTTTTAATTGAATTATTTGTCTTTTTGTTATTGAGGTTTTGGAGTTTTCTATAAATTCTGGAGATAAGTCCCTTGTCAGATATGTCATTGCCAATATTTTTTCTCAATCTGTAGGTTCTCTTCTGACTCTTTTGGAGAAGTCTTTGGAAGCACATAATAATTCTATTTTTAGAAGGTCCCATTCATCTAGTTTCTCTTCTGCTTTTTGTGCATTTTGGGTTATGCTCGATAGTCTGTTTATGCCATATATTAAGGCCCCTAAATTTGCCCCTAGTTTTTCCTTGAGGAACTTTATAGTTTTAGGTTTCACATTTAAG
>NW_006921627.1:3948041-3974603 GCF_000298275.1 Orycteropus afer afer | reverse complement strand
GAATGGGTGTTGGATTTTATCAAATGCCTTTTCTGCATCAATTGATATGATCATATTCTTCTCCTTTGTTTTATTTATGTGGTGGATGACATTGATTGTTTTTCTAATGTTGAACCATCCTTGCATACCTGACATGAACCCCACTTGGTCATAATGTATGATTTTCTTGATATATTGTTGGAGTCTATTAGCTAGGATTTTGTTGAAGATTTTTGCATCTATATTCATGAGAGATATTGATCTGTAGTTTTCCTTTTCAGTGATTTCTTTGCCTGGTTTTGGTATCAAGGTTATGCTTGCTTCATAAAATGAGTTAGGGAGGATTCTATTCTTTTCTATGTTTTGGATTAGTTTGAGTAGGAATAGTGTCAGTTCTTCTCTGAATATTTTCAACTCTTTTAAAGTCTGATTTATGTATATGGGGGCTCTTTCATTGGGTCCACTGGTAATTATTAAGGTTATATCTTCTTGTTCAATTGATCCTTTAATCATTATATAATGTCCTTCCTTGTCTCATGTGGTGCTTTTTGTCTTAAAGTCAATTTGATCAGAAATTAATATTACCACACGTGCTCTTTTACTGTTGCCATTTGCTTGATATATCTTTTTCCAACCTTTGATTTTTAGTCTATTTTTGTCTTTGTCTCTAAGGTGTGTCTCTTTTAGACAGCTTATTGATGGATTTTGTTTTCTTATCCAATCTGCATCTCTCCATCTCTTGAGTGGTGCATTTAATCCATTAACATTGAGTGTAATTATTGACAAATATGAATTGGTTGCTGTTGTTTTATTATGTGTTTTTTCATGACGTCCCTGATTTCTTTGTTCCATGTTATTTTCTGTGCTGAGCTCATTATGTTTATGGAAGCTCAGGAAGAAGTGGGAAGAGTGTAGGTACATTGAGGGAATTGCTGACATCATGAAACAAACTGTATAAACACGTGTATAACACGATTCATAAACATACTTATATTTTTTAAGCTGTCATTTCTCACTTGGTCTTCTAGTTTGCCAATGATAATTTGTCTGTTTTAAAATAGCCAAGTTTTCCTTGATTTTGCTGGCTTAATTCAGTTTTCTCTAACTTCCTTTTCCTCATTGCCTTTGTTTTGCTGCTTAAGGATTCAAACCAAAAGCTAAACTCACTGCCATCAAGTGGATTCTGACTCGTAGTGATCCCCATTGGGTTTCTGAGGCAGTAAATCTTTACAAAGTAGATTGCCCCACCTTCCTTCTGCAGAGTGGCTGGTGGATTGCCCAACCTTCTGGTTAGCCATCAGATGCCTTAGGCATTACGCCACCAGAGCTCCTTGATTAAGGATTACCCGAAAACCAAACCAAACTCACTGCTGTCAAGTCAGATCTGACTCATAGTGACCCTTCCTTGGGTTTCCAAGGCAGTATCACTACAGAAGTAGATTGCCCAACCTTCCTTCCGAGGAGTGGCTGGTGGGTTTGAACCACCAGCCTTCTGGTTAGCAGTCAAGTGCCTTAGGCACTATGCCACTAGAGTTTCCCATTGAGGATTAGTGAGAGTTTATATGTCCTAACAGTGGATTGATGAAAAGAAAGCTCTGGCCTAGGAATTGAGAAAATATATTTCTTTTTCCATCTGCCTTCTTTATTACCAGGCTACTTCATCTCCAACATAGGCAAAATTACATTTGTAAAGTAATCTTATTTCTATAAAAAGAGAGCCTAAGTTGGAATATAGCATATATTTTGTGGGCAATGTGAAATTTCAGCTTCCATTTAATATTCAGCTTCTGTCAAGTAATGTTGGACATGAGTGTGCAGTGTCTGAAACCTGAATAATTTTAATGTCAACCACACTTACTTGACTCGTTGAATTATGAGGCTGGTGACAGAAAAAGGAAAGCTTGCAACCAAAGATAGCACATTTGAGTTACTTGCAATTTATTTTGCCTTCTCTTTGGATATTAGCTTTATCATTAAACAATGTAGCATGTTAGTAACTTTGAAAATTAAACCAACCTCTTCTATCCACATATTGCAACTTTTCATAATACTTTTATATACATACAATATATATAAAAACAAAAAAACAAACTTACATCCGACTCATGGTAACCCCTCCTTAGGTTTCCGAGGCAGTATCACTATGGAAGTAAATAAAATTATGTTTCTCAGTATAGAATATGGTCATTGTCTATGAATGTTTTACTCTCACACCATCTGAAAAAGGCCTTACTGCTTATTATTCCATGTGTATTGTGATTGTTTAGACTCAAATGCTGTATTCCTGTAAGGAAAACAAAGTCATACCTAGAATATACTGTTTCATATATTATACCTAGAAATCATTTCCCCAGTATTCTTTAACTAATTTTTCTCTGTGTGTAGGGGTAAAATGTATATTAAATTAGTTGCAGAGAATTATCTATTGCCATATTTTAACAGGGAAAAATTAAAGGTTGGAACCCACAATCTAAAATAGAGAACACATTGGAAATACTAAGATGAAATGACTTTCTTTATTTTTCTCTGCTGTATTCCTTGTTTTAAATATGCAACACTAACCACTCCTTGCCTTGAGACTTGTATGCTTAACTCTTTCTACTTCCCAACCTACTTTACTCCTTTCGCCAGAATTTTGCTCCTGGTGCTTTACTTTCTCAGCTATGATCCTCTGTCAGACTTGTACTCCAGTTCTCGGCATTACGTGAAAGGTGGGTCAGTTTCCCCCTCAACTCACGTATTGGCCTTCTTGCTCTTAGTCCTGACAATAGGATATTTGAATGGTGCCCATTTAGTGACATATGTAGTGTCTGTTTGTCATTCCCTATTCTGAGTTGAGTGAATTGATCTGATAGATTAAATGAGCAAATGGGTATGGTGGGTTTAAAGTGTATCCATCTGTTCTGGATTTTCTTTAACTTGAGAAAAGGCAGAAAGGCCAGGAATTAGTCAGTGGCTTAGTCTTTTCTTAACATTGGCAGCTAACAGACATACTGATGAGGTGACAGTGAGCTCAAAGGTTTGTCCTATTGGCTAGGTGGGAAAAGAACACAGACAGCAGGCATGCCTCACCCTGGAGCCTGCCAAGATTTTTACTTTTTATAAAACTCAGTTCAAGAATGTTCACAGGTAGACTTCCCTGGATGCAGTCAGAAGTGTAACTTGTCACTCATAGATAGCAAAGAATATATGTTGTATTACTCTCAACATAGCAAATCAGAGATCTTAGTCACAGATAGTCACTGGAGTATTATTCTACATAAGAGAGAAAGCATTGGAAGCAGGGCTTGAATACAGTTTATTAAGAGTGTGTGTGTGTGTGTGTATTTGCCTCCTACAGTGACAGAAACAGTTTGTACTTTACCACTAGCTTCAAAGGTTGATGGTTTGAACCCACCCAGAGACACTGCAGAAAGATGTGGCAATCTGTTTCCATAAAGATTATAGCCAAGAAAACCTTTGGAGCAGTTCTGCTCTATAACACTTGTTGCCATGACTTGAAATTGACTTGACAACAACAAGCTGCATTTATTTTTGGTTTTTCTCTCTATATATATTTCCTTCCATTGAAAAAATTATTTGGTACATATAATATGCCAAATTAGAGATGCCAGAAATATTAGCTACTCCTATTTATTTGATTTTTATTTCTAGAAATGTTTTCTAACAATCTCAAATTTAATTGGAAACAATGTCAATACTTCCAGTTTTGTTTGTAGTTATGACTGTTGGTTGACCCCTTGCTCTCCCCCAAAAAAATCCTGTTGTCATTGAGTCAATTCTGACACAGAGTGACTCGGTAGGATAGAGTAGAACTGGCCCATAGGGTTTCCAAGGCTGTAATTGTTGCAGTAGCACATTGCCACATCTTTTGCCCATGGTGTAGCTGGTGGGTTCAAACTGCCAACCTTTTGGTTGGCAGCTGACCACTTCAGCCACTGCACCACCTGAGCTTGCGTCACCAATGTTCATTACAACATTATTCACAGTAGCTAAAATGTGGGAACAGTCTATCTGTGGATACATTCATCTGTGTCCACCAGCAGGTGAATGAATAAACAAAAGGTGGTATACATTAAATGGAGTGGAATATTAATGTGCCATAAAGAGAAATGAACTTCTGATGCATGCTTATGTCATGGATGAACCTTGAAAACATTATGCTAAGTGCATTAAGTCAGACACAAAAGGAAAAATATTGTATGACCCCACTTATATGTAATACCTAGAATTTAAAAAAAAAAAAAACTTGCCTAGAATAGGCAAGTGTATAAAGATCAAAATTTATTAGTGGTTACTATGGGATAGGGGCAAGGAAAGTGAGGAATTACTAGCTAAAGAGTACAGGGTTTCGATTTGGGGCGAAGACAGTTTTAGAAATAGTGGTGATGGTTGCACAGCATTGTAAATGATTAATGCCACTGAATTGTGCACTTAAAATGGCAACTTTTTTTCTTTTTTCAGGTTTTAATTTTTTTATTTTGATGAAAGGATGCACAATAAAACATACACCATTTTCAACAATTTCTACATGTACAATTCAGTGGCATTGATCACATTCTTAAGTTTTAATACCTTTCGTGCTGTCCTTTTCTACATTAATCCACGACCATTATGTGAAAAGGAAGGGAAAGGCCTTATCCCTTTTCTCCCCAGCATGTTTGGCCCCTCTACCTAAGTATTTAGTTAGAATATAATTTACAGATTATATTCCCGTAGATGAGTTTTGACAAATATATACACCTTGTAATCCACACTCCAATTAGGATATAGAATATATTGAAAACAAAACAAGTTGTAGTAAAATTACCAGAGGTGTACCAAACATGGAATAGTGGTGGGCTTTGACAATCTCTGTATTTTCAAAATAATTATGTATAGAAAGAAAGGAATTTGAAAACAAGAAAAACTTTTTATGATGAGTTGGACTGTTTCCTTCTGTTATACAATAGGTGCTATGTGTTTTTCTCTTTGTTTTGGATACTAGAAGATCAAGGTTAAGTTTTTTCTTTTTATCTTAGTTTAGATTTTCTTTTTATTACTTGGTTTTCTCTTTTATTTTTTGACATTAAGATTTTCTGTGATTTTTTTTTTTTTTTTTTAAGAAGCCCCTGAGATGGAAGTGTAATATAGTCTTTGAAGTTTAGATGCCCGGTCTGTGATTCTAGTAACTGTACCTTGTGTGACGCCAGTGTTAATTCAGAACTTTTGTGGACTGACCATTTTTGGGGGGTGGGGTATTTTTTTTGCTATTGAAATGTATAAGTATAATTAAAAATAAAACAAATATAACACTAAACCCTCATTGTCTTCACTTGTCAGAATATTTGTATTCACAATTTCCCCGTTCCGTCTCATTTTTGAGGCAAATGACAGACGTGTTATTTCATCCTAAGTCTTCTAGTATATATTTCTAAAAGATAAGAATTCCTTTTAGTGACAGTACCAATATCACAGCTAAAAAACAAAAAAATTAACAGTAGCTCTTTATTCTTATCCAGTTAATATTCACATTCCCTGTGGTTTCTCTGTTTGTTTACAGTTTGTTCAGTCAACATCTAAATCATTTCATATATTGCAATTGACTTATATGTCTCTTCAATCTATTTTAGTTTTTAAATTCTTTATCTCTTTTTCCCCTTTCAGTTTATTCCTTGTAAGAAATCAGATAATTAGTCCTACAATCTATATTTTGTTGATTAAATCCTGTGGAGTTATTTAATGTATTTCTCTGTTATAGTATCTTCTATGACTTTATTTGTATGTAGGTTTAGAGAATTAATCAAATTCAATTGCTTTCAATAATTATATGGCTGATGGTTTGTCGTACATAAAGATATAGGTCAATCTTATAGTTAAAATCTCTGCCATGTTTCAGTTTCTCAGAAAGCTAAATACGGAATTACTATATGATTCAGCAATTCTCCTCCAAAAAAATTGAAAGCAAGTACTTGAACAGATACTTGTACACCAGTGTTCATTGCAGCATTATTTACAGTAACCAAAAGGTTGACAGTTCAGATCTACCCAGCAGTACCTGATAAGTTTTCTATATGTAAGATCCTTTTAGAACACAAAAAGATACAATAAATACAATAATAATTAATTTGTATAATGTTTTACATTTTCCAAGTACATATTGTGTTGTTAATTTACGGAAGCCTCACAGCCACCTAAGAAAGGGTTGCCTTCATTTTATAGTTGAAGAATTGAGGCTGTAAGAAAGTGAGTGATTTCTCCAGTTATACTAATAGGTGGAAAGAAGCAGGAACTAAAACGTTGATTTCTTTTTGCCACCTAATACTTCCCTTCTGGGTCTTATCTGCAAACCAAAAAACCAAACCCACTGCCATTGAGACGATTGTAACTCACAGAGTAGAATTGCCCCCATAGAGTTTACAAGACTGTAAATGTTTACGGAAACAAACTACTTCATCTTTCCCCGACACAGCCACTGGTGGGTTTGAACCACCAGCCTTTTGGTTAACAACTGAGTGTCTTGACCACTGTACCACCAGAGCTCCTAGATCTTACCTAGTAAGGGAAAATGTGAACAATTAAGATACAACAAAAGAGGATGTTAAAGTAATTCAGGAAAGAAATTATAAATAAGGGTTATGTCAGAGGTGGAGACTGAAGAAATATTGAGAAGATAGAATGAATAGAAGATTTAATGACAAAGGGACAAGTGGGGTTTGAAGGAAAAGGACAAGTCAAAAATGATTTAAACTAAAAGCTCTCTGGACTTTTGACCTCGATTTTCTAGTGTGCTTGGTTTCCCCTTTAAAGAGATTCTGGAGAATAGTTCAACAATTCCCACTGGAAGTAAATTATAGAGGCTGAGATGGGGATATTTAATCCTAGAACCAGCAGTCTTGAAATTTCAAGCAGTATCCTTTGTTTTGTGACTGAGAACCAGTCTCCTGTATTATGTAAGTAAGAAAAGCAATTTCACTTTTTATAAGATCAATATTTTGTATTCTCTTCTTTTCTGAAATAGTATAATACATATCACAGTGAAAAATCAAATAGTACAGAAGGGTTTAGAAGGAAAAACAATACCTCAACCTTTTTTGCCCCAACCCTACTTTGTATAGTAAATTATTTTTTCTTTTTAAGGTTTCCTTTATCACGCTCTATTTCAGGCTCGTACTGATATTTCTTGTTGACTCCTTGCTACAAAAGATTAAGATTTTACTACCTTCAACTGCTGCCTGCCTCCTCTCATTCTTTCTCCCAATTTTCATAATATAAGCATATTTTGGAGATATTGCAAGTTTGGTTCTAGACACTGCAATGAAGCAAATATCACAATATAGTGAGTCACACGAATGTTTTGATTTCCCAGTGCATATAAAAGTTATGCTTACACTATGCTATAGTCTATTAAGTGTGCAACAGCATTATGAAAATGTTTGAAGTATTGTGAAGATTACCAGTATGTGACACAGAGACACAAAGTGAGCCTATGTTGGAAAAATGGCGCTGATAAAGTTGCTTGACACAGGGTTGCCACAAACCTTCAATTTGTAAAAAACACAATTTCTGCAAAGCACAGTAAAGTGAAACACAATAAAACAAGGTATGCCTGTATTGTTGTTATTATTTTAGTACTCTTATTTGGTACTTTTTAACTTTAGGTCATACATTTAAAACTCATTTCTGTTCTGTCACATTCTCATAGGTACATATTATGAGTAGCCACTATTTAAAATAGGATTCTCATTAATGGTGGAAACATGACATTAAGCATTTCTCCAAACCCACAGTACTATACAACACCAAGAGTGAACCTTACTGTAAACTGTGGACTTTAGTTAACAACCTGTCAATCTTGGTTCATCAGTTGTAGCAAATGTTTCACAAGAATGCAAGATGTTAATAATAGGAGAAACAGTGTGGAGGGGTACACATGGGAACTCTGTACTTTCTGCACTTTTTTTTTTTTCCTCTCTTTTATAAACCTAACACTACTCTGAAGTTTATTAAAAACAACAACCAAAAAAAAAAAGTTACCAGTACCTCTCTCCTTTCCTCTACACCTCTCCCATCCTTTAGCTTTTGACTTCTGGCAGTTTAACTTTTTATTTACTTATTTATTTATCATTTATTATTTAAAAAATGTAGAGCAATACATAAAGTTGAAGTCTCATCTTTTTCTCTATTTTAGAAAATTACCAACAGAATATTTCTTCAAATATTATTTACTCCCATCCTCTAGAATTAATTTCTTCTGCAACTCCTAGTAGACTTATATTGGAGTACTTCAGTCCTTCTTCCTTTATCTTTTAAATTTCCATTTTCTGGTTTTATCTCTTTATTTTTCTGTTCTGGGTCTGTGAGTCTTTCTTCTGTGTCTCTTAATTTATCTTTCTTATCTTGTATCTTGTTACTGATCTGTTCTGAGTGAATTCCTAGTAGTATTTTTCCAATTTACTGATTCCTTCTTCAACTATGTACATGTACTGTCTCTAGTATTTTGATTTTTTTTAAGCTCTAATTTCCCTTTCAGTGACATATTTAATAAACTTCATATTATATACTAAACCTAAAGGAGCTCTGGCAGTGTAGTGGGTAAGACATTTTGCTGCTAACCAGAAGGTCAAAAGTTCAAATCCACCAGCTGCTCCACTGGGGGAGATGAGGCAATCTACTGCCATAAAGATTTATAGCCTTGGAAACCTGATGGGGGTCTATGTGAGTCAGCATTGACTCAGTGACAGTGGGTTTGGTTTAAACCTATAGAAGAGTATATATACTGTCAATTTAGCACACCACATTTTCACAAACTGGAAAACTTACCTGTTACCCAGATCAAGAAGCATATGTTACTGCTGTTGTTGTTGTTATGTGCCATCGAGTCAGCCCGACTCATAGCGACCCCTCCTTGGGTTTCCGAGGCAGTATCACTACGGAAGTAGGATTGCCTAACCTTCCTTCCGAGGAGTGGCTGGTGGGTATGTTACTAGTACTCCAGAAACCCTTCTTGTGCTCCCTTGCAGTCAATAACACTTACCCTGAGTAACCACTATTCTGACCTCTCAAAGTATATATTGATTTTTACCTGCTTTTGTATTCTATTTAAACAGAATTATAAGGTAAATAGTCTATTTTACTTGGGGTCTTTTACTTTACATTATGTTTATGAGTTTTATTTAAATTGTAACATATAAGAGTTGTTTCCCTCTCATATAGTATACTATTGTGTGTGTATGACTATTTATGAATCAATTATGTATCCTATTGTTGATGTAAACATGAATGGTTTACAGTTTGGGACACTTAACAGATAATACTGCTATGAATTTCTAGTATATGGTGGTTCCTTTCACAGGGTGATAGTGAGGCTGTCATAAAGATCTGATCACAGAGCTAGTAGATGACTTGGTTCCACTTTATTTCTTGAGGCAGTATTTCTGATTTTCTGTGCCCTAATCCTGAAGAACATTTAAAAATGGAAAGGGAAAAGGGTTGCTTTTCCTTATAAGCCCTTCTAGGAATTGTAACTCCTGATTTTAAGCAATGAGCCAGCTGTAGTCCTCTGATCCCTATAAAGCACTCTTAATTCTTATCATCCCATAGGAGTCAAATACCTAGCCTGCTCTCTGATCCAGGGCTGGTAGGACATGGGTTTAGCCCTGCACATCACTTTGCAGCTCCTCTCCTTTTCCAATCCACACTTAAGATTAAGTTGTATTTGACTGCAGCTGTGGCTTTCTGTTATTTACAATGAATAAGTCGTTGGTCCTGCAAAATTCTGTCATACACTCTCAGCATCATTTCTGTCTTGAAGGCTATATTTTCCAACTACCAGTGCTGCTTCTTTGCTCCCAACTTTTGCATTCCAGTTGCCAGTAATTATCAGTACGTCTTGTTTGCCTATTTGGTCAGTTTTGCACTGCAGAAGTTGGTAAAAATCTTCAATTTCTTTATCTTTGGTGGTAGTAGTTGGTGTGTAATTTTAAATAATAATAGTATTAATTGGTTTTCCTTGTAGCGTGTGGAACTTATCCTATCACTGACAGCATTGTACTGTAGGATAGATCCTGAAATGTTCTTTTTCACAGTGAATGTGGTGCCGTTCCTCTTCAGTTTCTCATTCCTGCCATAGTAGACCATATATATGACTGACTGACTGAGGTAAAACAGCCAATACCAGTCCATTTCAGCTCACTGGTCCCTAAGATAACAATCTTTATGTGTTCCATTTCATTTTCAACAACTTTTGTTTATCCTAGATTCATACTTTGTACATTCCATGTTCTGATTATTATTGGATGTTTACAGCTGTTTCTTCTCATTTTGATCTGTGCCACACCAGCAAATGAAGGTCATTAAGGTTACCTCTACTTTGAGGAGGCAGCTCTTCCCTAGTCATATTTAAAGCATTTTCCAACCTAAGGAGCTTATCCTCTGACTCTATATCAGACAGTGTTTCACTGCTGTTCATACTATTTTCCAGTAACATACCAGTTTTTCACTCTTATTCATAAGGTTTTCAGTGGCCATTTTTTTTCAGAAGTGAATGGCTCCATCCTTCTTCCATCTGTCTTTGTCTGCAAGCTCTGCTGAAACCTGTCCCCCCTGGGTGACCCTGTTCATTTTTGAAATATTGGTGGCATAGCCTCCAGCCTCACAGCAACATGCAAGCCACCACAGTACCATAAATTGATAAGTGAGGGTTAATATCACACACAAGTAAAATTTTGCTGGAAATAATGCAAAAATGATTGTGACAGGGAACTGCCAGAAGTTTTAAGCTGGATTCAGAGGAGGGTAAAGAGCGAAGGAGATATCATTGCTGATGTCAGGTGGATCTGGGCTGAAAGCAAAGAATACCAGGAAGATATTTACCTGTGTTTTATTGATTATGCAAAGGCATTCAACTACGTGAATTATAACAAATTATGGGTAATGCTTGAACAATTTCTCTTAGAAAGATCAGCACGAGGCCGGTCCCCATGAGGCAGAGGTCAAAATGTCCCAAATGTCCAAACTACCATGCCACTCCATCATTTCAGACATTAACTCCTCCTCCTCCTCCCAGTAATTTCCCCAGTCTTAGGGTTCTTTATTTCGCTTAACGCCTCACAGAACTCACAGACACCCAAGGGTTCGTCTCACGTAGTAGTGGTGGAGGCTGGCAGGCTGGCGAGTCCCGGGTCCGTGAGTAGGTCTGGCGGATCCTCCCAACTCTCGGGGTTTGATGAACCTTGATCAGCAGATCAGATGACGGCTGCTGTCCCAAATCCAGGGGTGAGATGAGGATGATCCAAGACACAAAGCCGGAGCAAAAGGAGAGCGAATCTTCCCAGGAGATTCGTAGGTATACCCTCAGGGAAGCTAAGGGTGGTGATTTGAATTATACCCTCCAGCAAGGCTGGACTCAAGATACATTCCACCTGTGTTGCCCCAACAGAATTAACCTAAATCCCATCACAGAGTCGATTTCCAGTCATTATAGGGAATGACTACTACCAGCTGCCCAGCCAAGTTGATACCTGACCTTAACTACCACAGCACCCCAAACAGGCATGGATAATGGAATTTACAAAACATCACAGAATGGAGGATAATGGCTAGAAGGGCCACATTAAGCAATTCACTGCAGGTAACATTGCAGAAAATGGGAATTCTGGAACACTTAATTGTGCTCATGAGGAAACTGTACATAGATCAAGAGATAGTCGTTCGAACCGAACAAGGGTATACTGTATGGTTTAAAATCATGAAAGGTGTGCCTCACTGTTGTATCCTTTCACCATACTTATTCAGTCTGTATTCTGAGCAAAGGATCTGAGAAGCTGGGCTATATGAAGAAGAACACAGCATCAGGATTGGAGGAAGACTCATCAACAGCCTGCCATATGCAGATGACATAACCTTGCTTGCTGAAAGTGAATATGACTTGAAGCACTTACTGATAAAGATCTAAGACTACAGCCTACAGTATGGATTACATCTCAACATAAAGAAAACAAAATTCCTTACAACTGGACCAGTGGGCAACAGCATGATAAATAGAGAAAGGATTGAGGTTGTCAGGGATTTCATTTTACTTACATCCACAATCAACGCCAATAGAAGCACCAGTCAAGAAGTCAGACATAATATTTCACTTGGCAAATCTGCTACAAAAGAACCCTTTAAAGTGTGTAAAAGCAAGGATGTCATTTTGAAGACTGAAGTGTGCCTGACTTAAGCTGTGGTCTTTTAATTGGCCTCATATACATATGAAAGCTGGACAGTGAAAAAGGAAGACCAAAAAAGTGATGCCTTTGAATTACCATGTTGTTGAATGCTGGAAATACCATAGGTTACCAGAAGAATGAACAAATCTACCTTGGAAGAAGTAAAACCAAATGTTTCTTAGAGGCAAGAATGGCCAGACTTCATTTACCTACCTTAGTCATGTTGTCAGAAGAAACGAGTCCCTGGGAAGGATATCATGCTTGATAAGGTGAAGGGTCAGAGAAGAAGGGGAAGACCCTCAACAAAATGGATTGACACGGTGGTTAGGACAATGTGCTCAAGCATAGCGAGGATTGTGAAGTTGGTACAGGACCGAGTGGTGTTTTATTCTGTTGTACAGAGGGTCCTTATGAGTTGGCACCAACTTGAGGGTATCTAATAACAATGTGACTTTCTCTTTTTTCACATGTCACTGCTATATGTATTTTGTATCTCAAAGCATGAACTTGCTAAACTACCTTGACTAGAAGTCTTTCTTTGAATCTGAAAACTCCTGGATTTTAGAGCTATCCCATAGCTTCTTTTTTTTTTTTTTTTTTTTAGCTCAGAAATTTTTTTATATTATTTTTTTGGCCATTTCCTAAAGTTCATTTTCACTATTCTTACCTTATAAAACCTTTAGTACTTAAATTTGGAAACTTCCTAGACTAATACTCAATTTTTCTTATATTTTTAACTCTTTGTTTTTGTCTTATTTTTTCTTCCTATCGATCTAAGACAATTTCATTGACTTTATTAAACAATCCTTCCTTTGAATTTCTTTATAATTTGGCAATCAGCATTTTAACTTTCTTGTTATCTGAATATTCTTTTTCATAGCCTCCTCTATCTGTGTTATAGGTTTAATATTTTCTTTAATTTCTCCAAGGAAAATAATTACACTTTTTAAAAAGCTTTCTGAATTATTTCTGTTTTCTCCAGTGTTTACTGTTAGGTTTATTTTCTATTTTGGAGATTTTCTATATGTCTGATGACCCTTAATTGTCCATTTCATATTTAAGAAGAACTGGATTGATTTAGTAGGTGGCTACTTGAAATTCCTTTGGTGGTGTTTGTAGGCACACTTCCCTATTAGACTTCTCTGAGTGATGCAGCTGACTGAGCTTCATATATGTATAGCAGAACTTATCCCAGACAGATATCTCTTTAGGATGAGTGGGCATGGATCAAATTGTTAGGTTGGAGACCAACTTCTAATGACAAACTGAAGAAGAATTCACTCTGTGGTACCAACCCTGACATAAGCAGTCTTAAATGTCTCCTAGTAGTTTATTTAGTATCATAGAGATGATCTGTCAGATTTCTTTGCTTGCTTGCTGTATGTAGGGAAAATACTCTTCTGCCTGTCCACTTTAAGAGAATAGAAAAGTGAAGAGGAACAACCTAGTCAGTAGACACAGTTTAATGGAAGCCCCTAGTTCTTCACTTCAGTCTTCATATAGATTACACCTCAACATTAAAAAAAAAAAAAAAATCCTTGCAACTGGACCAGTAAGCAACATCATGATAAATGGAGAGAAGATTGAAGTTGTCAAAGATTTTATTTTTCTTGGATCCACAGTCAACACTCATGGAAGCAGCAGTCAGGAAATCAGATGATGTATTGTATTGGTCAGATCTGTTGCAAAAGATCTCTTTAAAGTATTGAAGAGCATAGATGTCACTTTGAAGACTAAGATGCGTCTGACCCAAGCCATGGTATTTGCAGTCACTTCATGTGCATGTGAAAGCTGGACAATGAATATGGAAGACCAAAGAATAATTGATGCCTTTGAATTGTGGTGTTGGCGAAGAATACTGAGAAGACCATGGACTGCCAGAGAAACAAGCAAATCTGTCCTGGAACAAGTGCAGCTGGAATGGTCCTTAGAAGTAAGAATGGCCAGCCTTCATCTTACCTGCTTTGGTCATGTGGTAAGAAGGGACCATTCCCTGGAGAAGGATATCATACTTGGTAAAGTGGAGTCAGAGAAAGAAGAGGAGACTCTTGAGATGGATTGACACAGTGGCTGAAATGATAGGCTTAAGCACAGGAAGCGTTGTGAGGACAGTGCAGGATGGGGCAATGTTTTCTTCTGGTCACTAAGTGGAACTCGACTCGATGGCACCTGGCAACAGCAAGTTTTTGGCTTCTTATTCCTACCCCCCGCACATGCTGATTTTGAGTTCTAGACCTCTTTGGGGTTTTGTGAGGAAGATCTGCTCCCATTTGTACATTAGTCCTTTCTGCATGTCTCCTGGTACACATTTGTTCTGTTCTGTCCATCTGTCAGCAGACTTATTTTCATGTTATTTCTTCTAGAAATTTGTTGAACTCCCCATCTGGTTTGGGCTTTACTTTTGTGGATTTATTTCCTATTTTTATATCTTTGTTGTTGTTGTTATGTGCCGTCGAGTCGGCCCCGACTCATAGCGACCCCTCCTTGGGTTTCCGAGGCAGTTATCACTACGGAAGTAGGATTGCCCAACCTTCCTTCCGAGGAGTGGCTGGTGGGTTTGAACCTCCAGCTGTCTGGTTAGCAGGCAAGTGTCTTAGCCACTATGCTACCAGAGCTCCCCCTTTTATATCTTTAGTATCATTTTAATTGGAGTCTCCATTGGACTACTAGAGTTTCCAGATACCAGGTTAAAAGGGAGCAATAGAAGTTCAGATGGCTACCGCCAAATGATAGCATTATTGAAGATTGATTAATTATTTCACTCAGCAAATATTTGTTAAATATCTCTTATGTGCTAGAAAGTGTTCTACTTACAGAGGTACACAGATGATCAAAATAGATAAGGTCCCCAGCTTTACGGAATTTACATTTTAGTGGCGGGAATGGACATACAATTAAGTAAACAAATAAGACCATTTTAAATAGTGATTAAGTGATAGTAAGAAAATGCAAGTGTTCTATGATAGACAATGACTGCTAGAGGTTTTTGGTAGTGTTAAGAGGAAATTTTCAGAAAAGGAGGCCAAGGAATGCTTCATTTAGGTTTTTCTTCAAATCTTGTCTCTCCTTAATGATGAGAAGAAGTTAGTCGTGAATATTTGAGGTAGGAGCATTCCAGGAAGAAGATAGAGCAAAGATAAAGGCTCTGAGGCAGGGCTGAGCTGGGTTTTAGTAGGAAATGAGACCAAAGAAGTAGGCCAAACAAAGACCACTTAAAGTCTCTGAAGAAATTTGAATTTCATTCCAAGTGCAGTGGAAAGCTGTTGGAAGAGTGCCAGTGTCTCGTTTATCTTTATAAAACTTATAGATCTAGCATGTATTTTGTAGGTTGGCCTTTGGCAATCTGATGGATTAGATATTGAGGATAGAAGGAAATGAAGAAGTCAAGGATGGCTCATTTGGTTTTGGCTTCAGTTATTGGTCCTACAGAGTTTGATGGATACCTTTTCCCTGCTGTGATGATATGCCTTTGCTGTCCTAGATTTCTACATAGGCCACAGTGATGGCTCTTACTTAGGTGCCCAAATTTCTACTCAGATAGTCAGATGTTTGTTTTCCATAGCCATAGGGTGAAACCAGAGGGGCTGCCAGGCTTAGCAACATGCTGTACTGGAACCAGTCCTCTCCTACCAACCTCTGATGCTTTTGAATTTATGAAATAACTCCAAATTTTTAAGCACCTACCTGAATGCAAAGAATGTACAGTTCTATCTACATAAATGAGAAGATTCTTTCATAGTTGTTTGGTTCACCTTTTCACTTCTAGAAACTAGAGTTAGCAAATTCGGATATATTTAAGGACCAGTCTAAAGGCATTCAAGTTTGTTTAAACACAAAATAAATACCATCCAGACAAAACACTTGGGTAAGCCAAATTCAACCCTGAGGAAGCAATTCCTGATCACTCTAATCTTCTAATCTTTTCCATGTTTTTGTTTGTTTTGTTTTTTTTTTTCCTTGAGCAGTATATTTTCAAAATGAAAAGATTGTTACTGATTTTTTTTTCTTATAAAAGTAGTACCTGCTTATTTTTTTAATTCAGACATTTCATAAATATTTAAAGAGGAAAATGAAAATAATTTGTAATCCTGTGTAGGGCTAACTCATTATCTAATACGTGACTCTTTGGACTTTATTCTCTGTGTCTGTATTCACATAACATTTTTTCTCAATAACCAATAAACATGAAAATCTTTCTTAATTAATATCAGTATCTCATTATCTTTTGTTAAAGTTAGGGTGTTTTCTAGGTCTTACCATTTTAACTCTAAGTAGTACATTGCCACTTTATTCCTTTATTCCACCATGGTCTTAACCATTGTTCTTCCAGAGGAACAAGTGCATATTGACTTAAAATATAACAATATTAATGTTTGCATGTTCCCTTGACAGTTCATGCATTCTATATGGTAAGAAATATTGAAGCTCTGAAGGCAAAATTTATTGGCTTAGAATTGTGAATAAAGTTAAACTGTTTGATTAAAAACATATAGTTTCCTGAACATAATCACACATTCTATACCTTGATTTGGAAATTTATTTGAAAGGTTCTCCCCACATAACAAAAATTTCCTCATTTTTACAGACATGCCTAAATGTTAGCACCTTTGAAAATCCTTTCTTGACTCACTATTACCAACTGGATTGTTCTCTCAACTCATAGTGAACTCATAGTATTGCAGTTTGTTCATAAAATTCACATGCCACATACCAACATTGTATCGAATAAGTCATTCATTTTGGGGTTTTATGTGACTCATCCATGAAAAATTGGTGAGGATTAAAGGAATAGATGAGGGCCCAATGGTTACATAAATAAGACAACAGGTAGATTATCCAGGTAATAGTAGCTAATAACATTATCGGATCCTCCCACAGCCAAGAGAGCTATTCAGACTGGACAGAGGTTATCAAACAGGCAAAAAGAACATTCCATTTGTAAGATGAAAGAAAAAAAATGGACCTTCCATATAATTCTTAGAAACCCTGTGACTAACCTATAAAATGTTAGTGATGACATATACAAAGATGTAGCAGTAACTATACATACAGATCTGTGATCTGCATCTAGATAGAAGGATAGAAGTAAAATTATGACCCATATTGGTAAACCATCAGAAGTTTATAGTGGTTAAGCTTCATTATAATTTTAAAGTATGACATGTTAGAGTTAGGACCCTTTTTCTCATGATTACATAATATGAGAAAGAGTTGACTAAAATGAGTGGAACATTAACCCACATCTTTTAAGTGTCTGCAGAGATCCCTGGGAAGAGTTTGGGAAGATAAGGGAGGCAGTAGTTGTAGCACCCTGGAATTTGTTCTGCCACATCCATAGCCTAATGACTGTTGTATAATCTTTGGGAACATTCACACAATCCCCTTACTCGTGAAATGGGAAGACAAGACATATTTGAGATCTGTGTCCTGCTTTGCTAACCTCAAGAAAGATCACCCCTCTCCCGAACACATGTTGAACATAGACTAGATTGATGGGCTAGCTGGTGAGGGAATAGTATATATGATATTCAGAGCAGCCTTGTGAGCCAGTTTGGATAATTTGTATTAAGGAGTTTATGTTACAGCAAATGAGTTTTAACTGCTTTGCATTTCTTAATCATACATGAAGGTCACATTTTTAGATATCAAGTAAATCCATAATTGCTGAATTCTGCCTCATTGAGGATTAAAAATGAGTTTCTTTAATTGCAGATGACTAAAGCCTTAGTCTGCCAGGTCCCTCTTTTTCTTTCTCATTTCCCTCCCTGATATAAGCTATTATTGTTTCCCTTTCCCCTTTTGACTTCTCATATTTCAGTATAATTGTCTTGAGAACACTGAATTTCTAAAACTCAGAAACTTACTTTTCTGGGACCTGGATAAATTTAGCCTGTTTAAGAAATCCGGTAGCTGATCTCACTTTGTGTCTATAACACAACCTCTTTCAATTAGTATTTCTGCCAACACCCAAGGAAACTAGAACTCTGTTTCCATATTATTACCACATTAAATTGGACGGTATTTAGAGATTGAATTAAGATTCCCAGAGATATAAACTGTGTCCTAGAAACATAAATTGTAGAGAAATTCAGTTATTCAACTTAGCCATTAAAACTACTGTCTATTGAATGCCAATAAGCATCTAAAATAGACTTTAGTAGAAGTAATGTATTTTTTTATTGTTGTAAATATATAAAGAACACATTTGCTACTTCAACATTTTTCACAAGTACAATTCAGTAAAACAAGTTACATCAATCATGTTGTACAGCTGTCACCAATATCTGTTGCCAGATTTTCCATCCTCATAAACAAAGACTCTGTACTACCTAAACAATGATAAACCCACTACTTCCCATCCCTCTAGTCCCTGGTAACCCCTCTCACATTCTAATCTCTATACCCTTGCCTATTCTAGGTTCTTCATATTAGTGAAATAATATTTGTCCTATGTCCTAATTTCACTCAGCATGTTTTCAGGGCTCATCCATATTATGGCATGTATCAGGACTTCATTTTTCTTTGTGATGGAGTAGCATTCCATTGTATCTAAGTACCACCTTTGGTTTATGCATTTATTTGTTAATGGACATTTGAGATGTGTCCATCTTTTGACTGTTGTGATGGTGTTGCAATAAAGACTGCTGTACCTGTGTCTGTGTCACAGGAGTGATTATATATATATATATATATATATATATATATATAGCTTGGGATATAACCTTTATATATAAGTCAGCCCAGGCTTACAGGTGAGGAGAGACAACTCAGGGACGCCTGAAGTAGCAAGCGGGAAGAGCAGGAGAAAGGGGTTTAAAAGCCAGGAAGCCAGAGAAAAGAGCAGTCAGCCGAAGGGATTAGGTGAGGAGAGGCAACTCAGGCCTGCCCAGGGTGGCCGGCCAGAAGAGCAGGAGGAAGGGGATAAAAAGCCAGGAACCCGGACAGAGGAGCACTCAGCCCCAGGGACAACTCAGGGATGCACAAAACAGCAGGGCAGAAGAGCAGGAGAAAGGGGTTAAAGCCAGGAAGCCAGACAGAGGTACAGTCAGCCACAGGGACCCAGTTGGGGGTGATACAAGAGGTCTCCAACAGCAAGACAAACTTGTCTGTCGGTTTGTCCTACTGTGGTGACATGTAGACTTGAGTTTTGAGGCTGAGCCTCTGGTGTTTAAAACCCAGCGAGATGCACCTGGTGCATAGGTAACAGCCCAGTTTATAGACTGAGACAGACTAGGAAGAAGGAAGAGGCTGTCCACTTCTGAAAGAATTGGCCAGGGAAAACCTTATGAATAGCAAAGAAACACTGTTTGGTACATTACCACGCACCTGTAGGAATGGTCCATTTAGGCTAAAAGGCTCTCAAAATAGGACTGGGAAAGAGCTGCAACATCTGAGTAAACCCAGCCTTACTCATATGGAAAAGAGAAAGCTTTTGAGACCTTCATTTGCTGATGTGGCACCACTCAAATTGAAGAGAAACAGCCGCAGACATCCATTAATCATCGGAACATGGAATGTACGAAGTATGAATCTAGGAAAATTGGAAGTTGTCAAAAAGGAAATGGAACGCATAAAGATTGATATCCTCGGCATTAGTGAGCTGAAATGGACTGGTTTTGGCCATTTTGAATCAGACAACCATATGATCTACTATGCCAGGAATGACAGTTTGAAAAGGAATGGCGTGGCATTCATCATCACAAAGGATGTTTCAAGATCTGTCCTGAAATACAGTGCTGTCAGTGATAGGATAATATCCATACGCCTACAAGGAAGACCCGTTAATATGACTGTTACTCAAATATATGCCCCAACCACCAAAGCCACACATGAGGAAATTGAAGAATTTTATCAGCTGCTACAGTCTGAAATTGACCACACATGCAATCAGGATGTGTTAATTATCACTGGTGACTGGAATGCAGAAGTTGGAAACAAAGAAGAATCACCGGTAGTTGGACAATTTGGCCTTGGTGACAAATAATGATGGAACTCGTATGGTAGAATTTTGCAAGACCAACAACTTGTTCACTGCAAACACCTTTTTTCAACAAGACAAATGGAGGCTGTACACGTGGACTTCACCAGATGGAACACACAGGAATCAGATTGACTACATCTGTGGCAAGAGGCAGTGGAAAAGCTCAATATATTCAGCCAAAACCAGGCCAGGAGCTGATTGTGAAACAGACCGTCAACTGCTCATATGCACATTCAACTTGAAGTTAAAGACAATTCAAACAAGTCCAAGAGAGCCAAAGTATGATCTTGAATATATCCCTCCTGAATTTAGAGATCATCTAAAGAATAGATTTGATGCATTGAACACCAATGACCGAAAGCCAGATGAATCATGGGAAGATACCAAGAACATTATCCATGAAGAAAGCAAGAGATCACTAAAATGACAAGAAAAGAAGAGAAGACCAAAGTGGATGTCAGAAGAGACTCTGAACCTTGCCCTTGAGCTGAGAATAGCTAAAGCAAATGGAAGAAATGAAAAGGTAAAAGGGCTGAACAGAAGATTTCAAAGAGCAGCTCGAGTAGACAAAGCCAATTACTATAATGAAATGTGCAAAGACCTGGAGTCTGAAAACCAAAAGGGAAGAACACGCTCAGCATTTCTCAAACTGAAAGAACCGAAGAAAAAATTTAAGCCTCGAGTTGCAATATTGAGAGATCCTATGGGCAAAATATTGAATGATGCAGGAAACATCAAGAGAAAATGGTAGGAATGCACAGAGTCACTGTACCAAAAAGAACTGATCAATCTTCATCCATTTCGGGAAGTGACATATGATCTAGAACCAATGGTAATGAAGGAAGAAGTCAAAGCTGCAGTGAAGGAACTGGCGAAGAGCAAGGCTCCGGGAATTGATGGCATACCGATTGAGATATTTCAACAAACAGATGCCCCATTGGAGGCACTCACTCAGTTATGCCAAGAGATTTGGAAGAGAGCTACCTGGCCAACTGACTGGAAGAGATCCATATTTGTGCCCATTCCAAAGAAAGGTGATCCCAAAGAATGTGGAAATTCTAGAACAATATCATTAATATGGCACGCAAGTAAGATCTTACTAAAGATAATTCAGAAACGTTTGCAGCAGTATATTGACAGAGAACTTCCAGAGGTTCAAGCCGGATTCAGAAGAGGACGTGGAACAAGGGATATCATAGCTGTTGTCAGATGGATCTTGGCAAAAGTCAACTCAATCAAAATCCACTAGTTCAGAATCAACAGCTTCTCTGAAGCCACAAAAACACTTAAATATGGTTAAGAATCGAATGCAGAAATTTGCTTGGTTGGAGAGCTGATTAAACTTTAACTTGTTCACATAGAATTAAAAAAAGGCAGAATTGTGTTTTTCACAGAGTTAAAGTCCATTGGAATCCCCAACACTGGACAGCTGTTAAAATGTTTAGAGTCCTGAGATAATAAGGAATCCAGTTATCCTTTAGACAGTCTTCTGTTGTCCTTTCTTCTCAGTCAGAGATTTGTAGATGTGTGGGATGACACCATCATCAGCAATAGCTTTGATAAGTGAGTCCAACTCTTCATCTCCTTGAAGAGCAAGTTGCAAATGATGAGGGGTAATAACAGGCTCTACCTTTAAGTCTTTTGATATATTTCCTGCTGGTTCAAGTACCTCTGCAGTAAAGTACTCCAGGATGGCTGTGCTGTATACAGCAGCAGTTGTGCCCACACATCCATGGCTGGTTGTCCTAGATTCCAGGACTCAATGAATATGGCCCACTGGGAATTACAAGCCAGTTCTCTGTGAGCAGGAAACCGCCTTTATCTTGGCCTTTCTGGAGTCTTTCCCAGCCTTACCGCCAGCCATTTTGAATCCTGCTGAAGTTCAACCAGCAAAGCAGATAAAGGACTAGTCAAACCCCCCAGTAAGATCACATCAGCTAATGGTTGCACCATGATTCAAACTACCAGGGTTATATTTTTTAATAAGCAAGGAATTTAGGGCTTTGAGGTCAGTCTGGCATACTTTAAGTAAATTGTGTTGACAAGTTTGTTTCTCTCTCAGTCACTTTAAACGGAGACCAAAAGTTTATTTGAACTTTAGAAAAATATTTATAAGAATTTCTTCTTATATTTCACAAAATGGTAAACAGTTTGAGCTAGTTACTGCTCTTTTTGGGGGATTCATAGATGAATAGCCATGATTTTTTTCTTCTCTGATCTGTGGAGAAATACACAAAAACAGGGAATTATACTGTGATAATAGATATAGAGAAGGTAGAAACAGGATTCAGTGAAACTGAAGAGAGAGAAGGTCCCAGGTCTACCTAGGAATGTAAAGCAAGTTGCACAGACTAGTTAGCTATCTCTTGAAGGAGAAACCAGAAAAGAATGCTTTGAAAGTATTTTTAACATAGAAAAATACCATATGCAAACTCACAGAATTACAAAAAAAATCAAGTTTTAGGTTTTTATTCTGTAGTCCTTGGAAGCAGGGAAGTAATATGATCCAATTTGCATTTCAGGAGCATAATGCTGGCTCTGTTAAGGATTGGTTGGAATGGGAAGGGACTGGAAAAGAAGACCAGTATGGAATCTATCGTATTCAGATAGGAATATTCTATACGTTTAAGAATTAATTACAGTCTAAGTAGGAAGAGAGCTGTTACATGGTGGGGCATTGCATTAAATGTCCTGAGACAAAATTTGTGTGAACTGCTGTATGGAAAACTAATTTTCTTTGTAAATTTTCTCCAAAATCCCAATTAACATTTTTTTAAAAAATCACATTCTGTAGAACTTTAATGAAAGATAGAAATGTCTTTGTTACCTGCATTTTTTTGCCTGTCACTTGTGCTGTCCCCACAACTCCTTCCAGCTCCTAAACTAATCAGTCCTGGCACTAGGCAGCTCTGAAATGTTTATTAAGAAAATAGTCCTTGGAGTGATGCTGCCACAAGCCAAGGGATGTCCAAGACCACTGGAAGCTAGAAGAGATAAGGACGGATCTCTCCCTAGAGACTTCGAGAGAGCATGGCCCTGCTGACACCCTGAATTCAGACTTCTGGCCTCCAGAACTGAGAAACAATAAGTTTTCATTGTTCTAAGCCAAAAAAGAAAATAGTCCTGTTTTGACAGATAGGAGTTAGAGCACTTGGTCTTAAAATGGACTTTATAGCTCTTCTGGACATCTCTCATATAGGCAACATAAAGTCAACAGAGTCCTATGCAAACCAGCTTTCTAAGCAAATTATCTCCGCGCGCCCCCCCCTTGTAGATTTCGTCCCTCAAAAGAGAATGTTCCTTTTGAAGCTAGTCTTTGCTCCATTTGCCTGTATCGCTGATTCTAAGGTATTTCATGGGACATTCAAATAATAGTGTCTTTGGTATTAATGTCTGTATTTCATGGTTTTGTAGCTCTGCTGCACATTATTTTGGGATAAAAATATCCCATTCAGTTATCATGCTGCTTTCCACTTGAAAAGTTCCTATGAGCTACACCAGGAATGCTGGATTTAGCACAAGAGCTAACATGACTGTTGTTCCTTGAAGCAGACTCTCTTGCAACATGAGAGTTTAGTTGTCTTGGTATTGTTAATGAGTCATTATTTTAGGGAGTTATGTTGCTGCTTTTAGTCACTTAACCATCTTTTTTTACCTTGTCTGCATGACCATCTGTGTTGTGCTGCTTCTTTACCCTCTCCCTCTCACCGAAGCTTCAAATGCTTTTAGTTCATTCTGTACAATACGAAGAAAGATTAGTGTACCTTATGATTCCTGTTACTCTAGCTTCCCTGTAATACTTCTCAACTATATGCTAATATACTGAAACAAACTATATTCTGAAGTATAGAGGCTTACCTTTTAAATTACGAATTTTGTATATAAGAACATTACATCTTAGTTTGTAAATAAAACATCTAACTATCTTAAAATATGTTTATAGTACTAGAGAGGAAGGGATGGGTTTTTAGGGGTTACGTGTTGTATTTTTAAGATATTTGATCCAGTCCTGTGGTGATTGTTTCTCTTTGTTGATCATGAACTTAACTTTAAACATGGACTAGATTCTGTCAACATCTCAGTGGGGGAGAGGGAGGCTTTCCTAAACTTTGAATATAATATTGTCTTTGCATTGAGTCAAGAAGATGTTGATCCCTCTCAGGAGCAAAGGAAAGGCTCTGGAACCACGTTATACTGTTAAAAGCCTTACAGCACATTTCAGTCATCATATTTTAACAAAGCCAAAGGTCTTTGTTGTAGTTATTTGACATCGAGTCGGACCCAACTCATAGCGACCCCGCCTTGGGTTTCTGAGGCAGTATCACTACAGAAGTAAATTGCCCAGCCTTCCTTCTGAGGAGTAGCTGGTGGGTTTGAACCACCAGCCTTCTGGTTAGCAGTCAAGTGCCTTAGGCTCTACGCTATGAGAGCTCTTAGACCCACTGATTTTGGAAAATAATACTAGCATCCATTTGATTCTTAACAGTTAAATGTGTAATTGCAGAGACATATGAAGCCTAGAATGTAAGTAGTATCTCTCCTTTTCTGTTGTCAGAAAATTAGCTCTCTGGGAGAACTACATTTAAGTGTCTGCCATGTGCCAAATTTATAGCTATACTGTTGTTACGTGCGATTGAGTCAGTTCCAACTCAGGAATCCTGTGTACGACAGAGTGAAACACTGCCTGTTATGTGTTATCCTCACAGTTGGCTGCTGCGTTTGAGCCCATCTTCACGGCTCCTGTATCTGTCAATCTCATTGAGGGTCTTCCCCTTTTTTTTCTGAACCTCTGTTTACCAAGCATGATATCCTTCTCCAGGAACAGATCCCTTCTGACAACATAACCACAGTACAAGACATGATGTCTGGCTATTCTCACTTGTAAGGAATATTCCAGCTGTACTTCTTCCAAGACAGATTTGTTCATTCTTCTAGCAGTCCATGGCATATTCAATATTCTTCACCAACACCACAATTTAAATGCATCAATTCTTCTCTGGTCTTCCTTACCTTTGCCCAGCTCTCACATACATACAAGGTTATTGAAAATTTAACACTTTAAAGAGGTCTTTTGCAACAGATTTGCACGATGTAACACATCATTTGATTTCTTGACTACTTCTTGTATGGGCATTGATTGTGGATCCAAGTAAAATGAAATCCTTGACAACTTCATTCTTTTCTTCATTTGTCATGCTGTTGCTTATTGTTTGTGAGGTTTTTTTTTTTCTTTCTTTCTTTCTTTCTTTATGTTGAGGTGTAATCCCTACTGAAGGGATTCCCTAGTTCCTCATCAATAGGCGCTTTAGGTCATCTTCATGTTTCAGCAAGTAAGGTTGTGTCATCTGCATGTTGTAGATTATTAATGAGTTTTCCTCTGATTCTGATGCTATTGTCTTCTTCATATAGTCTAGCTTCTTAGATTATTTGCTCAGCATACCGATGGAATAAATATGGTGAAAGGGTACAACCCTGATGAGCACCATTACTAATTTTAAACCATGTAGTATCCCGTTGTTCTGTTCAAACTGCTACCTCTTGGTCTATGTACAGGTTCTGCACAAGCACAATTAAGTGTTCTGGAATTCCCATTCTTCACAGTATTATCTATAATTTGATATGATCCACACAATTGAATACTTTTGCATAGTTAATTAAACACAAGTAAACATCTTTCTGGTATTCTTTGCTTTCAGCCAAGATCCATCTGAAATCAGCAAAGAAATCCCTTGTTCCAAGTCCTCTTCTGAATCTGATTGAATTTCTGGCAGTTCCCTGTTGGTGTACTGCTGCAAACATTTCTTATTTATCTTGAGCAGAATTTCAACTTATAGCAACCCCTTCGTGGGTTTCCAAGGTGGTATCTCTGCAGAGGTAGATTGCTCAATCTTCCTCCTGAGGAGTGGCTGGTTGGTTTGAACCACCAGCGTTCTGGTTAGCAGTCAGATGCCTTAGACACTATGCCACCAGAGTTCCCTATATTAATGATATTACTCTATAATTTCCGTATTCTGTTTGATCACCTTTCTTTGGAATGGGCACAAATATGGATCTCTTCCAGTCAATTGGCTGGGTAGTTGTCTTCAACATTTCTTGGCATAAATGAGTGAGCACCACCAGCACTACATCAGTTTGTTGAAACATCTCAGTAGGTGTTTTATTAGCTCTTACAGCCTTGTTTTTTTGCCAGTTCCTTCAGTGAAGCTTGGACTTCTTTCTTGAAGATCATTAGTTCTTGGTCATTTGCTGCCTTCTGAAATGGTTGAATGTCATCCAGTTCTTATTGGTACAGTGACTCTGTATACTCCTTCCATCTTCTTTTTATTTATTTATTTATTTAATTAATTTTATTTTATTTATTGTGATTTGGGTGAAGATTTACAGAGCAAATTCACTTTCCATACAGCAGTT
>NW_006921627.1:3934559-3935396 GCF_000298275.1 Orycteropus afer afer | reverse complement strand
TGCACAGTCCTCTGTGCAGTCCCTGGCTGGCAGGGTAATTATTAGGTTAATTCTTAAGTCCTACCACCACAGGAAACTGCGAGAACGCTGTCTCTTTAAATATCCAAAATAGTCAAGCCACTTTTTAAACCTACAAAATGGCAGCGTCCTCTGGACCAGCAATAGTCCACAGCTCAGCCCACCTTTCTCTTCACCTTCTCAGTTTGTTCCCCAGCCACCGTGCACAGTCCTCCGTGCAGTACCTCACTAGCAGAGTGATTTTTGGGTTAATTCTTAGGTCCTACCACCACTCGGGTGTAATGCAGAGCTGCCGAGACACCAGGACTTGTTTCAGAGAAGTAGTTTATTAGCACTCCCGGGCAAGGTTCTCATGCCCTAGCATCAGGGTCAGAGAAGTCACACCCCCAGGCAGGGGGCATGGATTTTTATAGGCACAGAGAGGACCTAATTGGGGACACCAAGGAAATGACAGGGTCCTCTAAGGAAATGGCAGGGTCCATTTAGCTGTTAGCAGGGGTCTGCACTTAATTAGCATGAGGGGACTTCACAGGAGGAAGTTTGTCATTGCATGGGACTTTCCAGACTGGGCGGGTTCTGTCACTTCGGTTGTCTTATCAGACTGTCTCATCAGGGCCTGACACCTGGAGGAAGCTGCCAACTGACATATTGGGGCTTGGGTTTGCTTCGGCCTAACATCGGGAATCTCCAAGCCATGTCGTCTGTGCCATCAGGGTCGTTCAGTCTGCTGCCAGACCGCAGCTCCGTGTGTCTCCTTTTTTGGTATTTTCATGCAAATTCTTCTGCTAGTTGGTGTTTAGTCCACTTTTGTATCCTTCC
>NW_006921627.1:3891800-3934459 GCF_000298275.1 Orycteropus afer afer | reverse complement strand
TGTATCCTTCCCTTCAAGGCTCAGGGGTCCAAGATTATCTTCTGTGTCTGTGTTAATTGGTTTCCCTTTTCTTTGATGAAGAGGGTCTGTGCAGTCTTTCTGCCTAGTCTGCCATCTTGCCGGAACTCCTCCGCCAAAAACAGCAATGTTATGTTTGGATGTATGGTGTGTTTGTGATTCTGAATCTGTATTTATCTTTTCTTACTAATTTTCCATAATAATCTAACATAAACCAAAAAACCAAACACACTGCTGTGGAGTCAGTCCCAACTCATAGCAACCCCTCCTTGGGTTTTCCAGGCCGTGTCACTATGGAAGTAGATTGCCCAACCTTCCTTCTGAGGAGTAGATAGTGGGTTTTCTCTTTAATTGCTTTTGATTGGTTTGTTTGCTCTCTTCAGGGGTGCTGCATTGTTTTTCATTTCTCATTTTTTTAATATGTGTTTAATAATGCTTATTTGCCATTATATTTGAGGAAAAACTTGGCTGGTTATGAAATTCTAGAGTGTGTATGTTCTAAGTGAGTACCCTGATACCTGCCTCACCACACTTTATCTGAAACCTGGTTACTTCTGCTTCAAGTCACAGTATACGGGCTGGGAATTGCCTTCAGTGTGCTTTCTATAATCGATGGGATGTAGAGAGCAGGGATAGTCCTCAGCTAGAGCCCTGCACAGTCTTTGTGGGAGGACCTAGGCTGTTTTTATCTTCTAAAATTTTGATCAATGTCATGTACTTTGCCTCATTAGGCATCAGTGGACTCATATTAATGGTGAAATTATTTAGTAAACTGTAGAAAATGGTATATAACCTGGTAGTTTTTGTGTGTGTGTATTGAGGCATATATAGATAGCATTTTCACCTGACTTTGTTTCTTGATTTGTTGATTCACCCTTTCACTATGTTTTTCTTGAAAATTAGGGCTGTTACTGGGAATTCTCATAATTTTGTCATGTGACTTCTTACCTTGATATTCTTTCTAGGCTTAAAATAGGAGTGAGATAAAATACTTCCCTAGAATTTTTATTTCATTTCCTTATCCATAACTGCATTTGAGGTTGTGTCCTTATCTTTCTTTGATTGCTGCAAGTAAGTATTTTTCTGACTTTTATGGTTTGTTTTAAAGTGTTGGGGAGGAAATTCTGAAAGCTACCACCTTTAGGCAACATTGTTATATGTAATTTTGAAGGAAATCTATGAGAGTGCTATGTACAAGAAGCAGGATGCTGCTATATCACAAATAGTTTTCATGTGTGGGCCAAGAGCAGCCTCATCACTTTATCTCAGTGGGCCATACAAATACTAATTTCTGTGTGTCTTGTGATATGAAAAATGTTGAATATGGATTGCCCAGGACACATTCTGTACATCTCTTTAGTCTGTTCCTTTTCCATGATGAAAAGTTTGTGTCTGAAATTAGAATAAGTAAAATAGAGGTTGAGAATTATAGTTGTTGCTTCTGCAGAATTCTTCTTTCTTAAAGTTACATATTTTAGGTGTTTATGTAACATGATTGTATTGGAAATGGAGTACAAATCTGTTCATTCAACAAATGTTATTGAATATCTCCTATTTTGGATGCTAAGGACAGACATAAACAAATTAATTAAAGCATGATCAAGGGTAA
The DNA here is from genome assembly GCF_000298275.1 of Orycteropus afer afer. Classification (NCBI taxonomy): domain Eukaryota; kingdom Metazoa; phylum Chordata; class Mammalia; order Tubulidentata; family Orycteropodidae; genus Orycteropus; species Orycteropus afer. The sequence continues at coordinate 3,932,832 of NW_006921627.1, read as the reverse complement.
ACAGTGGCAGCATATACATCAGGCTACTGTGTATGTCCACATTGTTCCACTCATACATTGACTCCAACACAAGTGGTGCTGTACAACTGGCACAGCACTCAGGCAGTGGTCAAATTATCTGAGATATAAAGGAAGAGTGATAGTGATGATCAGGGACAGCATCTAGAAGGGTATGATCAGAAATAGATTTTCAAAGCTGGATAGCAATTGATTAAGAAAAGGAAGAACAGAATCCATTGTCATCAAGTCACTTATGACTCATTGCAACTCTATAGGACAGAGAACTGCCCCATAGGGTTTCCAAGGCTGTAATCTTTATGGAAGCCGACTGCCACATCTTTCTGCCAAGGAGCGGCTGGTGGGTTTGCACCATCAACCTTTCAGTTGGCAGCTGAATGCTTTAACCACTACACCACGAGGGTTCCGAGGCAGTGTCACTACAGAAGTAGATTGCCCTATCTTCCTATCAAGGAGTGGCTGGTGGGTTTGAACTGCCAGTCTTCTGGTTAGCAGTCAAATGCCTTAGGCACTATGCCACCAGAGCTCCTATAGTTTTATATAGAAAGCACTAATCCTGGAGAGAATATCCAAAGGGTTTTCCTTGGTAGAAACCTACCCTTTTTCACTTTTCATTATATCACTTTACATTTCTTCAAGGATGATTACAGATATTTATTAATCTTCACAGGTATTTTTGATATGGGTCAAAATTAGCCCCTCTGTTTTACAAAGGAGGAAACTGAGAGGAAAAGGCATCGCAAACTCAAAAGGGATTACTCTTGCATTACAACGAGAATGTTTTAGTTTTAGAAAACTTAACACAGCTCCTCTTAACCTAAAATTGAATAAGAAATATAAAGGATATAATGAAAAATTTAAGCAACTATGATTCAACTCAAAAAACTGACAATCCTTTCATTTCTAGGAGAACCGCTGAAAGACCCTCATAGGATAAGTAGGTACCTATCAGTCAGTGTCTGTTGTACATAGGAAGCAGAGGGTGATGTGGCATTTGTTTATTTAGGAGATGGATGGTTTTGAGGAGTTTCTGTTAGTTTTTTTGTTTTGTTTTGTTTGGAATCCAGAGAACGTGTTTAGACAGTAACAGAATTGCGACAACACAGTTTTTTATTTATCTTTGTCAAGACTTACTCTTGGCAATTTTCAAATATACCTTCTGAAAATATATCCTTGAAATATTAGGATATATCTTAGTGCCAAGTAATTTTTTACTTTTTCAAAAGATGCTTATTAGTGAATTTAAAATGTCTCCAAACCAAAATTACCTACTTTGGAAAGGGAAATTGAGATCTTATGGTTATTTCTATCTAGAGAAATTCTAGAAAATTCAGACATTTCTATTTTGATGGTCCTTAAAAATGTATTTCTTACGAAATACTCAATAAATTTTAGTGTCACTTTTCACATTAGGTATGTAAAACATGCTTTTGGCTGCCAGGTTAAGAATTCAAGGATTCAAAGTTTATCTGGAAATGAGAGTTACTTTTTTTCTTAGATTTCTCATATTTCTCTCCAATTAACTGATTCTCTAAAGTGTAATTCATTTTACGATGTGTTATCTGCAGTGTTTATTTACACAGTTGGGCAGGTTACAAAGGCTGGTGGCGTTTCTTAGTGAAAAACAGCTCAGTAACCAAAATAAGGAGGCCTGCCACTGCCTCCTCCTTCCTGGCTCAGCCGCCTGCCTTTTTGTAGCAAGACACAGGTGCAAGAAGTGAGCCACAGGTCATTAAGAAAAAACATGTCTATGTATCTTGTTTCCAAGAGTTTTAATATTTATTAATTAAATAACTTTTGTTACTGAATTCTTAGGAAACTTGTTGGACTGTATGGCCAATTGTGGAAAATCAGCCTAAGGAAAAAAAAATATATAATGTCTCACAGTGTAATATGATAGATTTCCTTCTCAGGACTTGCAAAGACCTATGTCCCTTAAGATATAAGGAAAATCACATTGTTATCTAAATGTTATAATTTTTTATAGTTGTTAAGAATTCCCATAGTCATTTCTTTCCTCTTTGAGCTGTGGAATGTTTATGATTTGATCATTGCAGTTTACCGTGACTTCTACTTGCCCTGTTCAGCTGTGTTAACACCTCGTGCATGTGTATAGTCCAGTCGTTTCAACAACTTGGAAAGGCATGAAGAGGCTAATGAGCTAGATTCCATGTTGTTTTCTCTTGGCCTATTTCTTATCATAAGGGAATGTAGTAAAGTACTGCATCCCTTCTTGGCTACATGTTCCCAGAACAAATGCACCAAGTTAAGTCTTTATTGAATAAAAGTAAACTGGCCTCAAGAGGACCCACAACAACCAAGGGATTTGAGTCAGTTCTATGTTAATGCTAAGAGAGCCCCAACACTTCTTTCTCTTCAGGGTTTCCATAAAAAGCAGCAAAAAGCATTGTTAGTATGTGACTGGCCTTTAGCTTGGAGGCTTCGGTAAATCGATAAAGTGAGGCTGATTAGGATTAATAGCTTTTGGTCTGGCTAAAACTGTTTAGGATCTTGCCTTATGAGCAGTTCTTTTTCATACCTGGGTATGTGGTTTTGTTTGTTGTAGCTGCTTTAAGCATTGTATTCAGGCAAAGACAAGAGTGTAAGCCATAGCTTGGGGATTATACTTAGAACATAAAGTAAAAAGCTCTTACGAGTTCAACAAACATGTAACAAACGTGTGAACATGTAACTGCTTATATTTCCTAAACAAGAGTATGGAGCTATTACCAACCTTGGTTTAAAGCATATATACCGAAGGTAGCATAGTGCCTAAGGCACTTGACTGCTAACCAGAAGGCTGGCGGTTCAAACCCACCAGCCACTCCTCGGAAGGAAGGTTGGGCAATCCTACTTCCGTAGTGATACTGCCTCGGAAACCCAAGGAGGGGTCGCTATGAGTCGGGGCGACTCGACGGCAAATAACAGCAACCGAAAACCAAACTCACTGCCATCGAGTCAGATCCGACTCATAGCGACCCGTCCTTCAGTTTCTGAGGCTATAATCGCTACGGAAGTAGATTGCCCATCCTTCCTTCTGAGGAGTAGCTGGTGGGTTTGAACCACCAGCCTTCTGGTTAGCAGTCAAATGCCTTAGGCACTATGCCACCAGAGCTCCTAAAGCATCTATAACATCATCGTAAATAGGATTGACTACAGTATATGCCAAGTGCAGGGAATGGCGCTAACAATTTTGTCTCCAGGATGACTCTTAATTAATTTTCTTTATTGGGTTATTTAGAGGGAACCAAGGAGCTCTGGTAGCGTAGTGCCTACTGCACTTGACTATTAACCAGAAGGCTGGTGGTTCAAACCCACCAGCCACTCCTCAGAAGGAAGGTTGGGCAATCTACTTCCGTAGAGATAATGCCTCGGAAACCCAAGGAGGGGTCTGTGTGAGTCTGATCCGACTCCAAGGCACATAATAACAACAACAGCAGAGGAAACCAAGGTCACAGTCCTGTGCTTTCTTTCTTATTTGGGCACCAAAAGGGGCTCTTACTGGCTTGTGAGTTTTATGGGCTAGAAAAAGAACTGAGAAGAAAATTTGACATGAAGAATATTACTTTCTTCATTAGATAAGTAAATTCAGGCCAAAAAGAGGACAGTGAAGATAAGATGATGGGATTATTGCGCTTAAGCATATTCTGTAGTTCTGATACCATAATAGTTCACCTGGAAGGGGCTCATCTGTGAATTTAGTAGTTAGTGTTAAAAGGAACAGGCATGGGGCTATTGCAGGCCCTCATTGACAAACAGTGGTGGATTGAGACCTATTGTATTTAAGTGGTTCTAGGGCTGTCCAGGTGTCCTGATTTAAAGGCTGTGTCTTGAGTCAGGAAATTGTATCTTGTTCTGAGGTTTATTGTAATAAAGTACTCAGTCCTAAGGGATGGTACTGTTGGCTCGATGAATCACTTTACAGGCTGACTGAACTGACCCAAGCCCAGTGATTTATTTATGCCATAACACAGTAGGAATGGCAAATATGTAAGCCACACATGGTTTCTGGGATGGGCCTTTAACTGGGAAAATGCTATAAATCCATAAAGTGAGATAGGGGAGAGCCAGCAGCAGCTTATGTCATGTCCAAGAGATTGCTTCCTATTTTATAGGGATGTACAGTTCAGCATCCTTCTTGAATTGTGTTCTTGGGTTTTTTTTGTGTGCTGTGTTGTAGTCCATCCAGTCTTTGATTCATTGCTTATGAATCTAATAACTAACTCTGAAACTTAGTCTAGTACTATTGTCACTAATATTTTCTCTTGATTTATTTCTACAAAATGAAATTAAGTTGGGTGTTTTAGATTGTTGATTGTTAAGTTTTTCAAGCAATTTTGTTTGAATTTTTAGAAATTGCTGCATTGGACTACTAAGCCATCTTCATTTCTACCTGATCTTATGATTGATAGTATTACAGTAAAATTAGAATTCTACCCAATTTTTTGAACTTCACTTGATTCATTCAGACTAATAAAGAGATTGTTAGAATTGCATTTAGGATTTATATGAGGTTGCCAAATTTGGGGCCAAAATGCACAATATAACAAATTTATCATTTTAACCTGAATGAAATAGTCTTTTGTTTCTTTATCTAAACTTTTTCATTTGAGATCATTGAAGTTTCACATCCAGTTGTAAGAAATAATACAATGGTAATATCTTGCAAAACCAGGATGTGATATGTGCATAGTAATACAACCGAGATATTGTCACTGATACAGTCAAGATCCAGGATATTTCTGTCATCCCAGGATTCCTCGTGTTTCACTTTTATAGCCACACCCACTTCTCCCCCACCTCCCTCCATAATCCCTGGAAATCACTAATCAGTTCTCTGTTTTTATAATTTTGTCATTTCATCAATGGTGTGTAATGGAATCATACAGCATATAACCTTTTGGGATTCGCTTTTTTTTTTCACTCAGCATAATTCTTTGGAGATCTAGCTAGGTTGCTTCACCTTTCAGCAGTGTGTTCCTTTCTATTGCTGATGGTGTGAATGTGCGATAGTGTATTAACCATTTGCCAATTGAAGGACATCTGGATTATTTCCACTTGAGGGCTATTATGAATAAAGTTTCTATAAACATTTGTGTACAGGTTTTTGTATGAGCTTAAGTTTGTTTTTTGTTTTTTTCTTGAAATAAATGGCCAGGCATGCAATTTGCTGGGTCACATGGCAGTTATATGTTTAATTTTTTAAGAAACTGCCAAACTCTTATCCAGTACCATTTTTTATTTACAGCAGCAATGTATGAGTGATCCCATTTGTCTGTACTCTTGCTCGAATCTGGTGGTGTCACCAGTTTTCATTTTAACTAGTTTGCCAGGTGAGTAGTGATATCTCAGTGTGGTTTTAATTGGCATTTCTCTAATGGCTAATGCTGTTGAACATTTTTCATATGCTTATTTGACCTCTCTATATCTTTGCAGTGAAACATCTCTTCGTGTCTTCTGCCCATTTTCCAATTAGACTGTTTGCCTTTTTTACTCCTAAGTTTTGAGAGTTATTTATGTATTCTTGATACTAGCCCTTTGTTGGATATATTGAGTACAAATATTCTCTCCCAGTCTGTACCTTTATCTTCATTTGCTAAACAGAGTCTTGTAACTAACTAAATATGGCTTAAGTTACTTGAAATTTTTAAACCACGTGTTTTCTTTTTTAAATAATTCTATGTCATTGTTTTTCAAGAAAAGTACCCAGAATTCATAGACTTATATGCTTAAGCTAAACACTTTAAATATCTCTTATTTTAGTGGATGGAGCTCTGTTGCTTGGCACTCGCCTGCCGTTGGCGGTTTGAAACCACCAGCTGCTCCATGGGAGAAAGATGAGGCAGTCTGCTTCTGTAAAAATTTACAACCTTGGAAACCCTGTGGGGCAGTTCTATTCTGTTCTATAGTCTTGCTATGAGTCTGAATCGGCTAGATGGTAGTGGGTTTGGTTTTGGGGGTTTGTTTTAGTGGAGGAGAAACATTATTAATCAAATGTAGGGGGAAGACTTCCAGATGTGCATGATTAACTAGTGGAAGTGGAGAGGGTTTATTTTTCAGTTTTACTTCCTAAGTGTCATTCATAAATAACTTTTTAGAAGAAAGCAATCAGTTCTGTTTTTACGTGGTTAAGCAGTTATCAATAAATTACTATGTACCATATACTGCTTCCTAGGACCCAAGCTCCATTGTTGTTGTTTGCTGCTGCTGACTTAATTCCAGCACACCGCAGCCCCATTTGTGCAGAGCAGAGCTTTTCCCACAGCTGCATCCCAAGATACCGAGTGCCCTGTATTCTCCAGAGACTTAAAAGGCCTCAGGACTCACCCACCTCATTACTTCACAGAGCTCCTAGAGCTGCCAGGCTCCATCCATCATGCCACCTTGTTCCAGTCACCTAGAAAATTTTCAGGATAATATTTCAGGATTGAGTCCCAATCTTGATCTTCTCAGTGTTTATAGTGTGTTCCTTACCACATAGGAAGTATTTAATAAATGTGTACTAAACTGAACTAAATTGAACGAGTGGGGGCAAGAGCGTTAGCAGATTGCCAGTTTAAGTGAAAAGAATTAAAAAGGCACTGGGAAAGGAAGCGGCAGCATGTATTTAGAGAACGTGAGATATTTCCAAATGTCTGGAGCATCAGGCTGGAAAATTTAGGTTGGCACCAAACTACAGATGGTTTGAATGCCATCATGTGTAGTTTGTGAACTTACATACCTTGTTTTGTGAACGTATATATTTATTCACCAAAAACTCACAGGATGAGGAATTTTTATGGCTGGAATATTCTTAAAATTTATCTTCTTAATCTAGAAAAGATCGAATTGGGATCGTGTCAGTATGTCCCCAATAAGTTCTTACTCTTGTGTATCTTCAGTCTTAGGCTCTTAAAGCATGTGTTCTCAAGTATGCTTGCACACATGTAGTGATCACATAACTTTGAGATGATAAAGATAATATACTTAATTGGAGGGTATTTGTTACTTTTTTGAAGACTACAACACTTGCTTTAACATTTTATATTCTTTCTGGTGCTTTCTCTCTTTTTATTTCTTTCAAAGTACATGCAAATAGGATTTCTTACATTTATGATTCCCTTTGAAAGATGATGTGTATTTACTCTAGAATAATTAAGTTTGAATTAAATTTTAATTACCTTTTTTATTCTGAACATTGAGCCTTAGGAGCCGTTTGGTTCTCATTTGGTTAAAATTCTAAGGCATTTGAAGCATCAAGTCTTACGTAGGCAGAGGAGTTTTTAGACAAATCAAATCATGAGTTTAGTTAAATGACAGTGTTATGTATTAATTCATATAAAATTTCTTAATATCACCCTAATCATGATAGAACCATCGCAGGTCACATTTGTTATTTGTGCTCTGCATACTAATTTCTTAACACTTGCTTTGTTCTCTAAAATAATCAAGTCAGGAGGTTCAACTCCTATCAACTGTTAAGAGATTTTGACAATAGACTTTACACATGATACAGCTTAAAAACTGCTCTAAATAAAATATCTTGACATATTTGCTTACCCTAGAAATTCATTAGCAGATCAAACATCAAACACCAGTTCATACAAATCTATGAGACTTTTATTCAGTGTGCTTGGACTTAGTAAAGAGCTAAATTAGGGTATAGCAACTTGGTCAGATTTTTGACAAATAATTGTGTAGTGCTGAGTTTGAATAGTATTTACGACTATTTTAAGAATAATCATGTGAAAGAGTGATTAAATTTCTCTTTTGTGGCCTTAAGGCACAGAACTAAGGAAGTTACAAAGAGGCAGCTTTCAGGATCAATTTTTATAAAGAAGTAACTTCTCAGAGTTAGGTCCTCAAAACTGCTCTGGGACAGCTGGAGTTCCCTGTCATTAAATGTGGTTAGCATAGGCTGGAGGGGCATTTGGCAGCAATGCAATAGAACGAAACCAAGCAATGATTTTTGTGGGTAGAGTGGATGACCTGTAAGGTCTCTTACTTACTGTATTATGAATCTGCAATTCTAGTTTTGCTCTGTGTGATCTTTAAAGACTAATTTATGGTCTATTTCCACTTCTTCACTGCTCTTTACTCCTCAGCACTTTTCATTGAAGTTCCTGGTCCCATCACAGAAACTGAAAAAAAAAAAAAAAAACCCTAGTAATTTTTCTACAGCTAAATCCAATACAAATTTTGCATTTTCTGACCTATCTGTAAAGGAACATTTTTTATTTTTTTAATGCATTTTATTGAAATATAATTAATGTATAGTGAAATACACAAAACTAAAGTGAAATAGGTCAGTATTTTTTTTTTTTTTTTTTTTTCATTTGCAGTGTTCCCTCTCCTCCCAGCCCACCCCCGGAAACCAGCATAGAAAGTTTCCCTCCATATATAAACCTTTCCTTGACCCTCCACAACAACAAATTAATACTAGATTTGCCCTTCTGTGATTGACTTATTTCACTCAGCATACTGTCCTCCAAGTTCATCCATATTATGCAGTGTTTTACAGACTCTACATTATTGTTTAGTGCTGCATAGCATGCCGTTATGTGTTAGGGAGCTCTGGTAGCATAGTACCATAATTTGGTCATCCACACGTCCACTGATGGGCACATAGGTTGTTTCTATCTTTTTGCTATTGTAAATAGTGCTATGATGAACAGGAGTGTGTATATATCTGTTTCTGTCCTCCCTTTAACCTCTCTAGGATATATACCTAGTAATTGGATTGTTGGGTCAAATGGTATCTCCACTTCCAGCTTTCTAAGGAATCACCATATTGCTTTTCACAGTAATTGTATGATTTCACAGTTCCACCAGCAGTGTATGAGAGTTCCAATCTCTCTACATCCCCGCCAACATTTGTTATTTTCTGTCTCATTGAACCTTGCCATCAGTGCCAGGGTGAGACGGTATCTCATTGTTGTTTTGATTTGCATCTCTCTGATGGCCAATGATTGTCTTGGTAATTGTGAGCATCTCTTCAGGTATTAGCTGGCCATCTGAATATCCTCCTTGGTGAAGTGTCTATTCATATCTTCTGCCCCTTTTTCAATTGGATTGTTAATTCCTTTGGTGTTGAGGTACTGGAGTTTTCTATAATCTGAGAGATAAGTCCCTTGCCAGATATGTAATTATTATTGGCAAATAGGAATTTGTTGCTGTCATTTTTGTTATGTGCTTTTTCGTGGTATAGATTTCTTTGTTCCATATAATTTTCTATGCTGAGCTCGTTTTGTTTATGAATCGTGTTAGCACTTCCTTCGTTGCTACTGTTTTAGTATTTGCTAAATATTTGTGCTGGTCCTCTTTTTTTATTCTGATGTGAAGGTTTATCATTTTTCTTTAGGGTTACCCTGTGATTTATAGTTTTCTTACCAAGTTTAGAAGAAGTTCTATCTTGTAGTTGTCTTGACTTCCCTACCATCTACAAGTTCTGTAATGACAGTTTTTCCCCTCTTTTTAGTTTGTAGTTGTCCTCATTTGTCAATTGATGTCTCTAGTTCCCTGTTTATAGTCTTGTAGGCTTCTTTACTTTGGATACTTCCTTAGCTGGGTTGGTTTCTGGGTTATATCATCATGTGTGTTAATGGTCAGTTGTTGTTTGCTGTTGTTGCTTCTCTGTCCAAAGGGCTTCCTTTAGCATCTCTTGTAAGGTTGGTCTGGTTTTAACACATCGCTTAATTTCTGCTTATCTGGAAATGTCCTAATTTCACCATCATATTTGAGGGACAGTTTTGCTGGCTACGTAATTCTTGGTTGCAAATTTTTCTCTTTCAGGTTTTATATATACCCTCCCATTGTCTTCTCATCTGCATAGTTTTTGCCGAATAATCCGAGCTTAGTCTTACTGGTTGTGCCTTGTAGGTAACTTTTTGTTTTTCCCACTCTGCTCTCATGATTCTTTCTTTGTCTTTGGTTTTGGTGAGTTTGATGATGATATGTCTTGGTAATTTTCTTTTGGGGTCTATTCTGTTTGGGGTTTGTTGGACTTCCTGAATGGATATATTCTCATCTTTCATCATACCAAGAAAATTCTCTTCCAACAGATCTTCGACTATTTTCTGTGTGGTTTTATTTGTCTCTTCCTGTTGTGGAATTCCAATTACATGTAGGTTATTCCTTTTGATGGTATCCCACATGAACCTTAGGCTTTCTTCATTTTGTTTTCATCTTTTTTCTGATTTATTCCTTTCCAAAGAGGTGTTTAGGTATTTGCCTTCAATCTCACTAATTCTGTCTTCCATTCACTCAGTTCTGCTCCTTTGCCCATTCAGTGTCTTATCTACTTCTGAAAATTTAGTATTAATCTTCTGGATTTCTGTGTGTAGATTTTGTATCATTTCTGATTTTTCATTTGTTTTGTCATTTTGTTCTTGTATTATCTTTCAAAATTGTTGTAGGGTTTTCTCTGTGTTTTCCTCAATTTTGTCAGTGTTTTCCCTGATCTGTCTCTCAGTACATTGAAGATACCTAAATATAATTCTTTTGAATTCCTTATCAGGGAATTCCAATGCTGCATCTTCCTCAGGGATGTGGATGTGTTTTGGGTCTGTATCCTGATCCCTTGTTTCTCCTGCTTTACCTTGCTTCTTTGTGTGGACTGTGATGCTCTGTTGTCTCCAAGGCATTGTAACGTTTTTGTGTTTATATTTAATTGGTGATTGTAGAGTGACTTATCCACGATTTTCATTTTCTTTATTTTGTTTGTATGTTATCTATGTAAAGAGGGTACAAAAAGAGCCTATTCTTAGGTCCCTGGAATCCAAATGAGAATACTATAGTTTTAAAATCCAAAATGGTTGCCACTTTTAAAGATTCAAAATGGATGCACCCTCCATCACTTTAAATATCCAAAATGGCCATCACTTGTAAACATTCAAAATGGCTGAGCCCTCCATCACTTTAAATATCCAAAATGGCCATCACTTATAAACATTCAAAATGGCTGCGCCCTCCATCACTTTAAATATCCAAAATGGCCATCGCTTGTAAACATTCAAAATGGCTGTGCCCTCAGTCACTTTAAATATCAAAAATGGCTGCCGCTTATAAACATTCAAAATGGCTACACCCTCAGTCACTTTAAATATCCAAAATAGCTGCTGTGTGTAAACAATGAAAATGGCTGTGCCCTTCAGACAGCGGAAGCTCAACAGCTCAGGTTGCATCTCTCCTTACTGTTTCCCTTCCTAGTCATAGGCCACCAGCGCAGTCATCCTTGCAGCCTTTTGGTCAATTTTAAAGTCCCAACACCACTTGGAAATATTCAGGCTGTTGGTTCCATCAGAGTAGCTGACAGTCGCAGCTACGACCATCTCTGTACTCACAGTTTTCATTCAGGTTTTTCCACTGGTTGGTGCCTAATCCACTTCTGTATAGTTCCTTTCAAAGCTTAGGGTTCCAGGATTATCTTCTGTATCTCTGTCAATTGGTTTTTCTTTTCTTTTTGAAGAGGGTCTGTGTCACTTGTGTGCCTATTCCTCCAACTTAGCAGAAGTCCCCCACTTTTTATTTCCGAAAGCTTTCTCTTTCTCCAGTTTCAAATATACCACTTCCTCCCTGTTTTCTTCTCCTTCTAAGAATACTTTTCCTTGGTTCTTTACAGACTCATCTTCCACCAGTGCCAAGTGCCCCTCTTCTGATCTTAGTGGGCCCATGCACTCCTATGATTTTACCTACCTTCTGATGAGTCCTACATCCATCTTTAGCTGAGGGCCTGGTCCCAGGCCCATCAATCCAACTCCCTACTAACTATCTCCTTTGAATATTTTATAGACATCTTCAATTCATAGAGTTTTATTATAAGGATTACATTACTTGATCCATGTAAAGTACTTAGCAGAGTATCTGGCTCTATAGTAATCCTGCTTGCAGTGTTAATCATGGTGAATTTTTGCCCAGTTCATTGATAGCCTTTTACCCAATCTGTTTTCTTAAAATAGTAGTATCTCAATATAGTAATTGCTCTCTTACCCAGAAAAAGAGGAGGGTAGTATTCCATGGTCGAATAAGTTTGGAAAATACTTTATATAGGATTGGCAAACTTTTCTCTAAAGAGCCAAACAGCAAATAGATTGGGCTTTGTGGGCCATTTAGTCTCTGTCACAACTGCTCAGCTATCCTGTTATAGCTCTAAAGCAGCCATAGAGAATATGTAAACACATGAGCATGTTTGTGTTCCAATGAGATTTTATTTATGGACATTAAACATTGAATTTCATATGATTGTCATAAAATATTCTCTTTATTCAGCCATTTAAAAATGTGAAAACCATTTTTGGCTCATGGGCTACACATAAACAGTTGGCAGGATTTGGCCTATAGCATAGTAGTTTGCCAACGCCTGCTTTAAAATACTGCCGCCTAATAAAGATGTGTAATGTATACCATAAAAAGCTCTTAGACGTGCTATTTAGCCCAGTGTTTCTCAAAATCATTTGGAAATCTTTTTTTCACAGGACATTTGTTAATATCTTTTGCTGTATTTCTGTGGAATGTACTTTTGTGAAATGCTGATCTAAAGAATAACTGTGTGCCAGAGGCAGAAATTTAGTCTGTGTATCAGACTAAAACTGACAAACTTACATGAGTAATTATCTTGGCTTTATTATCCTTGCTTTTATCAACTGACCTAACTGCTCACAGATAGAAGGACACTTTAGGAAACACAGTTCAACAATTTTTTTTTTTTTTTTTTTTAATTCTATCTATGGGGAAGACATCAAGTAGGCAGTACAGCTGAGTCAAAGATTGGGCAAGTTGGACATGAACATGATGACATTCATGCCATTTGTGAGTTTTCAGAAAAGAAAAAGAATACGTATGTTTCTATAACATAAGCTGGGAATCTGGTGGTGTAGTGCCTAAGGCATTTGACTGCTAACCAGAAGGCTGGCCATTCAAACCCACCAATCACTCCTCTGAAGGAAGGTTGGGCAATCTATTTCTGTAGTGGTTCTACCTTGGAAACCCAAGGAGGGGTTGCTGTGAGTCAGTTCCGACTCGATGGCAGTGTGTTTGGTTTTTTTGGTATAAGAGAAGACAAAATAGAGGTGCTCTAAGAGAAATGGACTATTCAGTTAAGAGGACAAAGCAATCCAGAGGCCATATTGGAAATACAAATAATAACCAATATCATTTTCTACAGTTTTAAAATCTCTACCACTCTTAAAAATACTAATCAACAATTTAAAAGAGTCTCCATGAAAGGGAGAACTTTAAAAATTTTTAATTTTCTTAGTTAACATATAGTAAAATTCTAAAACCTTTTTTTTTTTTTAACATTTTATTGTGCTTTGGGTGAAAATTTACATAGCAAATTATACAAATTCCTCTGTGACACTGACTGCAATCTCTGCAGTGTGTCAGCACTCTCCCCGTTTTATCCTTAGGTACTCTGTTTATATTAGTCAACTTTTCCTGTCCCTCACTGCCTTCTCATCTTTGGTTTTGGGCAAATGCTGCCTTCTAAGTTATGTATAATTGATTTTTCTAAGAAGCACATCCTTCATAGGTATTATTGTTTATATTTTTAAACCTATCTATTATTTAGGAGCTCTGGTGGTGTAGTGCCTAAGGCATTTGACTGCTAACCAGAAGGCTGGCATTTCAAACCACCAGCCACTCCTCAGAAGGAAGATTGGGCAATCTACTTCCATAGTGATACCGCCTCGGAAACCCAAGGAGGGGTCACTATGAGTTGGATCCAACTGGATGGCAGTGAGTTGTTTTTTTTTTTTTTAAATATATTATTTGGCTGTAAGATGGCCTCCAGAATTATCATCAGTTTCAAGGTAGAAGGTTATCTTAGGGCAATAGTCTTGGAGGTTCCTCCAGTCTCAGACTAATAAGTCTGGCCTTTTTTTTCATTTGAATTTTTTTACTACATTTTTTACCCATCCTAGCCTGGATCTTCTATTGTGGTCCTGGTCAGAGTGGTCAGTAGTGGTAGCTGAGCACCATCTATTTCTTGCAGTCTTAGGTTAGAGGGGGGTAGTTCATATGGGCCGTTAGTACTCTGAACTAATTTCTTCCTTGAGTGTTCAGTCTTCTTCATTGTCCTTTGCTTCAGTCAGGAAGAGACCAATACTTACTTCTTAGATAGTTGATAACAAGCTTTTTTTTTTTTTTTTTAATTTATTGTGATTTGGGTGAAGATTTACAGAGCAAATTCACTTTCCATACAGCAGTTCACATATATTTTGTCTCATGTCATTGACCACAGTTTACCACAATGCAACAGCTCCCCTCCCACTTCCTCTCCATAGTTACCACTTCCCAGTGTCCATCCCTCCATACTCTCCTGCCCCCTGAGCTGTCTCCCTGTGCATAAGCAGCCCTTCCTTCTCCCATGATTGTTCTCTCCAGGGCGTGTGTCTACTTGAGGTGAATGTTTAACTCACATGCCTGTACTTTGTTTGGCTGGAAACCACAGGTGTGGGTTCAATTCTAGACCTGAAGGGCAGCTAGGGGCCATAGTCTCAGTGGTTCCACAAGGCTCTATTGGACCAGCAAACCTGGTCCCAACCATCTTTTTTTTTTTTTTTCCCTCCAAATGATTTTGAGTTTTGTTCCACATTGTTCTCCCTCTCTATCCAGGATCTCCTACATCCCTTCCAAGTGGATGACAGTGGTAGCTGGGCACCATCTAGTTCTTCTGGTCTCATAGTTGTATAGGTTGCAGATGGGATGGTGTATCAGTCACTAGGACTGATTGTTTCCATTAATTTTGGTTTTCTTCTTTCTTCTTTGCTCTGGACAAGGAGAGACCCATCGTTGCATCTAGATGGCAGCTTGCTAGCTTTTAAGATCCCAGTCGCTACTCACCAAAGTAGGAGGTGGAACAATGTTTTGTATAGTATGTTGTGCCAATTGAGCTTGATGTCCCCTGTGACTATGGTCCCAAGCCCTCAGGATCAACTACTCGGTCGCTCTGGGTAGCTGGCTGTGACCAAGCAGTGACCACAAGCTAGCCCCTTGTCAGCTGTACTATACACCTGGGGATTCTTACAGAACACACAAATACACTTGTAGAAACATTGTGTGTCATGGATACACTCCCTCTTTCATAGACATACCTAATCATTTAGCCTGTTCACCTATCTATCTAAAACCTTTTTTGAAATAATATTTTCTTTTATAATTTTCCTGTGCCTTTGAAAAATAATATGTGACTCAGAAGGTAGTAAAAATTATTGCTGTACTACTTTTTCAGCATATTTTCCAAATATACTAAAAATAAGATTGCTATGTAGAAAACTTTAGATTTTTAATAACAACAGAAAAATTTTTATTAACAGATTCTGCATTTCCCATGTTGTTAAAACACCAAACCAAACTCACTGCTGTCGAGTCAGTTCCAACTCATAGTGACCCCTCCTTGGGCTTCCAAGGTGGTATCTCTACAGGAGTACATTGCCCAACCTTCCTTCCGAAGAGTGGCTGGTGGGTTAGGCCTGTTTTAATCATACGCCCTCATAAAAAAGGAAAAAATGAATGTAGTATGCATTCTTTCTAAATTATGTCTCATGTTTGTAAGCAGCTAGAACCTATGGAAAGATGCAGAGATGATGAGATCATCCCAGTTCGTAGTAATAATAACTCATCTAGATAATGCACGTATAGTCAGTCGTCTGTCTCTACATGATTTTCCCACCAGATGTTTCACTGCAAACCTGTGTCGGAGAGGAATTGTTCTTATAATTTTTTCCAACAAATGGATAGTATATGAACATTGAAATTGTTGAATCAATGATACAGGATGGTAATATATTGTACAGTTTGCTTTCATCTACTTTGACCATCGGGTGGTTTTGGTAGACTGTAAGATCTCAGCAGCCCCGGTGTCTTCAGTTTTCTTTCAGCATACCCAAGCAGTCATTCATATATCCCCTCACAGCTTTCATGTACTTCATAGACAGCTTGAAGGATATCTGAGACATTTACACATTGAAACAATGCCTACATTTTTTTTTTTCAGGTAATGTACAACAAATCCGAAGATTAGATGTTCTGTACAATGTTGGCTATTTTGTGAAATCAAGACACAGTTAGCTCTTCATTGTGCTAGAAGGTGGAGAAATGAGTGCCATGATACCACTGGCATTCTTCTAGCAAATGTCATAGCAAACAGACTTGGAATGCAGTGCAAGCTAAAGAAAAGGCAAGCAAGCCCTCTCTGGAGCATAGTGTAGACAGCTGGTATGGACACATTATCCATCTAGGACTGGAAAAGGTTAAGTAAACAGTGGGACAGTGACAAAGTACAGGGATTAATTGCTTAAAGCATTCAATAATTCTTAAAACAGACATCTAAATAAATGGAGGTATCCTGGAGTTTGAGTTCTGAAAAGCAGTGTAAGAAGACTTTCTTTTCTTTTGGAAACAAAGACTTTCTAAGGAAAAAAGGACAAGCTAAATGGTGTAGCCCAAAAGTATGAGTATATAATAATAGGTGTACTTTATTAGAAGGGACTGTATTATCTTCATATGGAATGTTTGTATTCTGCAATTTTCTGTTCCTGTTATACTATCAAACATAAGGCAGAAAGGACTTACTATTATGAAGTAGTAAAGGCAAAATGAAAGAAAAGGCCAGTATAAATCCTTATACACCCTCTCCTCACTGATCGACATGGTTAGGTTCCAAAGACCACGTCACTATACAAAAATTGGTGGTGTGCAAAAATAGAGGATGCCCACATCAGATCACAGAATGGAGAATGATTACGTCAGTAGATAACTGCCAGATTATATCATTACATAATTGCCAAACAACTGAGCATCATGGCCCAACCAAGTTGACATGAAACCTTAACCATCACAGTCATTGTTACTCTCACCTAACACCTCAGCACTCATTACTGTCAAATGTACATCATTAATCTGAAAAACAGTCATATAGAAGATTTTTTACTACAGTCATAAATGTCAGAAAATGAGATAGTTGATAAGTGAGGAGGGTGTGTATACAGACTATCCCCAGATGTCATTCTGATCCCCCCATTTAGCTTCATCTTTTGGGGCTCATGCTAAGCTATTGGTTTTGCCCCATCACCACCACTACCACCAGATCTCAAACAGAGTAGTGGGTTTGAGACATAGGAATTTAGACAGGAGTTGAGTAAATTCCCAACAAAAATTACTTTAGCATACCAGCTTTTTTTTTTTTTTGTAATTCTGGTGAAATATATATAACAAAAAAGTTGCCATTTTAAACATTTTTATTTATACAAGTCAGTGATATTAATTATATTCACCATGTCGTGCAATCATTGTTATTATTAGATGCCATCAAGTTGGCACTGACTCATAGTGACCCTGTGTACAACAGAATGAAACATGGCCGAGTCTGTACCATACTCACAATTCTTGCTGTGCTTGAGCCCATCGTACAGTCTCTGTGTCAATCCATTCCATTGACGGACTTCCCCTTTTTCACTGACCCTCTATTTTACCAAGTATGATGTCCTTCTTCAGGGACTACTCTCTTCTGAAAACGTGACCAAAGTACATGAGAAGAGTCTGGCCACTCTTGCTTCTAAGGAGCATTCTAGCTGCACTTCTTCCAGGACAGATTTGTTCATTCTTCTGGCAGTCCATGGTCTTTTCAGTATTCTTCTCCAACACCACAATTCAAAGGCATCAGCTCTTTTTCAGTCTTCCTTATTCATTGTTCAGTTTTCACATTTATATGGGGTGCTTGAAAATACCAGGGCTTGGGTTAGGCATACCTTAGTCTTCAAAATTTCATCTAGCTCCTTAACATTTTAAAGAGGTCTTATGGAGCAGATTTGCCCAGTGCAATACAACATCTGATTTCTTGACTGCTGTTTCCGGAGGTGTTGATTTTACTTACTGATTCAAGTGAAATGGAATCCCTGACAACTTCAATCTTTTTTCCATTTATCATGATGTTGCTTATTGGTCCAGATGTGAGGATTTTTGTTTTCTTTATGTTGAAATATAATCCATACTGCGTCAGTAAGTGCTTCAGGTCTTTTTCACTTTCAGCAAGGTTGTGCCGTCTGAATATTGCACGTTGTTTATGAGTCTTCTCCAATCCTGATGCAGTGTTCTTCATATAGTCCAGTGTCTCAGATTATTTGCTCAACATACATATGGTAAAGGGGTACAACTCTGACATATTCTCTTCCTAATACTAAACTGTGCAGTATCCTCTTGTTCTGTTCAAACAACAGCCTCTTGGTCTACGAACAGGTTCTTTGTGAGTACAATTAAGTGTTCTGGAATCTCCATTCTTCACAGTGTCATACATAATTTGTTATGATCCACACAGTTGAATGCCTTTGCATAGTCAGTAAAACACAAGTAAACACCTTTCTGGTATTCTTTGCTTTCAGCCAAGATTCATCTGACATCTGCAGTGATACCCCTTGTTCCACGTGCTCTTCTGAATCCAGCTTGAATTTCCGCAAGTTCCCTGTCAGTATATTGCTGCAACCATTTTTGTATTATGTTCAGCAAAATTTTACTTGTGTGTGATATTAATGATATTGCTTAATAATTTCCCCATTCTGTTGGATCACCTTTCTATGGAATGGGCACAGATATTAATGGCATCCAGTCTATTGGCCTCATGGCTGTCTCCCAGGTTTCTTGGTATAAACAGTACCTCCAGTGCTGCTGTATCCATTTGTTGAAACGTCTCAGTGAGTATTCTGTCAATTCTGAAGCCTTGTTTTTGCATTTGTTCAGTGTAGGTTGGACTTCTTCCTTCAGTACCATGGGCTCTTAATCATATGTGATTAAAATGGTTGAATGTTGACCAATTCTTTTTGGTACAGTGACTCTGTGTATTTCTTCCATCTTCTTTTGATGCTTCCAGCATCATTCAGTGTTTTGCCCATCAAACCTTTCAGTATTGCAACTTGAGGCTTAAACTTTTTCTTCAGTTCTTTCAGCCAAGAACTGAATTAGTTTCTTTTGAGAAATGCCAAGCTTGTTCTTCTCTTTTGGTTTTCTAACTCTAGGTCTTTTCATGTTCCATTATATACTTTTCTTTGTCTTCTTGAGCCGCCCTTTGAAATCTTGTGTTCAGCACTTTTATTTCATCATTTCCTCCATTTGCTTTAACTACTCTATGTTCAAGAGCAAATTTTGGAGTCTCATCTCTTCTGACATCTATTTTGCTCTTTTCTTCCTTTCCTGCCTTTTTAATGACCTTTTGCTTTCTTCATGTATTATGTTCTTGTTGACATCCCATAACTTGTCTGGTCTTTGGACACTGGTGTTCAGTGAATCAAATCTGTTCTTCACGTGGTCTCTAAATTCAGGTGGAATATAATTAAGGATGCATTTTGGTTCTCATTGTCTTGTTTTAATTTTCTTCAGCTTCAACTTGAACTTGCATTTGAGCAATTGATCATCTGTCCTACAATGAGCTCATGACCTTGTTTTGACTAATGGTATTGAGCTTCTCCATCACCTGTTTCCACAGATAGAGTTGATTTGATTCCTTTGTGTTCCATTTAATGAGATCCACTTGTATAATAGCTATTTATGTTGTTGAAAAAAAGATATTTGCAATGAATCTACCATTAAATTGATTCCAACTTTTAACAAGCCCCATTGTGTTTCCAAGGAGGTAAATCTTTACGGAAAAGTAGATTGCCCCATCTTCCTTGCACAGAGCAGCAGTGGGTTTGAACCACCAGCCTTCTGGTTAGCAGTCCAATGCCTTAGGCACTACACCACCAGAGCTCCTAAGACCTTATAGGCTTATGGATATTTTCCTACTAGTGACAGCATTGTACTTCAGGATGGGTCCTGAAATGTGCTTTCTAATGATGCATGTGACACCATTCCTCTTCAGTTTGTCATTCCTGGCATAGTAGACCATATGATTGTCTGATTCAAAATGTCCAGTACCAGTCCATTTCAGCTCACTAGTGCCTAGGATATCAATCTTTATGTATTTCGTTTCTTTTTGACAACTTCCAATTTTCCTACATTCATACTTCATACATTCCATGTTCCAATTATTAATGAATATTTGCAGATGTTTCTTCCCATTTTGAATCATGCCCCACCAGCAAATGAAGGTCCTGAAAGCTTTACTCTATCCATGTCATTAGGTGGACTCTACTTTGAAGAAGGATCTCTTCCCCAGTTGTGTTTTGAGTGCTTTCCAACCTGAGGAGCTCATCTTGCAGCTCTGTACCACACAGTGTTTCACTGTTCTTCATAAAGTTTTCAGTGGCCCATTTTTTCAGAAGTGAATGGACCTGCCCTCATTCCCAGTCTGTCTCAGTCTGGAAGCTTTGCTGAAACCAGTCCACCATGGGTGACCCTTCTAGTATTTGAAATACTGGTGGCATAGCTTCCAGCCTCACAGCAACATGTAACCCACCACAGTTTGACAAAATAACGGACAAGTGGTAGGTACAGTCATTAACATCATCAATTTCTAGAAGTTTATAATAACTCCAAACAGATGCTCAGGACCCCTTCAGCAGTAACTTCCCACTCCCTTCTCCTACTTCCAGACCCTGGCAAACGCTAATGAATTTTTGCCTCTGCATTTCCTATTCTAGATATTTCATATGTTGTTGTTAGGTGCAGTCGAGTCTACTCCAATTCATGGCAACCCTATGTGACAAGGTAGGACTACCCCACAAGTTTTCCTAAACTGTAATCTTTTGGGAAGCAAATTGCCAGGTCTTCCTCCTGCAGAGCTGTTGGGTAGGTTTCAACCACCAACCTTTCTGTTACCAGTTGAGCACTTAACTGTTTGTGCCACCAGGGCTTCTTACATTTCATATAAGTGGGATCATATGATATTTGTCCAAAGTATCTGACTGACTTCTCATAGCATAATGTTTTCAAGGTTCATCTGTGTCATAGCATATATGAGAGCTTCATTTCTCTCTATGGTTGAATAATATTCCATTGTCGTAAATAGTATATTTTGTTTATCTATTCATCTGTTGATAGACATTTGGGTTGTTTCCACTCCAGCTATTTTTAAAGGCATATATAGAAAGTAGAAAGTCCTAAGTTCACCTATCTTATGACTCACCCTTGCCATGAAGTTAGGAAGAAGTTTTCCTATGAATGCATTTTGAGATGCTCCCCTGAAGTTTCTTTCCATTGATCTGTTGAACAGAATCAGCACAGACTTCATGTCCATATGAAATTTCTAAACCCTTTAAGAGTCACTATTATGAGTGTCTCCAATATCATCGAACTTGAAGAGTTTAAGATAACTTTATTTTCACCATAGAATTAGAAGGTTTTGGATATATTTATTAAGTTGTGTTGTTGTTGTTGTTATGTGCCGTCAAGTCGGACCCGACTCATAGCGACCCCTCCTTGGGTTTCCAAGGCAGTATCACTGTGGAAGTAGATTGCCCCATCTTCCTTCCGAGGAGTAGCTGGTGGGTTTGAAACGCCAGCCTTCTGGTTAGCAGTCAAGTGCCTTAGGCACTATGCTACCAGAGCTCCCATTTATTAAGTTAGGAAAAGTAAATACAAGTGCTAAAAACCCACTCTTGGTAAGGATGTGGGGAATTGAGATTACCTTATACACTGTTGCGTTTTTAAATTAATTTGTCTTGCTGTAAAGGAGAAATCACAAGTTCTAGCTGTTCATCAAATCCCAGATACAATTTACAGAGAATGCTTACTACATTCAAAATACTTGGGGAGCTTGTTAAATGTGTAGATGCCTGTTCCCCAATCATTCATATTCAAAAGGTGAGGAATAGAGGCCAAGCTTGTTTTGTATTGTTTCATTTATATTTGAGAACTACTGTTTGTAAAGCAAATCTGATACAGTGTCATAAGTTATACAGCTTTTAACAGCCTTTGACCAAATCATTCCTGACCTTTTCTTGGGTTCCCAAGGTAGATCTATTTCCCCCTCAGCTGTAGCTCCCTATGTTGTAGGCATTTTGGATTAATTTTCATGTGCTTGGTTATTTATAGTTTCCTTTATATATAATACTTTCTATATAATACATACATATACACGCACACACACACACACGCATAATATATATAATACATTTTCTTTTTATATATAATTTGTTATTGTTGTTGTTGTTATGTGCCGTCGAGTCACACCCAACTCATAGCAACCCCTCCTTGGGTATCCGAGGCAGTATCACTGCGAAAGTAGATTGCCCCATCTTCCTTCCAAGGAGTGGCCAGTGGGTTTGAACCGCCAGCCTTCTGGTTAGCAGTCAAGTGCCATAGGCACTATGCTACCAGAGCTCCTTTATATATAATACTCTGGCATAATATATCTTCCTGTATCATCAAAGAAAGGATTTAGTTCAGTGTTTTATTGTCCTGCAGTTTGAGAGTGATTTTCTAGAGGAGAAAAAGCTATTGGGTCTTTGTTCTGCCATGCTGAGATCAGATCCAAAATTGTCGTTAGTACTGTGTTGTTGTTAGATGCCATCAAGTCGGTTCCAGTTTATAATAATCCTGTGTACAACAGAATGAAATATCGCCTGGTCCTGTACCATCCTCACAACTATTGCTCTGCTTGAGCCTGTTGTAGGCAGTACTATATTGGAGTCCTAAAAATCTTGGTTAGGAGGGAAAAGAGAATGCATAGCAACTATAGGGAAAAGTAGGGTCAGTGGAGGTTTTTTTTAAAAAGATGAGTATCAGTAATTGTAGCATGGTTGTAGTCTGAACAGTCAATCACATTACAGCAACTAAAACACATTGTCTTATTTTTAACATGTTACAGTAAATAAAGGAGCTCTGGTGGCACAGTGCCTAATGTATTTGACTGCTAACCAGAAGGTTAGCGGCCAGTGGGTTTGGTGTTTTTGGTTTTACAGTAAGTACAATACAAGAATCACTTCTATACTGAACAGAGATATTGACAACAGATGCTAATGAACTGTGACTGTGTAGAAAACAAAGTCCAAGAATCTTACTTAAATAATGCTTCCTGGTATAATATTTCACCATAAACTGTGGTGCTGTGCAAATTTAGTTACATCTTGGCTAGAATCCTCTAACGTGGAGAAAAGATATTACATTAAAATTTGAAGGTGGCTAACTGTAGTTCTAAATACCATGTGTCATTATTTTACAAATTAATGTGGATCATGTAAGTTTTTAGTGGGTCTTATGCAAATGGAATATTTCTTTGTGTGACTTGAAGGATAGATGACCCTGCTACGCAGAGTGAGGGAAAAGTGATAAGTCAGTAAGGACATGGGCAAAGGCAAAAAGGGGAGAAACAGCATAGGGTTTGGATAAGGAAGTATAAGTAGTTGGGGGTTTCTGGAGCAAAAAATGAAAAACAGAACAGGATGGAAAGAATCAGATTTTGGAACCAAAAACCAAACCAACCTCACTGCCGTGGAGTTGGGTTTCTAAAGCGATATCACTACAGGAGGAGCTCTGGTAGCATAGTGCCTAAGGCACTTGACTGCTAACCAGAAGGCTGGCAATTCAAACCCACCAGCCACTCCTCGGAAGGAAGATGGAGCAATCTACTTCCATAGTGATACTGCCTCGGAAACCCAAGGGAGGGGTCGCTATGAGTCGGGTCCTACTAGACAGCACATAACAACAACAACATGCAAATGGATAAGTAAATGGCATAATAAGCGAGCAGATATTACTCTAACAAGACATTCCTTTCACGTCTAGCGCCTTTATTTTTTAAAAGGGTGCATTCAGAAGCTTATTCTGATCTCTTCTTTTCCATTTTTTTTCTTTTAGATTTCAAATATACTGTCTATTTTACTATTTATAGGCTTTATAAACTTTGCCTTCTGATACAAATGCAAAACAGACTTAAAATATTTCATTAAAACTAACAATGTCTGTTTTCAGCTGCTTTGACAAAAAAATAACAGGGAATAAACTTTGTAAAAGCTTACATCTCTTTCATATAAAAGTCCAAGCTGGTATAGTGGTTCTGCTCTATGAGGCTGGCTAGGGGTTCAGAGTCATTCTGTCTTGTTGCTTCATTGTCACTGCAGTGTTACCCTCGGCCACAAGATCCAAGATGCCTCACCACCACGTTGCATTGCAGCCAGCAGGCAAGGGAGAAGGAGAAGGCACTAAGAGCATGAACAATATCAAAAACAAGAATCTGAATGATCATACTAAGCAAAAGATAATCACTAAATGTAACAATGAATTGGAAACACTGTTGCCCTGATCTATGTGAAGAGTATGAGGTTTAGGTGTGACGTAATAAGAGTAATTTCTTATAAAATAAGAGCATTGCAACTTAGCACCCAGCTGAATCTCAAAATAATCACCTAGGCAATTTTATATTTATTCCGTTGATGCTGCCATTGCTGACACATATTTGTAATACTTTCTTGGGAATTACTCTCAGAACCAGTTTACAATACCAAAACCAAAAAACTAAACGCACTGCTGTCGAGTTGGATCCAACTCATAGCGACTCCTCCTTAGGTTTCCAAGGCAGTATCACTACAGATGTAGATTGCCCATCCGTTCTTCCGAGGAGTGACTGGTAGGTTTGCACCACCAGCCTTCTGGTTAACAGTCAAATGCCTTAGGCACTATACCACCAGAGCTCCCTCTAATTTACAATGTGTCCCTGAAAATACATACATACTTGTACTTCCTTGTGGTCCCAAGAACATTTCACTTTGATTATTTGTCTCTATACTAGCCTTTGTGTCAAGGATACAATTCAATCTAATTTAAAAAAAAATAAAATAAAGGTATTTGTTATAATTCCAAATGCTTAAAAAACAAACTTTGAAGGCTGTTTCAAATAGTAATTTGGCACCATCATTACAATAAATGTTCTTATATAACTTCCCAAAATGAATTCTTTGAAGAACTTAGCTTTCGTTTGGAACTGTAAATACAGGTGTATGTGTTTGTCTCTTTACATTTAATATACTTCATAAAGGAAGCAACTGGATAATTTTTATAACTTTTGGGGAAAAGGAAAAACAACTTGACGTATTAGTGATATTAAACTTTCTGTATCAAGGAAGCTCTGTAATCAAATCTGTTTACTTTGGAGCAAGCTGATTTAATCATGAAATGTAGATTATATGATATGTTTTATTTCTGTGTGGACAAGTGACTCAGTATTTACCACAGTCTTAGCAAACACAGTCATTTTGTTGTCAGTGTATGGAAATAGAAAGTGATGCCCCAGATTTTGTTACAAGAAAGCTTAGCTAAAGTTCTTGTTTGTTTGTTTTTAATACAGAAAGAATTGCCTAACATTTTGACACATGAATTGTGTCAGTAGAACTAAAAAGAGCCTGTTAAGGTTCATTGTGTGACATCTAACATTAAAGAGCAAAAAGAAATCCCAATTATAATTCTTTCAATACGTATACAATTTTGTTTAATGGCTAGCTTCCCTAGTAGGCTATTAGGTTCTATGAGGTCATTGTGTATTAATAGTACTTAGCACAAGACCTGGCACATAGTGGGCATTCACTGAAAATTTGGTAATAGGTAACTTTTATCTCGTTTTGTTTGTGTTGGTTGTTGTTAGGGACCATCAGATCGGCTCCAACTCATAGTGACCCTTTGTACAGCAGAAGGAAACACTGCCCTGTCTTTAAACCAACCTCACAATCCTTCCTATACTGGAGCCCATTGTTGTAGCCACTGTGTCAATCCATCTCATTGAGGGTCTTCACCTTTTTCACTGACCCTTTGCTTTACGAAGCATGATATCCTTCTCTCGGGACTGGTCCCTTCTGACAACGTGACCAAAGTATGTGAAACAAAGTCTGGCCATTTTCTCTTCTAAGGAGCATCCCCTCTGTGCTTCTTCCAAGACAAATTTAATTCATTTTTCTGGCATTCCATGTATCTTCAGTATTCTTTTGCCAACACCACAATTCAAAGGTGTCAATTCTCTAGTCTTTCTTATTCATTGTCCAGCTTTTACAATGCATGTGAGGCTATTGAAAAGATCATGAGTTGGGTCAGGAGAGAACCTTAGTCCTCAAAGTGACATCTTTGTTCTTTAACACTTCAAAGAGTTCTTTTTATAGCACATTTGCCCCCTGCAATACTGCCTCTGATTTCTTGACTGCTGCTTCCATGGGTGTTGATTGTGGATCCAAGTAAAATGAAATACCTGGCAACTTCAGTCTTTTCTCCATTTATCATGATGTTGCTTTTTGACCCAGTTGTGAGCATTTTTGTTTTCTTTTTTTGAGATGTAATCCAAGCTGAAGACTGGAGTCTTTGATCTTCATCAGTAAGTGCTTCAAGTCTTCCTCACTTTCAGCAAGCAAGGTTATGTCATCTGAATATTGCAGGTTGTTAATGAGCCTTCCTCCAATCCTGATGCCACATTCTTCTTCATGTAGTCCAGATTATTTGCTCAGCATGCAAATTGAATAAGTATGGTGAAAGGATACAACCCTGACACACACCTTTCCTGATTTTAAACTATATAGTTATCTCCTAATTCTGTTCAAACTACTGCCTTTTCATCTATGTGCAGGTCCCTCTTGAGCCCAATTACGTGTTCTGAAATTCCTTCTCTTCGTAGTAGTATCCATAATTTGTTAAACGATGCACATGTCAATGTCTTTGCACAGTCAATGAAACATGGGTAAACATCTTTCTAGTATTCTTTGGCTGATATCAGCGATATATCCTTTATTCCACACCCTGCTCCAAATCCAACTTGATTTCTGGCAGTTCTCTGTGAATATACTGCTGCAACCATTTCTTCAGCAAAATTTTACTTGCAATATTAATGATAATTGTTCAGTAGTGTCCACATACCATTGAATCACCTTTCTTTGGAATAGGCTCTTTGTGGTAATAGGATTCTGAGTTCCAGGTTAACAAGGGTACTAAGTAAAGCAATTCGTGCTCTGGACCTGCGTATACCTCAGCACATAAAAATGTCTAAGAAGTGAACTAGCGTAGTTTGTTAAATTACTTTTCTCAGTGGTTGGCTTTTGTGACTTGCTAGTGTGAGTTTTGAGAGCTTTTGATTCCATTCTTTGAAAGTCCATCCATTTTTACACTCGTGTGGTATTTTACTACAATATCTCTGTCTATAGTAAGACAAACATTTACTGTTCTCTTTCATTTAGTTGTATATGTTTTCTTATGAATGCTTTCATATTTGCTTATTAAGACAACATTGAATATGAATGGGATAAATTTCTTACGTGTTTCTTGATAAGCTCAAAGGAATAAGATTTTTTTTTTTTTTTACCTCTGTAAAAGAATCATTAAAACATTAAATCTCAGTGTAGTTTGAGTCAGAAGGCTCACTTCAAATATCTTAAGGGATTTGACTTTTTGCAAGTGTCTGCTTCCTTAGTCATTATACCATTCTTTCCCTCTGTAATCCTATTCAGTCTTTATTATAGATGTTTCTTAATAGAGTAAAACAGCTATACTTTTTTGCTGTAAGGCTCTAACTACTTTAATGTACTAGGACTTATTCAAGAGAGTTTCATCTTCATAAGAGCAACATAAAGAACAGTGAACATAACAGTGACCTAGATGAGTTCATAATACAGAAAGTAATTTGCTTTGTGTGATCAGATTATCATTTAAGCATTGAGTAAAATATATTAGGTCTACTTTGTTGCATGTGAAATGGGTAATGCTAAAAATAATCATGTATCTTATTTCTCTTATATTCAGGTAAATGGGCTTTACTAACTAACCTTGCTTCAGATAATAGTAGACCAAGAAGGACTTTTAGTTGGTTTGAAATAGATTGTTTTTTAGTTAATTAACTGAAAATTGCTGAATATCTACTGTATGAAGAGCTTATATGTGGAGAACACAGTGAAGTTAAGACATGGTCCCCATTCTCAAGAAACTTATGCCTTAGTTGAGTACACAAGATTTAAATACATGAAAGTTTCTTTTAAAAAACCAAAACAAAAGTAAACAACTTCTCCTCAGTGTATGAGCAGTGTTTCTCCCAAAGCAATATGGCCTTGAATATTAAGCCAAAGTGTTTGATGTGGTAAGACACCTGATGAAAATGTCATTGGTTGAGTGGAAAGGTGTAGAATGGTGGGGGAATCTGAGAAGAGGCATTTAAAATAATATAAGCCTAAACTAAAAGGATTGTAGTGACTGTGGTAACGACTGTGCAGATATGAAGAAGTGGGTTCATTGAAAATTCGAAAGAAAGAATCAATAAAAATTGAATATTGCATATGAGGAGCAAAGTAGAATTCAAGTAATTTAAATGTTGTCAGCCTATGGACCCAGGAATATATCAACTCTGTTAACATAAGGAGCTCTAGTGGTATAGTGCCTAAAGCATTTGACTGCTAACCAGAAAGTTGGTAGTTCAAAACCCACCAGCCACTCTATGGAAGGAAGATGGGGCACTCTACTTCTGTAAAGATTTACTGCCTTGGAAATTCAGTGGGGGTCATTATGAGTTGGAATCAACTCAATGACAGTGAATATTAGCATTGAAGGGAAAATTTGTTACAGTGGAAGAAAAAGTTGGTTAGTGTTGACATTTTGCATTAAAAATATTTCTGAGTATCTAAGTAAAGGCCCTACAAAGATAGTATGATGTACAAGGACCAAGGTTGAGGCATCAAACATTTCAGTCTGGCTTGCCCATAGAGGGTCACCCACATGACTATAGCTTTCACTGAGCTTAAGGCAGTGTATCTACCAAATACTCTGAGATCTCTGAAAGGGGAGTTGGAAATCAGAAGGATTTCTTCAGGAAATGAGATGGAAGAATGGAAGAGAAATCCTGGCAGTTCATTGCTCACTCTAGGTAGTTAATTGGTTGACTAACAAAAGACAGACAAAATCAAAGGCTTACTTAATCCATCAGAAAGGAATCTAGATTTCAGATTTATCTTAAAATTGGAGTAGATGAACTATACCTGCATGTTCATGATACTAAAATATCCAAAGCTACTGATCTCATTCTTGCTTTCATTCTATCTCTTTCCTAATGTTTTCAAGATCATTATACACGTATGGAATGTGATTATGTAATCATTCCATTTGAAGCACCTATTTAGAGGAAGAGGAAATAATAACCCTTAACAGCATCCCCTCATTCATACTACTTTTTCTCTCTTGCATTTCTATTAAACACACACACACACATTTATTACAGACTCACTCTTAGATTGTTAACCACCATCATTCTAACACTGATTATTATCCATTATTTCACTTGTCATAGAAGCAAATGTTGTGTTGTTCTCAAGGATGCAAGAATTATCAAAAGGATTTTGAGCTTTTACTTTTGACATTTGCCTTCTGTTTCTTAAATTTGCCTAGAAGGGGGCAGGGGAAAGAGGGGGTGGTCTTACTTCCTGAAGCTGCAGCAGAGTGCTTTTAGAGACATCTTGATTCTATTAGCATTTGCAGGTCAGAGGGCAGGTTCAACTGGTCTGGCAGTTTAAAGCATCAGCGATGGAGTGACTTAAAGTTGAATTTCTTCTGCTACCTACTCATTATACAAGTAATACAGCATGTTAGTCATGCAGTAGGGGGTTACTAATCACTTTGAAAGGTTCTGTGTACACATTTTCCTGTTTGTTTTTTTTTTTTTTAGACTGAGTAAAAGACATGAATAGAACAAGGAAAGTAATTTGGCAGGAAGAGCATTGCAGTTCTTATTTTGCTTTGGGCTTGTGGCATACATATATTACCTTTCACATTTTATGGGCTTGTATTACTCCTTGGGGGCTTATGGGAAATGAAATCAGAATGTACTTGACTAGTAAATCTTCCTTTTCTGTGGATAGTCTTTAGTTAGTAAAGCTCTTAAAGTCATTTATTAATCCTCATTAAGGATTAAAATAGCAGATTTTCAGATATCAAGATGTTGAGTCAGGTTAAAAAGGAACTATGGTGATTTTTATTTTCTTCTGTTTTCTGTATTTTTCTGTTTTTCTCCAGTGAGTATATATTACTCCTATTAGAAAATATCTTTCTTACAAAGAAGCAATTATATTAAGGGTAGGTAGTTACTAAAATAAGACTCTTTTCGCATTACCTTTTTTTCCCCCATTCTGAATTCCATTCCCTCTGAAAAGCAGGGTGTTTTTAGTTTAGACACTTTAGACTGTACTCTGTAAAACTTAAACCACAGAAGTTGAACTATCCATATGGTCTTTTCTATCAGATGTATTAGTAGAACAACAATTTTTCTTATTCCCTTAAACTCATGGCTGTTAATATTTACTAGCTTCCTGTTTCTTGCCTAACCTCCACAGATTTTTTTTCTTTAAATTGTTCTTTCCGTACTATCCATTTCAAATTTACCAAGATTATAAAGAGAACAATACTATCTCTATACCTTTCTGAAAACAAAATACCGAGAAGCTAATATGTGCATAAAAGATATTAACATTACCTAGACTTTGTAATCTACTTCCATAGTGATGTTGTTGTTTGCCGTCGAGTCGGCCCTGACTCATAGTGAGTCCTCCTTGGGTTTCCAAGGCAGTATCACTATGGAAGTAGGATTGCCCAGCCTTCCTTCCGAGGAGTGGCTGGTGGGTTTGAACCGCCAGCCTTCTGGTGAGCAGTCAAGTGCCTTAGGCACTATGCTACCAGAGCTCCTAGTGATACTGCCTTGGAAACCCAAGGAGGGGTCGTTATGAGTTGGGTCCGACTCGACGGCACATAACAACAACAACAAGACTTTGTATGATTGTATACCAAACCAAAAACCAAACTCAGTGCCGTTGAGTTGGATCTGACTCATAGTGAGTCCTCTTTGGGTTTCCCAGGTGTTACCACATTATATAATCAAAACATTTTATTCTCTTGACTATCAATTGTCCTTTTTAGGCACATACACATGTAGGAATCACTGTCAAGGGTATACTTTTCAATAGGAAAGAGAATAGTGTGATAATCTATTAGAGCTAGAGCCCAGAGTATGGAAGAAAGTTTGATTGAATGTAGTTAATAGCATACTGCCAAGGCTCAATAAAGAATTAATGGCATCAATGATAAAATAAAATCTCTATGAATTATATAAGAAAAAAAAAATAGACTTCAACTTATATATCTTATTTAAAAGGCATTATTCCAGACATGTGAATCTATAATTATTTCAATAAAAATTTCAATTAAAAAAAAAAAAAAAGCATTATTCCAGTAGCTCAGACTTTAGTGCCACATCCCTTGTTTTAAAATTTAGAGTCTAAATTGTCACCTAATCTATCATATTACAGTTTAGGAATCTGACATTTTACCCCAGAGATTATTAGCTATACCACACTAGCTGGCCAAACATATTATTTATAAAAAGAGTTTGGAATTTGGTCAGGATGCTTCACCAATATAGAACAATTTTTACTATTTCGTGCTATGATACTTTCCTTAAACACAAAGTGGAATTCACATCCTGTCACCTTTGTGTCTTGCATTCAGCAACAGTGGCAATGATTCTTGATCTAGTTAGATGAAGTCATTTATCTTTCCTTCATCTTCTACCATGTGCCTGTTACTAAATGTGTGATTCTGAGTAATGGTGCTCAGAAATGCTACACCTTACTGAGAAAGCACATTTCTCATTCCGGCTTTGTCAGTCTCTGAGCTTTCCGAAAGGGAACAGATGACAGCAATCAACAGGAAACTGTGCATAGTGAGACCATCTTGAACTCCTTCACCTTTAAGCTCATTTCACCACTTAACATATTTTTTTCAAGTGGTTAGTGGATATATTTAGACTGCCCTTATCCCTTTGGTGTTGACTGGAGCCTCATGTTGTAAGCCATCTGCCATTTCTTAGAATTACGTGAATGTGGAGACGGTGGAAAGTGATACTGAGGAGAATGAGAATCTTCTATTTGTCCCTTCCAGCAGCAAACACTGGTTAAACAAATCTTCGTTTCCATGACATAAACTGATGTACATTCTCTATTTGTTAACGTTGCTTGTTCAGAGGTCAGTATACCTAATACCCAGAATAAAGAATATCCTGTAAGCAGACTACAAAGATAGTCTTCTAGTTTGTGGCCTAAACTAAAACTCTTCCACTTGACTGCTATTGAAGCATAATTATCTTAACAAAAGACAGAAGCAAGGTTAACCTTGAGCAGTGCATTCTCAAATTCAGCATTTCCTCAGGTCAAAAGCTCAGGCCACTTGTATAGTTCTAGTAAATCAAATCTGACTTCTTACAGATGGACTTATATAAAAGATGAGCTACTAAGGAATGCATTTTGTACTTTGAGACTAATTGTTCACCAACTTCATTCTCATTATTCTGTAAATGCGTCACGTCCACTGCCCTAATAACTCCTCCCCCTTTTTTTTTCCTTCTGGACATGAACCATAAAGTGTTTGTTAAACCACAAGAAATCTATAAAGTTTAAATCACTGTTTCAAAGTGTGCAGATCGTTGCCAAATAAACCCACAACTGGAAACGTATTTGATTGATGAGATAAAAAGAACTTTCAATGTTCAGAATGCCCCAGGAACAGATGGCTGTTTTTCTAAATCCTGTTTACTGAAGTTACAATCTTTTACACACTCTATACATGAAAGGGTTTTCCATTTCACTATTACAGCTTTGCCTGGAAGCTACGAATACTTACCAAAGGAATGAGTTCAGTGGATGAAAATGTATAGGAAACAGGATTATTCTTACTAAAGATAAAAGTTACTAACTTGGTTTGGATTGCAATTTTAACTACATCTGTATCTAGGAACTCTTTATTAGGATGGTAATATATAGCATGATAAAGACATTTGGAATCAGGAAGATCTGAATGGTACTCCTGGCTATGCTGTTTACTAAAAGTATGAACTAGACAAGGTATATAAACTCTCTAAGCCTCATTTTCATCACCTATGAAATGGAACTAATCACAATAATGATTTCAGTAGAGTGTTGCAGGGATTAAATGAGCCTTTGCATTTCCTTTCTTTTGCAGGCAAGAAGCTCTTCTGGCTGCCATTAGTGAAAAAGATGCCAATATAGCACTTTTGGAACTTTCATCCTCTAAGAAAAAGACCCAAGAGGAAGTGGCTGCACTAAAGCGAGAGAAGGATCGTCTGGTGCAGCAGCTTAAGCAGCAGGTATAATTAAATGCGAGGGAGGATCGGGTCAGTGGGACCAGCTTTCACACCTTTCTAGTTCACACCATTCAGCTTTCACACACATTTCTTTGCCAGCTTAGATTAGCAGTCTTGAAGTTCTAAGGTTTTATTTCTCATATTAAATATCTAATAACTGTATCTGGTAAATTTTCAATAGCAGATACTTAAATCTTCACCACAAATCTCTAGCTATGTCTAGGAGTGCACAGTATAGTTGGTAGGAGGGCTGGTTTGGAAGCTGTCACAAGTCTTCTTTGAGAACGCTTTGTAATTTTGTGTAATGGCTTGGTGAAATTCTGCCCATTTGAAATGAAAAAAGCCTTACCTTTGTTATATCCAGTTAGATACTCTGTTACAGTGGGCACTAAGGATATTTTCATTAAAGGGTTTCTAGTTATACAGGGTTGGGTAAGCTTTGACAGTAGAAGAGTTTTGCCCTTCTCTTTCCCAACCTAAGCCCTTCTGAAGTGTAATTCTTAACATTTATATGAGACCTTTAATCTGTGCAACAAAACTTAAAATATCCCCCTTAGAAAGATGAGGCAAAAGCTGGTTTATTAAATCTAAGGCTGCTTCTTAACTTCAACACTGTGCAAGGCCATTCCTGTACTATTTGCATTGTCCTCAATCCTGTCTTCCGTGTTCTTCGTACATTCTCAGTCACTTTTTCTGTGCATTTAGCTACCCAAATATGCGCCTTTGCCTGAAGTAATGAAACTGGGAAAGAACTTTTCAGGTCTAGGAATTGCTTCTTTGCTGCTCAATGGAATCAGGGATCAATAGATACTGTTTGGGGAGATATGTTCAAATTAACAAGAATCAATATTTATACCATAAAGATGTTCTCTCTGTAAACCAAGATTAAAATAGGCATTTGATTGCTAACCAGAAGGCTGGTGGTTCAAACCTACCAGCCACTCCTCAGAAGGAAGATTGGGCAGTCTACTTCCATAGAGATACTGCCTCAGAAACCCAAGGAGGGGTCGGTATGAGTCAAATCAACTTCACAGCAGTGAGTTCTTTTTTTGTTTGTTTGTTTTTTGTTTTTCACATAAGTTGAAGAATATACCATGCTCATGGATAGGAAGACCGAACACTGAAAAATGTCTGTACCCAAGGCAATCTATAAAGTCAATGCAATCATGATCCAGATTCCATCAACATTCCTTAAGGACATGGAAAAACCAGTCACTAATTTTATCTGAAAAGGAAAGAGGCCTCAGATAAGCAAATCACTACTGAAGAAGGAGGACAAAATAGGACGTCTCATACTCTGATCTCAAAACCTACTAGACAGTCACTGAAGTCAGAATAGCCTGGTATTGGTATGACAGACACGTAGACCAGTGAAACCAAATTGAGAATCCAGAAATAGATCTATCCAGTCATGGCAGCTGATCTTTGACAAAGGGCTGAAGTCAATTCAATGGGGAAGAGATAGTCTCTTTAACAAAAGGTGCTAGCAAAAGTATAAAGTTCATCAAAGAAATAATAGGGACAAATGTGGTGGTTGTTGTTATTGTTAGGTGCTATCGAGTTGTCTCTGACTCATAACGACCTATGTACAACAGAACAAAACACTGCCTAGTCCTGTGCCAACCTCACAATCCTTGCTATACATGAGCCAGCATGGGAGCCACTGTGTCAAACCATCTTGTTGAGGGCCTTCCCCTTCTTCGTTGGCCCTCCACTTCACCAAGCATGATTCTCTAGGGAATGGTCCCTCTAACAACCTGAACAAAGTAGTTGAGATGACGTCTGGCCATTCTCACTTCCAAGGAGCATTCTGGCTGCACCTCTTCCAGGATAGATTTGTTAGTTCTTTTAGCAGTCCATGGCACTTTCAGTATTCTTCACCAACACCACAACTCAAAAGCATCAACTCTTCTTCAGTCTTTATTATTCATTATTCATATGTCCAGCTCTCACATGCATATGAGGTAACTGAAGATACTCATGGCTCAGGTTAGGCGCCTCTTAGTCTTCAAGGAGACATCTTTGCTCTTCAGCACTTGAAAGAGGTCTTTTGCAGCCAGTGCGCCCAATGCAATATGTCATCGGTGTCTTGACTGCTGTTTCTATTGGTGTTGATTATAGAACAAGTAATATGAAGTCTTTGATAACTTCAGTCTTTTCTCCATTTATTATGATGCTGCTGCTTGGTCCAGTTGTGAGGATTTTTGTTTTCTTTATATTGAGGTGTAATCCATACTGCAGACTGTATTCCTCAATCTTCATCAGGAAGTGCTTCAAGTCACCTTCACTTTCAACCAGCAAAGTTGTATTGTCTGCATATTGTTAATGAGTCTTCCTCCAATCCTGATGCCAAGTTCTTCATATAGTCCAGCTTCTTGGATTATTTGCTCAGCATACAGATTGAATAAGTATGGTGAAAGGATACAACGCTGACGCACTCCCATCCTGACTTTAAACCATGCAGTATCCTCTTAATTCTGTTCAAATGACAGCCTCCTGATCTATGTACAGGTTCCTCATGAGTACAATTAAGTGTTCTGGAATTCCCGTTCTTCTCAATGTTATCCATAATTTGTTATGATCCACACAATGAAATCCTTTTGCATAGTCAACAAAACACAAGTAAACATCTTTCTGGTATTCTTTGCTTACAGCGAAGGTCCATCTGATATCAGCAGTGATATTCCTAATTCCACATCCTCTTCTGAATCCAGCTTGCATTTCTGGAAGTTCTCTGTCAGTATACTGCTGCAGCCATTTTTGAATTAAGTAAGATTTTGCTTGTTTGCGGTATTAATGATATTGTGACATAAATAGATTATCACATATCACTGAAAATGTACAAACAGCCAAAGATAAACTAGGTTTTGGGATCTTCTAAAAATTAAATTCTTATACACATCAAAAGACTTCTCCAAAAGAACCTACAGATTGAGAAAAATACTTGCAACGATATATCCAACAAGGAACTTATGTCTAAGATTTACAGAAAACTGCAACACCTCAACATCAAAAAGACAAACAGTCTGATTCAAAAATGGGCAGAGGACATGATCAGACGCTTCACTAAAAAAGACATTCAGGCAGCTGAACAGCACATGATCATTAGCCGTTGCTGTTGTTGTTGTTAGGTGCCATCGAGTTGTCTCCGACTCATAGAGGGACTGTGTACAGCAGAACAAAACACTGCCTAGTCCTGTGCCAGCCTCACAATCCTTGCTATATCTGGGCCCATCATTGCAGCCACTGTGTGAGTCCATCTTGTTGAGGGCCTTCCCCTTCTTCATTGACCCTCCACTTTACCAAGCATGATATCCTTCTCCAGAGAGTGATTTCTTCTGACAACATGACCAAAGTAGGTCAAATGAAATCTGGCCATTCTTGCTTCCAAGGAACATTCCAGCTGCACTTCTTCCAGGACAGATTTGTTAGTTTTTTTAGCAGACCATGGTACTTTCAGTATACTTCACTCATACCATGACTCAGAAGCATCAACTCTTCTTTGATCTTCCTTATTCATTGTCCAGCTCTCACATGTACAAGAGATGATTGAAAATACCATGGCTTGGGTTAGGCGCACCTTAGTCTTCAAGGACACATCTTTGCTCTTCATCACTTGAAAGAGGTCTTTTGCAGCTGATTTGCCCAATGCAGTACATCACCTGATGTCTTGACTGCTGCTTCTATTGGTGTTCATTGTAGAACCAAGTAATATGAAGCCCTTGAAAACTTCAGTCTTTTCTCCATTTATTGTGAAGCTGTTCATTGGACCAGTTGTGAGGATTTTTGTTTTCTTTGTATTGAGGTGTAATCCATACTGCAGACTGTAGTCTTTAATCTTCATCAATAAGTGCTTCAAGTCATCCTCACTTTGAGCAAGCAAAGTTGTGTCATCTGTGTATGGCAGGTTGTTAATGAGTCTTCCTCCAATCATGATGTCACATTCTTCTTCATATAATCCAGCTTCTCAGATTATTTGCTTAGCATACAAATTGAATAAGTATGGTGAAAGGATACACATCGACGCACTCCTTTCTTGATTTTGAACCATGTGGTATCCCCTTGTTCTGTTCAAACGACAGCCTCCTGATCTATGTACAAGTTCCTCATGAGTACAATTAAGCGTTCTGGAATTCCCATTCTTCTCAGTGTTATCCATAATTTGTTATGATCCACACGATCAAATGCTTTTGCATAGTCAGTAAAACATAAGTAAACATCTTTCTGGTATTCTTTTCTTTCACCTAAGATCCATCTGATATCAGCAATGATATCCCTCGTTCCACATCCTTTTCTGAATCCAGCTTGCATTTCTGGAAGTTCTCTGTCAATATACTGCTGCAACTATTTTTGAATTATCTTCAGCAAGATTTTACATGCATGTGCTATTAATGATATTGTTCAATAATTTCCACATTCTGTGGGATCACCTTTCTTTGGAATGGATACAGATATGGACCTCTTCCAGTCAGTTGGCCAGGAAGCTGTATTCCAAATCTCTTGGTGTAGTGAGTGCCTCTAGTGGGGCATCCATTTGTTGAAACATCTCAATGGGTATTACATCAGTTCCTGGAGCTTTGTTCTTCGCCAGTTCCTTCATTGCAGTTTTGACTTCTTCCTTCAGTACCATTGGTTCTTGATCATATGCCACCTCCTGAAATGGATGAACATTGACCAATTCTTTTTGGTACAGTGACTCTGTGTATTCCTTCCATCTTCTTTTGATACTTCCTGCATCATTCAATATTTTGCCCATAGAATCTTTCAGTATTGCAACTCGAGGCTTAAATTTTTTCCTCAGTTCTTTCAGCTTGAGAAATGCCAAGCTTGTTCTTCCCTTTTGCTTTTCTGACTCCAGGTCTTTGCACATTTCATTATTATAATTGACTTTATCTTCTTGAGTTACTCTTTAAAATCTTCTGTTCAGCTCTTTTATCTTGTCATTTCTTCCATTTGCTTTAGCTAGCTACTCTGCACTCAAGGGCAAGTTTCAGAGTCTCTTCTGACATTCATTTTGGTCTTTTTTTCCTTTCTTGTCTTTTTAATGACCTCTTGCTTTCTTCATGGATGATGTTCTTGATGTTCACAAATCCTCTGGTTTTTGGTCATTGGTGTTCAAGCCATCAAATTTATTCTTTAAATGGTCTCTGAATTCTGGAGGGATATTATCAAGGTCATATTTTGGCTTTTGTGGACTTGTTTTAATTGTTTTCCACTTCAGCTAGAATGTGCATATGAGCAGTTGATAGTCTGTTCCACAGTCAGCTCCTGGCCTTGTTTTGGCCGAAGATATTGAACTTCTCCATAACCTCTAACCATAGATGTAGTCAGTCTGATTCCTGTGTATTACATCTGGTGAAGTCCACATGTATAGTGGTCGCTTTTGTTGTTGAAAACAGGTGTTTGCAATGAATAAGTCATTGGTCTTACAAAATCCTATCGTGCAATCTCCAGTGTTATTTTTATCACCAAGGTCAAATTTTCCATCTACTGGTGACTCTTCTTTGTTTCCAACTTTTGCTTTCCAGTCACCACTGATAATCAACACAACTCAATTACATGTTTGGTCAATTTCAAACTGCAGTAGTTGGTAGAAATCTCTAATTTCCTCATCTTTGGCTTTGGTGGTTGGTGCATATATTTGAATACTAGTAGTGTTAACTGGTCTTCCTTGTAGACATATAGATATTATCCTATCACTGACAGTGTTGTACTTCAGGATAGATCTTGAAACAGTCTTTGTGATGATGAATGCCACACCATTCCTCTTCAATTTCTCATTCTTGGCATAGTAGATCATATGGTTGTCTGATTCAAAATGGCCAAAACTAATCTATTTCAGCTCACCAGTGCCTAAGACATCAATCTTTATGCATTCCATTTCATTTTTGACAACTTCCAATTTTCCTAGATTTATACTTTGCACATTCCATTTTCCAATTATTAATGGATGTTTCCATCTCTTTCTACTCATTTTGAGTCATGCCACATCAACCAATGGAGGTCCCAAAAGCTTTACTCTGTCTATATCATTAAGGTCGTCTCTACTCTGGGGAGACGACCTTAACAGTATGGATAGAATAAAGTCAAATTTTGAGTGCCTTCTGACCTGATGGGCTCATCTTCTGACACTATATTGGACTATGTTTCAGGGCTATTCATAAAGTTTTCCAGTAATACATCAGACAGTGTTTCATTGCTCTTCATAAGGTTTTCACTAGCCAATTGCTTGAGAAGTGGATAGGCTCTTCTTTCTTCTGAGTCTCTCTTAGCCTGGAAGCTCCACTGAAACCTGTCCACCATGGGTAACCTTGCTGGCATTTTGCAACACCGGTGGCATAGCCTCCAACCTCACAGCAACACCTAAGCCACCACAGGACGACAAACTGACAGACAAGTTCACCTCCCTTAGTTGTTCCTAACCCCTCTGTGCCCACCCCAGCAGTGATAGCAAAGTTCAACAAGACAGAAAACAAAAAATGCTGTCGAGATGTTGGAGAGATTGTTAGTGTTATACACTAATGGTGGAACTATAAATTGTACAACCATGATGGAAAAAGGTGTGATACTTCCTTAAAAATTGTAAATAGAAATACCATTTGATCCAGCAATCCCACTACTATGTATCCATCCTAAAGAAGGGGAGATCCTTTTGTTGGTTACAGGGTGGGGAGGGGGGAGGCACTGCAAAATTAAAAAAAAAAAAAAAGGAGAGCCAAGACACGAATAGATATATGCACATTCACGTTCATCACAATAGCAAGAAGATGGAAAAAACCTAAGTGCGCATCAACAGATGAATGAATAACCAAACTATGGTACATATACATGGAATACTACACAGCATTAAAGAATAATGAAGAATGTGCAAAACACCTTATAACATGGATGAACTCAGAGGACATTATGCTGAGTGAAATAAGTCAGTCATGGATGGACAAATATGGTATAAGTCCACTATTACAGAAAGTTAAGGAAAAGTTGAGACATGGATGGAAACTTTCTCTGTAGGTTACCAGGGATAGGAAGGGAGGGAAGGAAAATTGTTAGCTAGGTAAGATACACAAATTGATATGAGTGATGAGAAAGGCAATAAATCAAAAGTGGGTGACCAATATAGTATCACTAAGAAAAAGGAAGACATGGAGAGGTACACAAGAGATACAGGCAACAAAGGTAAATACCATTAATACAGAATCCTGCATTATCAGTAATAACAAACATTAATCTATGGGTACATACTTAGGTAGATAGGCAAGATGATCAGATATGTGTAGGTAAATGGGAGTATACCCATAAAAAGAGGAAAAAAGAAGAAAGAGGCTCTATTTATGTAGCTGACTTTACTGATAAAATGCCAAAAAACAGTCCCTTTAAGTGAAAGGAAACTTTTCTAGGGTCCTAAAATAATAAAGTAAGAAGATATTATTTAATTTTTGGATGCCTAGGAAGTAAAACATGGAGCCCTGGGTAGTACAATGATGAAGCTCTCGATTGCTAACCAAAAAAAAAGTTCAGTGGTTCGAACTCACCCATGGGTCCATGGGAAAAAAGACCTGGCAATCTCTTCCTGTAAAGATTACAGCCTAGAAAACCCTGTGGGCCAGTTCTACTCTGTCCGATAGGATCACTGTAATTTGGGATTGACTTAACAACACACAATAACAGTAAGTAAAACAGGAAAATTGTTCCTTATTATTAAAGGCATCTATATGTTAGTTGAAAAACTGAGAGTTAATTTATAATAGTTGATGAATATGAACTAGAAGCGTGTTGCTAAAGAAGGAGTTCACTAGTTTGTGAGTGTATAATTTGGTAATACCAGTTCTCCTAAGCAATTAGTCCTGAATGATGCTATAAAGCATATGATTTAAGAATAATTTATGGAGTTCCGGCAAGATGGCAGACTAGGCAGAAGGACTGCACAGACGCTCTTCAACAAAGAAAAGGGAAACCAATTAACACAGACACAGAAGATAATCTTGGTCCCCTGAGCCCTGAAGGGAA